>NC_052147.1:135557676-135899243 GCF_902713615.1 Scyliorhinus canicula
AGCATGAAGGGAAAGATAAATAAACAAACCTCCAAAACAACTGTGTCTGGACCATTAAACTATCAATCACAGGCGAGAGAAAGGTATTGCTCTGTGAAATTGAATGGAAGCTTTGCATTTCAAAGGATGTTATGGGATTTGAAGTCTTTTCAAGTGTTGTGCGCTTTCCAAGAGGCCTCCAACACTTGTAACAGCTGCTGTTTTTAAGGTTTATGCCTGCAGGAGTGGATGTCAGGAAAGGGAAAGTGTTCCTGCATTAATTCTTCACTGAACTGCTCATCAGTTCAGAGTGAAGAAGCCACTTCAGAGTTTTAAAAACTCAGACCAGGAGGATGCTATTGAGCAGAGAACGGTCTGAGATCACAGTGCCAAGAGATATTGTCAGGTTGCCTGCAAGGGACAAGGGACGTCCATCCCAGGGGGAGGGGTGGTTCCAGGGGTCAACCCCTTACCCCCAGTCCGAGCCCGAGCCATACCTACACCAAATCCCACTCAGAGAGTTTCTGCTGTGGGCATCAGTGCAACACCTAGTGGGAAGGGGAAAATCAGAATTCCAGCCCATTAATTGCATGCAGATAAATACATGCCGATATATTTTACTATCTACCCTACGGCTGGCAGCGGGGCAGCGGAGCCTGGGGGCAGGTCTGGTGCCTGGTGCCGATCCCATTTTTCTGTTGACACTCCATTCTCCACCAGGTCACGATTTCCAATCACAACGGCGGTGATTGAAATTCTCAGCTTAAGTTTCTAAAGTCAACCAGGTGAAGAGAACAGCAATGTTTAAACACATGGCTGCCATTCGGCAGGTTCAACTGAGACAGTCGAGAAGTGATTGGATTATTTTCTGGAAAGGAAGAATGTGCAAAGTTACGGGGAGAAAGTGGGAGAAAGGCACTCAGTGAACTGCTCATTTGGAGAGTTTGTGCAGACAAGGTGGGCCAAATGACCTCCTTCGGCACTGTAAAAATTCTGCGATTCCCTCTTGCTCCCCATTCCAGCATTTACTAGCTAAGAAAGAAAGAGAAAGTGCTTTCATGAATGACTTCAAGATTCTCAAAGTGTTTTATTGCCAATGAAGTACTTTTGAATGCTAGACACTGATGTAATGAAAGGACCGTGGCAGCCATTTTGCACAGAACAAGGTCTGATTTTGGACCTGGAAGAAGGTGGAAGGTCTATTTAGATTTGACGTGACCTGACAATTGTGATTAACTTCTTGCTCAGCATGGAACATTTCAGAAAAGGAAAACAGAAGTGCCACACTGAACTGATTCAAAGAAAGCTGGTTACAGAGCTGCTGGAACCGCTCGTGTAATGAATCAGAAATTGAGTACCATGGTATCTGATTAACCTTCTCACTCGTGGAAAACCACATGCACATTTAAACAATATGTTTCCTCAGCAACGTTAAGCGATACTTGGGTAGATGCTGGTAACTTAATGCCATTGATTTAGATGGGACAAAGGCTGGGGGCAAACTATTTTATTGGCACGACAGAGTTCATTGCCCCTTGCGTGTTCCTGTCTCATTCCTTCAATATAGCAAATACACGTTCCCCTTTTCCTACAAGCTCACTGAACTGAACTCAAGATTCATTGCACTATCTCACACACCAAGTCATTCCTTCCAGAATTTTAAAACTACAGATTTCCTCAGCCTCACTATCCTCTAATAATTTTCAGGTTTTTAAAATTCAAGCTTAACATTCATTATCTAATTCATACTTTTTAATTTATTTTGGTGATTTCTCAGTCTTGGCGATGTCCTGGCTCCTCCACATCACATTTTAAAAACAAGTTTTTGACTTTGCATCTAAAACAATTGACAAACAAAACAGGCCATTTAGACCAACTAGTCTGTGTTGGCATTTATGCTGCACCCCAGACAAATCCCACCTTTCTTCATCTCACTCCATCTACATAGTGCCCTTTTCCTTCCTCTCTCTGGTTTTGCCTTAAAACGATCCATGCTATTCACTTCAACTACTCCTTGTAGGAGCAAGTTCCACATTCTAACAACTCTCTGGGTCAACACATTTCCCCAAAATTCATTAGTGAAGTTATAGATGGCAACCTTGATATTTATGGTGTCTAGTTCTGGTCTCCAACACAAGTGGATACTTCTCCCTACAGCTACTCAATCAAACCCCTTCTAAATTTTAAAGACATAAAAACATACGTCATCAGATCAGCCTTCAGCATTTCGGGAGAACAGAGCCCCTGCCTGTGCAATCATTACTGATAGTTATCTCTTAGTTCTGACATTATCTTTGTAAATCTTCTTTGCACCTTCTCCTCTGCCTCTATATATAAAGATCTGAAGTAGCTAGAATGCACAAGACCCTATATGAGCTATAACCATGCAACCTGTCAGTAAGAAGCAGTCTTAGTTTTATCGGAACTCATTGCCCCATCTAATGTGAATTCAATGTCATCTGAACACTTTTAGGTAAGAAAACGGAAGACCGTCTTCAATACTCAGTCGCACATCGTTAGCCCGTTACAACTGAGGCAGCATGGTGGCGCAGTGGTTAACACACTGCTGGCTTACAGCACCAGGGACCCAGGTTTGATTCCGACCTTGGGTGACTGTCTGTGTGGAGTTTGCACTTTCTACCCATGTCTGCGTGGGTTTCCTTCGGGTGCTTCAGTTTCCTCCCACCGTCCAAAGATGTACAGGTTAGGTCGATTGGCCATGCTAATTTTCCCTTTAGTGTCCAAAGGTTGGATGTGGGTTACGGGGATAGGGCGGGGGATAGGCCTAGATCAGGGGTGGGAAAACTACGGCCCGCGGGCCGCAAAGCCAACGGTCTTTATGCGGCCCACCAAGATCAAGTCATTAAAAAAAAAGTTTTTTAGAAATTTTTTTTTTAAATTTTTTTTTTAATAAGGTTAATTGGGGGGGGGGCTGTTGGGTTACTGGTATAGGGTGGATACATTGACTTGAGTAGGGTGATCATTGCTCGGCACAACATCGAGGGCCGAAGGGCCTGTTCTGTGCTGTACTGTTCTATGTTCTATATGAGGCGCCCAGAATCATAACCGGGTGAAGCGCCATTTTTGAAAAGTAGAGAAAAAGGGGGCTAAAGGCAGGATGCCGCCGGGGGAAGCGCTGAGGTATATGCCGCACGCTAATTGGTTACAACCGGGACTATTAATTAATATACTATGCGGCCCTTTAAAATTGTGAATTTCTGAATGTGGCCCTTGCACGGAAAAGTTTGCCCACCCCTGGCCTAGATGGTGTGCTCTTTCAGAGAGTCGGTACTGTAGGGCTTCTATGATTGATTTATATGAGTGAACTGCCGCAGAATATGTAGTGTTGTATATTTTCAATTTGCTTCAAGGAGCCCATGAACTCAGTGAGACTCCATCCATTGAATCCATTTATACATTTTATAGAGGTTTGTATGAATTTCAGGAGATCCTTTCCAGTGAGCTAACTGACCTCAAAAACTACAAATGATGCATAACTCATGTTCAAAGTGCAGCCCTGGAATAGCTGGAAGATGTTACAACCTCGGGAATAGTTGGAGGATGTTCCAGCCTCGGGATTACTATAAATTTATGACTGCTCTAATATATTTTCTTTTAATTTAGAGTACCCATTTAATTTTTTTCAATTAAGGGGCAATTTAGTGTGGTCAATCCACCTACCCTGCACATCTTCGGGTTGTGGCGCAAAACCCACGCAAACATGGGGAGAATGTGCAAACTCCACACGGACAGTGACCCAGAGCCGGGATCAAACCTGTGACCTCAGCGCCGTGAGGCAGCAGGGCTAACCCACTGCGCCACCGTGCTGCCCTGTTTACTGCTCTAATATGACTGTTGGCTATTACAGCCCGAGTAAAAGTAAAGGTTATTGCCCTAGTATAAGAATAGGTTATTGCAGCTCCAGTATAGTAGATTACTACAGCCCGAGTATAACTATAGACTATTACAGCTCTGGTATAAGTGGAAGATATTACAGCCTTAGTGTAAATATAGGTTATTAGAATGCTTGTATAGCTGTAGATTATCACAGCATAGTGTAACTGTAGGTAATTAGATATAGGCCGAGATTTACTGGCCATAGTGGCCGTGGGCGCAAATTCTATAATGGCTGCTAAATCTCGCGAGCTGCCAAAAATGGGATTGGCGCCGGCAAGTTTCCAGATTCTGAGCTTCCCCGTATCCCCCACTGCCCCTCCAATGATGTGATCAGGTTCATGCCCAGGAAGGGGAGCGCCACAAAATCTGGAGTTAAAACTCAGGAGAGCTACATGCCGGTTCTCAGTCTGAAACTGGGACTCTGACAGGGGGTCTTGGGGTGATTCCACAGCATTATCTGTTATCTATTACTCTATTACAACCCTAGTCTACCGAGAACATTCCAGCTCTTAGATAACTCTAGCCTGTTGTTAAAAACCACTCCCCAATATAACTTGAGTGTGAGAAACTGCAAGGGTTGAAGTTCCACTTTTAACACACGAATGACTGTACCCCCTCCGTAATTAATGATCTGCTAACAAGATCACAGTCTCGCGAGGCATACATGTGTACGGATCCTCAGCAGTTGAACCATACAAAGTTGTCCTCTTATAATTTCATTAGCAGATTGTTAATTATAAATAAATGCAAGCGTAACCTTCCCTTTGATTAACTGTGGGAATTACAGCCTCTGCCTTTGGCTTGGGATAGAATGAGCTTCTTAGGAAATAGATGGAGATGAAAGCAGCCCATTTTTATTTTAGATCCACAGGTCGCCAGGGACTGTATGTTGATATAGATCCATTATTCACATTTGGTGGAAGGGTTATTTGCAAGGTAATTTGTGAATGTACTTTTCTGACAAATCCGTCAGCACATTCTTGTATAGTGAAGAAGAAATCTGTTGTTGAACATTGCCATAGCATTTAATTTATATAGATTAAGTTTACTGAGTGATTCCTTTCATAGTGTTACCCACCTGCGAATATTGATTTTCCTCACTTAGCCATTGGTGGCGTCTTCAGCCACCTGGATCTTAAATTCTGGAAATCCCTCCCTAAATCTCTCTGCCTCTCCACCTGTCTGTCCTTCTTTAAGATTCTTCTTCAAACCTACCTCTTTGACCAAGCTTTTGGTTACCTGCCCTCATGGGGTTGGGTGTCAAATTTTATATGATTACAATCCAGTGAAAAGTTTTGGGACATTTTACTATCTTAAAGGGGTTATGTAAATGCAAGGGGGATGTCAATTAGCTCAGTTGGCTGGACGGCTGGTTGATGATGCAGAGTGACACCAACAGCTCAGGTTCAATTCCCGTTCAGTCTGAGGATATCCTTGAAGGCCCCGCCTTCTCAGCCTTGCCCTTCGCCTGTGGTGGGGTGATCCTCAGGTTAAATCAACTCCAATCAGCTCTTCAAGGGCAGAGCAGCATATGGTCCTCGAGGACTGTGGCCACATCTGCATTTTACATTTAAACATACGTGGTTGATTTTTTAAATAAATTTAGAGTATCCAATTATTTTTTTCCAATTAAGGGGCAATTTAGCATGGCCAATCCACCTACCCTGCATATCTTTGGGTTGTGGGGGGGTGAGACCCACGCAGACAAGGGGAGAATGTGCAAACTCCACACGGACGGTGACCCGGGTCCAGGATCAAACCCGGGTCCTCAGTGCCATGAGTCAGCAGTGCTAACCACTGCGCCACCGTGCTTCCCCACGTTGTTGTTTTAAGGGAAATTGCAAGCAAAATGGCTGAGTAAGTAAATGGTGGGCATGTTGAATATCCGTGATGGCTTAGAGAGTACCTGCATTAAGTGGCTGAACCATACATACCGGAACGGTCTGGCCACAGGCATGACTTCTGGCTGGTGCTGAGGTGTCATATGTGGCTTCAACAGCTCTAGTGGGTATAAAGCAAAAGGAGGTACTGGTCTGAATGAATCCTAACCATTGACTCCTGCTGTAGGTGACTGACAACACATTCTGTCTAGACTGGCACGACTAGCAAACAAGGAACCCATTTTTCCCACACTGGTCAATGGCAGACAGGCCTCCACAGCCACAAACCCACTGCTGGCCAATGGCAGACTGCCTCCACCGTCACAGTCCCATGTCTGCCCAATGGCAGACTGCCTCCGCCGTCACAATCCCACGGCTGGCCAATGGCAGACTGCCTCCGCCGTCACAATCCCACGGCTGGCCAATAGCAGACTGCCTCCGCCGTCACAATCCCACGGCTGGCCAATGGCAGACTGCCTCCGCCGTCACAATCCCATGGCTGCCCAATGGCAGATTGCCTCCGCCATCACAATCCCACGGCTGGCCAATGGCAGACTGCCTCCGCCGTCACAATCCCACGGCTGCCCAATGGCAGACTGCCTCCGCCGTCACAATCCCATGGCTGCCCAATGGCAGACTGCCTCTGCCGTCACAATCCCACGGCTGGCCAATGATAGACTACCTCCGGCGCCACAATCCCACGGCTGCCCAATGGCAGACCACCTCCACCACCATGAAACACACCACCAAGGGGCGTGGAAAATCCTGCCCATTGTACTTGCAAGTTAAAAATATACCATTGTTTTTGATAAAGCAGTCAATAAAGGTAGTGCAGTATTTGAATATATGGGGCAGTGTTATCCATCCTGCCAGACCCATTTTCTGGTGCGGAGCACCCCCACCAGCAGTGGGATCCTCTGTCCTGCAGCCGGTCAATGGGGTTTCCCATTGTGTCCACCCCCACACCATCAGGAAATCCGCGGGAGTGAGTGCGCTGCCGGTGAAGTGGAGGATCCCGCCGACGGAGAATCCAGTCCAGGAATTTTCACCAGATATTTGATAAAGTACCACATTACAGAATGATTCCAAAAATAGAAGCACACAGTATTAAAGTGGTGATTTACGTATATCATTAAAAAATATATATATATTCCTTTATCAGAGTTACAATGCCAGAGCTCAGAGTGTGGACAGGGGAAAACCTCTAATCCATCTCCTTGTTTGCTCCAAAAAACAAATCAAATTGAATCCAACTCATGGTCCCCACAAGAGACACCAACCAGATCCAAGCATTACACCTGACCTCACGCTCATCCTTGCCAAAAGGATGAGAAGCGATATTTGAGCATATAATTGGTTGAGGGACAGGAAGCAGACAGAAGTGATGGACAAATACTTTTCTAACCAAAACAAAGATTGCACTTAGGAACTCCAGGGGTTTATATTAGGAGCATTGCATTTCCTGCATATAAATGAGCAGGATTTGAGCATCTGGAGAAACATTTTGAAGTTTGTGGATAATATAAAACTTGGCAAATAGTAAATAGTGATGAGGGTAGTAACAGAGTCAAGGAGGACATTGGCAGCTTTGTGAAACTGGCAGACACATGGCAGATACAGTTCAATAGGGGCAAGTGTGATGGGATGCACTTTGGGAGAAACAGCATGGGGAGGCAATTGAATCTGAATGGAATTGAGTGTTGTTGAACAAGGAATGCCCCACACTCTTCTATCCCCTTCTCCTCCACCCCCCCCCCCCCCCCCCCCCCCCCCACCCGCACCCACCTCCCCCACCCAGGAAGTCCACAAGCAATCCTAACAGGGTTTTCTTTTTATATTCACTGCATGTCATGTCTCCCAGCAATTGGCAGTGCGTGAGGGGGGGGGGGATTCTGTCGCAGGAAGACGACATTATCCCCACTCCCCACCCTCCTGTCTTATTAAATGCCCCCCCACCACTAAAGTTACCTCAGGGGAGGACATTAAATTACATCATTTAATATAAAAACAAGAAATTCTTGTCAAAACTTTACAAAACACTGATTAAGCCTTACCTGGACGACTGTGCACAATTCGGGCCATCACACATTCGGAACAGCATAAAGGCCTTGGAGGGTTAACAGAGGAGGTATACTAGGATGATGCCAGGGTCAAAGGAATTCAGTTCTTCAGGAAAAGTGAAAATCTGGGATTTTTCTCCTTAAAGCAGAGAAGGGCAGTTCTAACAGAACAATTCAAAATTCTGAACGGTTCTGGTGGAACACGTTTTTGAGAAATGGTTTCCTCTGGTAAGGGTTGGTAACAAGAGGGCACAGATTTAAAATAAGTGGTAAAATAACTTGAGGGGACATCAGGAGAAATTTATTTACACAGAACGTTGTTAAGCTCTAGAAGTTGCTGCCTGGAATCAGATCCCATAAGAAATGTAATAAGACAACTGGAAGTGTACTAAAGACAATTAATTTGCAGGGCGGCATGGTGGCACAATGGTTAGCAGTGCTGCCTCACAACTCCAGGGAGCAGGGTTCAATTCCAACCTCAGAGACTGGCTGTGTGGAGTTTGCACTTTTTCCCCATGTCTGCATGGGATTCCTCCAGGTGCTCCGGTTTCCTCCCACAATCCAAAAATGCGCAGCTTTGGGGAATTGGCCATGATAAATTACCCCTTAGTGTCCAAAAGGATAGGTGGGGTTACTGGGTTATAAGGACAGGGTGGAGGCGTGGGCTTAAGTGGGGTGCTCCTTCCAAGGGCTGGTGTAGACTTGATGGGCTGAATGGCCTCCTTCTGCACTGTAAATTCATTGATTCTATGATTATCGGAAAAAAGATGGGGTATGGGACTATCTGGACAGCACTTTCAATGAACCAGCACAGGCAGGACAGGCTGAATGACCTCCTTCTGTGCTAATGCTGTATTATTAGTTAGTTAATTATAGGTCCCTGGAAATATCGCTGAAACGCTGCTTTACACTTCTGTTTAATCTTACAGGTAATTGGAAAGTTCTGTTTCACATTGAAAGTGTATACAATTGTTTTATTAAGGCTTCCCTTAACACAAGGAGCTGGGGCAAACATGAGCTTAGACTGCCATATAAACAAAACGCACATGTTCTGCCAGAAAAGATGAAAGCTGCCATTAACTGGGGAGGGAATGAACATCTCCAGCATCACATTGAGACAGCTTCATCACAAAGTACCTGCATTTCTACTAGCTTCACAATTACTCATTGGGGGTATATGGACTTATTTGGGCAACATCAGACAGAATAGCAATCGGACAAACAACCCGTTTGGTTTGAAGAATATGAATGTTGACTGGACACCAAGGCCCCAATTTCTGTGATGCACCAGCTGCAACATTGCAGCAGCCCCTCAATACAGCAACTGAGGCTTCTGCAAAGAGCAAGTGATGTATTTCCGGCAAGTGGGGACTTAAACCCACAACGTCCTGAGCCAAAGATCTGTTGAAAAATTTGAAAGGCCAGGATGCTCTTTGGAAATAGTACTTTGCCCAAACTGGGGATTGGATTGAAGATGCCTACTTGTCTTTATAACATGCACAGTTTAATCAGATATGTAAATACCAGACTTTCCACTGGTCCAAATTTTCTGGATTGTATGGTCATAGAATTATAGAATCCCGACAGCGCAGAAGGTGACCATTCAGCCTATCGCGCCTGAATGACCCTCTGAAAGAGCACCCTACCCAGGCACGCTTCTCCACTCTATTCCCGTAACCCCACCTAACCTGCACACCTTTGCACACAAAGGGACAATATAGCATAGCCAATCCACCTAACCTGCATGTCTTATATTATGTTTATTGTCACAAGTAGGTTTACATTAACACTGCAATTAAGTTACTGTGAAAAGCCCCTCGTCTTGGACGCAAAGGGACAATTTAGCACAGCCAATCCACCTAACCTGCATATTTTTGGATGGCATGCCCTGTTTGTCAGATTAACTCCTGCACTGTTCAATTCAAAAAGCATTGTTCTCACAGTGTTGCTGGAAATGTGACCAAAACTCCCCAGCGAGGACAACGGGGCAAATGAACCCTTCATGAACTATGGCCAGCAATGGAACTCCCCAACCAGTGAGATTGAAGAATTGAGAAATAAACAGCAGATGATCTGAAAAGCTGTCAGCAGATAATACACATTGGCAGGTAACCTGTGGCAATGCCTAACAGACGGGGTACTTTGACATCATCACAAGTGATGGCAGATTTGTACCTGAATGATGGCATGAGCTATTCACACAGTTACCATTTATTTCCCAGCAAATTCTGGGCCAAAGATGTTGTGGTAAAATGTTATCCATCAACCAGTACTTTTAAATCAGTCAGTCTGGTTCTAACTGCAATGATCTTTGTGGAATCTTGCTGTGTGCAAAACTGCCTGCTGCACTCCCTGTATTAAAACAGTACTTCATTGGCTGTAAGGCGCTTTGGGATTCCCGAGGTGGTGAGAAGCACACGTCTATTTTTTCTTTATTATTCTTTTGCATCTTTGAGAAAGTGTCATTTTGGACTTGGACTCTGTTTCTTGCTCCACAGATGCTGCCAGACCTGCGGAGACTTTCCAGCAGTTTCTGTTTTTATTTCAGATTTCCAGCATCCGCAGCATTTTACTTATACTTTTGTATTTCCTGCAATGGAAAAAGCAGCTACATCTCCCCCATGTGGTAGGACAGAGTTGCGAGCACCTACTATCTGAAACAGTGGCACCCAGGGCCATGCTCCTGAATCTCACGCGACAGTGAGCCATTTAATGAACAGAAAAGCTGCGGGAGAGAGCTTGATTCCAAATAACATGTGTCACATGGGTAGCAGTGCAAGCAAGGAGCAAGAGCAAAGCTCGACTAGTTTATCAACGTCACCTGAGCTCCCGAGAGGTCCGATGTCCTTGAAAGCTGCTCCGCACAGTTTGCTGCTCTTTCGGAATCTGTGCAGGCGGAAAGCTTGACTCTCATTTACCTCAGATTACCTTGAGATTTGCCGCTGGCAGGATGGGGCAAGGAAATCTCCAACTGCAAGACTTGCAAGGCAGTGCTCGGCTAATGTTACAGTGGATTTGACCCATACAGATGCTGGCCTTTGTCTGCCCCTAACAGGGAAAACAGCTGTATTCTGTGAGGCCAGACCAGGTTCTTGGATACATTGATCTTGATAAAGCAGAAGGTTTTACTCTTATGCTTCACGACATTGTCAGAACCCATTCACACTAAACAGATTTATGACTCAATCAACTTTGGTGTTTATTCTACTCATACTGCAGTGTGGCTAGCTGACTGAGATATCGAGCAATGACCAAGTGAGTTGTAATTAATTGAAAAAAAACTGTGTTCAGCTCCCATGTCTGTTTGCACCTAATTTTGACCTCCCGAGGGACACCAAATCAGCATTTTGCTTTAGCCTAGTCCTGAAATCCAGGTAGCTCCACCATCACACCGCATCCTCTCCCATGCTTCCATGTAAATTGCCAGTGCCCTCTTTAGTTACCCATGTTCCCTTGACTGTTCCTCACATTTATATACCAATATACACTCAGTCTCGCTACTCTAGGCCTTCTGTACGTGAACCTTCTCCTTTGGAGTAGAGAAGGCAAAGAGGCGATAATGAGACAGGTCATTAAAACCATAACAGATTTTGATAAAGTAAATCAAGAAAAACTGTTTCCAATGACAACTGATAAGCAGAGAGCACAAATTTTAGGTGGGTGGCAAAAGAACCAGAGGGAGCAAGAGGAAAATCACTTTTACACAGCTAGTGGTTAGGATTTGGAAGATATTGCCTAATCGGGTGGTGGATACAGATTCAATAGCAGCCGACAAAAGAGAATTGGTCAATAGGTATACAGGACCAGTTTGGATAGGTTTTACTGTACCACTTCATTTCATATAGGGCAAGACGGTGGCACAATGGTTAGTACTGCTACTTCTCAGCACCAGGGAACCGGGTTCCTTTCCGGCCTTGGGTGACAGTCTGTATGGAGTTTGCCCATTCTTCCCGTGTGGGTTTCCTCTGGGTGCTCCGGTTTCCTCCCACATTCTAAAGATGTGAAGGTTCGGCGGATCGGCCATGATCAATGTGTGGGGTTGCGTGGATAGGGCGGGGGAGTGGGCCTGGGCGGGATGCCGTTTCGGAGGGTCAGTGCAGACTCAATGGGCAGGATGGTCTCCTTTTGCACTGTAGTGATTCTGTGGATTTTCAAGTCTTTCTGGTTTTTCCTTTTGGAAAATACTTGAAGGAGAAAAGTTTTCCCGGGATATAGGACAAGAGATTGGGAGTGGGGTAAAATGGACCGCTCTTCGAAAGAGCCAACACAGATGCAATAGGCTGAATGGCCTCCTTCAATGCTGTACTTTTCTATGATTCAATGAGTATAACAGTGGTAATGGTTCAAAAGTACTTTGTTGGCGTTTCAGTCTACATAAAGTGTTTTGTGACGTACTGCTGTCATGAAAAGCACTATAAGATAACAAACCTAGAGTATTTTGTATCAGAGTAACTTGCTGAAAATTTTAGCGATTTGTTTGCTCACTCATTTTGGCAGCTGAGAAACTCTGCAGGGCAATGCCAGATTCAGTAAAGGTGCTTCCAACGTTAACTTCTTTTGTTAGAACTGGTTCTATCGCTGTTGGTTTATGCTTTCACCTTTCCTTCCTTTCGTGTCTGTCAGTGTATATTTTTACTGCTATATTAGCTATTGGCCAGAGGAACAGGATGATGGTCTGTGACACATCCACAGTCCCACTGTTTTGTGACGGGTGAGCAGGTGGTGACTCTGTGGGTTAACAATGGTACAGCTGAATCTAACGGGGAGGGCTGCACATCCAGAAAGTGTTCCATCTGGTGGTGTGACTGGGAACTGCTGAAACGTTTCCTTCAAGGCAGTCCAACTCCAGTGACGGTCAGCACTGAAGGAATCCCAACACTGTGCCCTATAAGTGGGGCTTACCCGACAGTCCTCCGACGAACTGCCCAGATGTAATGCAGCGAGCATTAAATTATTTTATTCCAAGAACTACAGTTAACCCATTTGTATATCAAAAGCTGAAGCTTCATTACTTGCAGGCAAAAAAAATAAATCACAAGCATTTTAACAGCACAAGCAATTAAGATCAACCTTTTATTGCCAATCACAGAGCAGCAATGTCCAGGGAAATTTGAAACATTTGTAGACATTAAGCTTGTGCATTGATATGATTTATGGAAAACAGGATGCTCCCGTCTTTCCAAACAAAACGTGTCAGACTTGTTTGTAAATTTGGCTGAGTTTCAGAAGGCGTAAATCAAAATGTCTTTGGTCGCTATCATTTTTCTATTTTCCCACCTTCTTAAATTCCTTCCCGAGCTTCACTTCAACCTTAGTCCACCACTTGTATCCCAGCCAGAAGCTCCTCTGTTGTCTGTATCTGTTTTGTTAGGTTACAGATAAACTGCAGCATAAAGAAAGGAAGAACCAAACCCAGCATCTGTCTCGCACCTCTCATGACCGCAAGACACCCGCAAAGTGCTTTTGCAGTCAATTAACAACTTGTTGAAGTGTCATCCCAGCTGTAATGTAGAGAATGGGATTGTGGCTGGATATCAAACAACTTGCAGGGTGGATGGTCATTGTTTATGGATGGCATGTAATATGGTAGCCATGATGTGGAGATGCCGGCGTTGGATTGAGGTGAGCACAGTAAGAAGTCTTACAACACCAGATTAAAGTCCAACAGGTTAGTTTCAAACACAAGCTTTCGGAGCACTGCTCCTTCCTCAGGTGCTTCCAAAGCTTGTGTTTGAAACAAACCTGTTGGACTTTAACGTGGTGTTGTAAGACTTCTTAATGTAATATGGGGAAGGGGAGAGTTGCAGGTGTAATAATGTGTTCTTTCAGAGGGTCGGTGTCGACTCGATGGGCCGAATGGCCTCCTTCTGCACTGTAGTGATTTGATGATTCTAACAAACTGCCACGCTCAATAGAGTGAGGCTCAGTTCTTATGCCACTAAAATCTGACCTATTTGAAGAGGATCTCACCACAAACAAATAAAGGTGACGCCATGTTTGAATGGGATTGGAATGCACTCAGCTCTTCCCCGTGCCCCTCCCCCCACTGACAGCCGCACCGAGCAGCATGCTCTCTGATTGGAT
The DNA here is from genome assembly GCF_902713615.1 of Scyliorhinus canicula. Lineage (NCBI taxonomy): Eukaryota > Metazoa > Chordata > Chondrichthyes > Carcharhiniformes > Scyliorhinidae > Scyliorhinus > Scyliorhinus canicula. Next base: position 135,571,577 of record NC_052147.1, read on the forward strand.
GCAGAGGTGAACTGTGTTATGGAGGCAAGAAGGACTGCAAACCTGAATGGAGGTGAATGTGTTTCTGAAATTGTGTTGTTTAAAATAAGCTACATTTTTAAACTTATGCTCGCAAAATGGTTAAGGCACAAGAGACAGATTCGGGCTTTTTGCTGGAGGCAATCAGATGCGTGGAAACAGAAATCAGACCTCTTAATATAATTGCTGCATTAAATGCCTCCAAAGATAATTGTGGGAACGGAGGCATTAGAAAAATAATCTAAAAAGGTGTCAGTTCGACAACATATTTGACCATAATTCCCCTTTGTTCATTCTGAGGGACTGCAGCATTGTTTTCTTTAACAAATCAATAAATAATGAGAGCCTCGGAATTCTGGTTTCAATTGTGATTTTTAAATGTGTTCCCTACTCTGCTTTCCTTCCTATCCGCCAATAACCGCACAGGGGTCGGTGGGAGGGAAGTGAGTGAAGCAAGGGACAGGCTCCTCGCTCCTCCGAGGGCACTGTGCTTTTTCAGTCAAGTTTGTATTGGGCCTGAAGAGATGCTTTGGGATTGGCTGCACTGAGCGAAACCTTGCTGTCAGAGCCGTCGTGCTGGCAAGTCTTCCCCCTCCATCCCCCCCTCCTTCACACTCCACTGCAAACGGGAGGAAGCGACAGCCAAGGCTCAGTTAAGTCTGCGATCCTGTGGAACAAAGTCAGCAACACAGTCACTCTCAAAACAATGATTTAACTGTGCACGTCAATATAAAACCTCAATCAGATGGTTAATAAGCCTGCGCTTTAAAAGGAAAGCACAAACTGTTCTGAATGCAAATATATATATGTGTGTGTATATGTTCTGCAATATATTCCAAAGGCTGTTAACCAAAAATGAAGCTTGTAAATTGGGGAGGCGGGTGTGGGGGGTGGTGGGGGAAAGAGGAAGCAGAATACAGAACACATGCTCACACACAGCACACAGGGAACCATTCTAACACTGGAACACATCCTGAAAGGCCGATGAAAGGACGTTCATGAGTAACTTTGAAAAGCGAATCAGATGAATACTTGAAGAGGGGAGAAATTCCAGGTTAATGGAAAAAGAGCAAGGCAAGCTGACACATTTAACAGCTTGTGAAAGAGAGCTCGCGTCGGCACAGTGGGCTGAATGGCCTCCTTTGCTCCATTGTTCTGTGAGTAAGACGTCTCTGCAATTTCCGTCCATACTGCCTGTTACTCGCTTGAGGGAGTTCAGAAAGGCTTTTCAAGTACTAATTTCAGACTGACGGATTAACCTGGAACAATAAACGGTGTCTTTATTTCTGTGAGGAATGCACACCTAGCATGCAGGCTGTGCTCTGTACGTTTAGCCAGATAGATCGGAAGGGCTTCAGAAAGCAAAACGAATGTGCAATGAGTCCATCTGTGCAACTTCTTTACCCTGGATTGAACCCACTACCCTTCACGGACATTTACACACACAACCTGACTGGGCAGCAGCTCAAAATCGTGCAGTGTGGCAGGAAATAATTTGAATGCATCAGGACTACATCTATATACAGGTTAATTGATCGAACATCACATCGCTCCCAACACACACATGCACACACAAGGTTATCACATATTAGTGTGAAATGATTACATCTGGGCACATCCTATTTTACAACATACTGCACATTTACATACAGATAACATTTACTGCTACTTACAGTGCATCATTTAGGCATAATGAATGTTAATTTATCTTTCTTTAGGTATATTTTATCATCTATCTATACCTAAAGCACACCATTTTTGACAGAAAACTAACCCTCATTAACCTATTGAATAGTACATTTCCTTTGTAGCTTCAAGCTCAGGAACACATTTCCTATCAACAGGAATTTTTAAAAATTGATGTAAATATATTAAAGAAAGACAGAGAGCACACTGGCCTAAATTTAGATGGCGTGTCCTTGTTGGTTAGACTTTTGCCTACACCCTTCAGCTCAACAATGTTCTGCCCTGTAAGTTGCTGTAAGTGCAAACTGATGATAACATAGCAAGGGCAATGGGGCTTTTGGGACCTTGGTGAACTACGTTAACAATTATTATCATATCATTTAAAGGACAGTTACTGGATTTAGCTTTCTGTAGCCAGTTTCATGGGGAAGTAATGTGGAAATGCAGCAACTTTACGAGATCACGGCACGGTTCAGCACAAGATACCAATTTGCAGACTGACAACGGAGCAGCACAATATGTCCAGCAACTTGTGACGATTTGGAATTCTGAGTATTTCACCCTCATCAAATGTTGCAAGCTAATTTGCAGCCCAAATCTTTTTTAAACACTAACAAAGCCAGATGAAAGGGCAAGATTCGCAGCGCAGGACACGAGAAGGTTGAAAGCAGCAGAGGAGAATATAAAGGTGTGAATATTCAGAAAGGTTTCTGAGGTATTGCTTATTTGTTGATCAAATGCTTAAAGATTGTACAAGCGATGGAAGCACTAGGAAGAAAAGATTGGGAATAAAGTGTATGAAACGTGAGAGTGAGGGAAGAAGGCACAAGGGAGGGTAGACTAGAGGAGATGAGGAATGCCATGGTTTCGAGGAATTGGTGAAGGTGGTGATTCCCTAGACACTAATGGATCAGACGGGAGATTAAATGGGATAGCCCAGTCTCATCATAGAGCAATAGATCACTGGTTGTAAACCTCTAAGTGATTTCATTCTAATTAAGTAACTGTAAATCAACAGGAAAATTGGTAGCCAATTAAAAATAGCTCACTTTAGCAGTGGCACGTTTGGGTGTGCAGAGCATGTTGGGTTTTCTCACTATATGTTTAATCAACTGAAGGATCCCCTCCAGACCACTGACCTTTACAACGTCGGAATCAGTTCAGATGTCTGCAATTCATGTCGATGCCTGAAAGTGTAGTGATGCATTTGTATGAGGTACAGCTACCACAAACCAGGCACCAACTCGGCACTGTACAGGAAAGTGTTTGTTCCAAAGGCAATCGGTAGAGTTTAAACGTGACTCATCGTTGAATTAAAAATAAGTGGTTTGGGAATGTATTTCATATCAAGTATCCTAAGGAATTTGTTCCTTTGTTGAAAACCATCTTTGGACCGAATCTAGATTTCTTTCTATGCTTAAGTGACGTCCACCATCAATTAAAGTTTCTAATTTACCAGGATGTGCAAAATAGACGAATTGCATCACATATCTGCCAGCCTGTCATGGGAACAGTTTGGATAAAGAAAGTCCATTGAATCTATTTGAACTAATTCTTGCAGAATAGGGAGACTCAAAGTGTCTTTTATACCAGCGGAATTTCCTCAATCAACTGACCCCCACCAATGCGGGTTTAAAACCTAAGTTGTTGGCAGGGCAGACTCAATCAGTGTTACATCATTGGCCCTGCCACATAACTGTCTTTGGGACCAACACCACCCCCCCTCCCCACCCCCAGTTTTTCCCTCCCCCTGCGCCACTCTGCAAAATAACAGAAATCCCTGCCCAGAGTTTCTACTGTGCAAAGCAGTTTATCAGATTATCAGATCATGTTCCAGTGCAGGAGAGGCCATTTGGCTTTGACCGAGCACCTCCTACCAAGGCCCTATCCCCATAATCCCACCTAAACTGCATATGTACTAAGGGGCGATATATCATGGCCAATCCACCTAACCTGCACATTTTTGGACTGGGAGGAAACCGGAGCACCCGGAGGAAACCCACACAGACATGGGGTGAACGTGCAGACAGTGATCCAAGCCGGGTATCAAACCTGGGACCCTGGAGCTGTGAGGCAGCAGTGCTAACCACTGTGCCACTGAGTTGGCAATCTCAAAACATGATTGATCAAATGTAGTTTATAATGTTCTCATGACTTAGGTGACATTTTTAAAAATTCTTTCATGGGATGGGAGAGTCATTGGCTAAGCCAAGCACTTGTTACCCATTCCTAATTGCCCTTTTGGAGGGGGTGGTGAGCTGTCTTTGAACTGAATGGCTTGCTAGGCCATTTCAGAGTGGAGTTCAGAGTCAACCACATTGCTGTGGGTCTAGAGTCACAAACAGGCCAGGTAGGATAAGGTGGGCATATTTCCTCCCGGGTGAGCATTAGTGGAATTCAATGGGCTTTTACAACAATCCAGTAGTTATATGGTCACCATTACCACAACTAGTAATTTTTCTAAATTTCAGACCTGATCAATGAATTTAAATTCCATCAGCTGCCATGGGGTGGGGGGGGGGGGTTGTGTGGTGGGGGGACTGAAGTCTCTGGGGCATTAGTCCAGTCCTCTGAAATACTACAGAATAACATTTTCACGACACTGCCATTCCCCCAAATCTCCCAATTCAAAAAAGTTACAACATCTTTTCAAAAACAATCTTTTCAAAGGGGCAAGAAATTGAAACTAAAATTTGTTTTAGGAACATAGGCCTTGAATTCTTCAAGGCACCCCCAGTCAGAAAAGGTACCCCCAGTCAGAAAAGGTACCCCCATCCCAACTCCCACTCCCTTTTTGCTCAAGAGCTAACTTTGATTCTTTCCAGCCTTCCCTCATGGAACTTTGGTGTTCCTGCCAGCCTAAAATTGAGGCTGATCAGGAAACGGCCCTTAAGTGGCCATTAATTGGGCCACGGGCGGACTTCCCTTTCGAGGCCTTGCCTGTCCCAATATAAAATCACTGTGCAGAGGGGGCAGACGGAAACACCCCCTACTGCTTAAAGCCCACCAATGGGGAAGTGTAAAATTCAGGCCATAGACATTGGAGTAGGCCATTCAGCCCCTATGGATTGCTCTGCCATTCAGTTACAACATAGGGCCTATTTTCACAGGAAAAAACAGAGTCCCTGTTTGGGCTCAGCACTATAACAACCCCACTATCAAGTGGGACTCCGCTTCCTTATCTGTCCACAGCGAGGAATGCCCCGTCGAGGCCGTGCTTACCTGCATTTCCTGTAATGGTGAGCTCAACCCATCAGTACAGGAAGAGATTGGGGCGCCATTTTGAAATGCTGCCCTGATCTCTCAACCTCAACCCCATCCCATCACCACCATCACTACCACTGACTCCAGCCCCCCCCCCCCCCCAACTTACTTTTAGGGGATCTTCGAGCACCCCTCATAAGGGCAGGGCATGCCGGGACCCAATCCGGGCATGGGCAACATGGCACCTGGACACTACCAGCCTGGCACCCTGGCAGTGCCTGGGTGGCAGTGCTAGGGTGCCCAGGTGGGACTGCTAGGATGCCTGGTGGCAGCACCAAGGTGCCAGACTGGCAGTCAGAGTGCCAAAGTACCACCCTGCCCAGAGCCCGACCACCAGGGAGCCTCCAATGGCCTGAAAGACCCTATTTGTGTGGACCAGTGCCAAACAGCACCACAGGGAGGTCTTATTTAAATATGCAAATCTGGATCTCGCCCAGAAAGGACATGTTACAGATCGCAACATGTCACGAGATTGCTTTCGATCTCGTGATCGTGAAGCGCCCCGAGGGGTCTCTCGTGAGATTTAACAGCCTCGTTATATCCCCAGTCAAAACGCCGAGGCCGTTCAGTCGGGCCTATGGTTAATCTGTAGCTTGAACCCTTTTACAAAGCTTGTTCCAGAACCCTTTAATATCCTTGCCTTCCAGTCTCAACACCTTTATGCGGGAGAGGTCGAAATTCCCATGACCTTTGTGGGAAGAGGTGCTTCCTAACATCGACCCTGAATGGCCTGGCTGGAATTTTTAGGTGACTCCGGTTTGTTCTGAACTCACCCCCCAGCTCCACACATCATAGGAAATAGTTTCTGACTGACCTTGTTTATAACCAGGGAAGGCACAATATCAGAGATGGCATCTGCTGTAATTAATATTTTCAATCCCCCCCTTCCCCCCACTCACTACCCCCATTATTACATTTTGATGAAAACAGAATGTGTACAGAGCATCTGCTGCAGTACCAATCTGCCAAAGCAGCCAACCTGGTGCTGCACAACTGGAGCTCTCAAAGCAGTCTGTTCATGCCTTTGCCAGGTATGAACCCTGGCACAAAATTCCCCCTTCAGGCAATAGCTCTGATGTGTTTGTTTTCTGACAAACATCACTTGCACACGGCCCGGTGTAAAGATGCTGGCTGTAGTGTCAGAGGTGTAGCTTTTGAATGAGAGACTAAACCAAGGCTCCACCTGCCCCTCACAGGTGGATGTAAAAGATGCCCTGGCAGTTTTTCAAAGAAGAACATGGCAATTATTCCTGGGCTCCCAGGCCAGTAGTTATCCTTCAAGCAACATCACAAAAAAAATGACCTGGTCGTTACCACATTGCTGCAAGCAAATTGGCTGCTACGTCCCCTGCAGTACGAAAGTGAGTCATTCACTGGCTATAAAGTGCTTTGGGATATCCTAAAGTTGTGAAAGGTGCTATATAAATGCAAACCTTCCTTTCACCCTAAGACTACAGTATGGGACTCCTCTGGATGCCTGTAAGCACAGCCTCAGCACTGTGTTGAGTTGCCGATTTCAGTTCGGACAATTGACCACCAGAGTGACTGGTGAGAGAAACATCCAGTCAGAGTTTCCACTCTCAGAATCATATGTTCTCACTCGCGATGGGTGTGGAGGAGGGAAGGGTATGTTAGATCCACCGTACGCAAGCACTATGGGCTGGATTCTCCGATCGCCGAAGCCGAAATCGCATTCGGCAATTGGCTGGAGAATCCATTTTTATGCTGGAATCGGGGGCGGTGCTCTACCCCCTCAAAACAGCGTTCTCGAGGAGTACGGCGCACACAGTCGGAACGGGCTCAGGACATCACCTGAGGCCCTCCCCCGATGCTCCGCTCCCGATGGGCCGAGTCCCTAGCGGCGTGGGATACGGGTCCTCAGAACTTTCAGGGACCTCATGTGGCGGTTGCAGACTGAATCGAGTGTCGCCACAGTCGGGAGGGAGCGGTTCCCCTGGCAGGGGGTGCTTTGGCGGGGGCTGGAGGAACTACTGTGTGGTGGTCTGGGGGTGGGGAGGAGGGTTACAGGGGAGCGGTCTTTGGCAGGCTGGGTCCGTGCGTGGCTAGGGCCATGCTGTACGGGACGGCTGCTGCTGGCTGGTGTGCGCATGCACGGCTACGGACCCAGCCATTCTGCAGTCGTATCTGTAGGTACGTGACACGGCTGCGGGCCCCCCACTGGGTGTAAGACCAGCTGGATTCTGCGGATATATCCGCAGAATCGGAGAATCCAGCCCCATGTGTCACTACGTGCTGAGGTTCTACCCGGTGCTGAGAAGGATGGGTCTGGCCAGGCTGCTGCAGAACGTTCCAACTTGTACTGTTCTGTACCATCAGTCCCTCATAGAATAAATTTGCAGGGAAATAACCTTGACCACATGTCCATCAGGCAGTGGCCTGCACATAACAATGTTCTAGAGCCCTTCAGGAAAAAGAGATGGTGGATTCTGTTGGACGGTTCCCTGAACAGAATGTCTAGGTGATTTGGCAAATTGCCTCATCACCAGAACTTTCAAACAAGCACCAAGGCCTAGCTGGTTGGTGGTGAGAAATGCCCTCCCCGTCAGGGTGACTACGGTGGGGAAGAGACCGTTGTCCACCTCTTTGTGGAATGTGTTTTTACAAAGAGAGTCTGGAGAAAGACAAGGTGTTCTTTGTTGAAGTTCATCCAGAGCAGCTCCGTGACGTAGGACTCTGTGCTCTACGGGCTGTTCCCAGGGACACACACCGAGACAAACATCAGCTGTTGCTGGAGGATCATCAACTTGGTAAGAGACGCTCTTTGGTCTCCCCAAAACGTGTTGATCTTCAAGTGCAAAGAACTGTGCCTGATCGAGTATTGCAGACTGGCACATTCCAAAACCAGGACTATGTGCTGAGAGATGCACTAAAGTTTGGCACAATGGGGGAAGGTCACTGTCTGAGACCTTTCAGCCGTGCTGAAATGAGAGGTTGGAAATTGTATAGAACCCCCTCAGACTCACATTGAATGTATACAGTGAATATTATGTGTGTCACAATTGTATTGATGCACCTCAGACTGCAACTTGATCTATCTAAAAAGCTTAAATACCTTTGTACCAGTTGTAATGACCATTTTGTAATGTCCGTAATGTTTCTTTGACTATATGGAAGTGCAACATGATATATGTAGAGAAGCTGAATATTATTGCACTTTATGTAATGGCCGCTTTCAAATGCTTTTAATGTTCTTCCAGATAGTTTACGAATAATGTATATTTTTAGAAAAAAGGTGCACATACCTAGGTTGGATGGTGACACACCTGAACTCTGCCGTTGTCTCACTCCCAGATGAATTAAATTCTGGGTGGGAAGGCCTTTGGTTGATCTTCCCAACCTGCCACCAACTGAGGCCCGGAAGAGGCCAATTAAGGACAACCTAAGACCCTCGTCGTGCTGCTGCTGATATTAACCCAGCTGTAGACGGTGGCCTGTCACCATGCAGCATACACGACAGTTATAAAATCATAGAATGTACACAGGAGAAGGAGGCCATTTGGCCCATCAAATCTACACCAGCCTCCGAAAGAGCACCTTACCTAAGCTCACACCTCCACCCTATCCCCGTGACCCAGCAACCCCACCTGACATTTGGACAGTACCGGGCAATTTAGCGTGACCAATCCACCTAACCCGCACATCTTTGTACTGTGGGAGGAAACCGGAGCACCCGGACAAAACCCACGCAGACACGGGGAGAACGTGCAGACTCCAGAGAGATAGCGACCCAAGCCGGGAATCGAACCCGGGTCCCTGGCGTGGTGAAGCAACAGTGCTAACCAATGTGTACCGTTACTACCCTGCGGGCAGCTTGTCACCTCTGGGGAAGGCAGGGGTTGGTCCCTCAATCAAAAGCATTTAGTGCCTGATCAGGGACCAGACATCAGGAAGGGGTGGAAATTCACTAGAATTCATCCCCTTCCCTCCCTTTGCTTCCGACTCCATCTGCCCCTTCCCCCTGTGATCCCCCCCCCCCCCCCCGACCCACCCACCCACCCACCCACTACCCCTTGCAACTGATGTCTTGCTGGCTCTTCAGCCAACCAATGGGATCCCTACGCCTCAACAGGATTTCACCCACTGCCTCTATCCAATGCTTGAAAGTGCATGTGGATGGCCATTCCAACAAATATAGAATTGCGCTCCTCCTGGTTAACCAGCCCAGCTCCATCTAGGACCTCAGATGAGACGTGGTCACTTGAGTAAGCGACTGGTGTGCTGCAACTAGCTTGCCTTAACCTGGGTTTCTTCAAGGAATCAGTGCCCTTCAGTACTGACTGGACAGAGAAACTAAAGGAAAACTTCCATGTAACGGAAGTGTGCGGCAGGGGTCTGTGCCCACAGATTGCAGATGCTGCTGGTTTCTTAAACATGCCGCGGAATTTTCTTGGGGGGCACGGGGAGGGGATGATGGAAGACAATGCACCTGGAGCATTATCAACATTGGCACGGGCATTATTCAGCATGAATATTTTATGTGCCAGGAGGGGGACCTGAGGGGGATAAAAATAATTGAAAAACAAGGAAGGAGTAGTCGAGCAAATAGCACTCGGGCTGATCATTAATCTACCTACAAGGATAACCAGGGGAGATCAAAGTATAAGCAAACACTGCAGTGATCGCATCAACTACCTTGCAACAGGCTCCAATAAACTTGTAAACTGAACTGTTACGCCTCAAAAGGGGGTTTGAAAGAAATTGAAATGACAATTGAAAACCTGCATTTGAGTGAGTAGCATATCACGGGTGTGACTGAAACATAGTAGGATTTATCAACCCTTGTGGACCCACAATCCAGCCCTGTCAATCAGTTCAGAATGATTGCTGATAACCTTCGAGCAAAAGTACAACTTTTCTCTGCAAGACAAACGTGACAGGTGCAACAAGTTTCTCAATGCTAAATCTGGCATGCTCTGGAATCTCATGAGTCACATGTCCCAGCTCCAATAATTGTTGTTTGTCAAATACAAACATCACAGTTGCACTGAGTGTAACACTAGATTAACAGGGAGGAGATAAGAGAGAAGTTACCAGTCACAACACAGATTGCAAATTCTGAAATTTCGATTGCACAACCAAAAAAGTGCCTCAAGTGTGTCTTGTGTGATTGTTTATTTTCTGTACACCACTTAAGATTTGGACAAGACAAACTTAATGGCCCAACAAAGACTCCTCTGAATAGATTTTTTTAAAAACAAACTGGGCAAATTTTGGAATACAAAGAGAAAAGTGTATTGGTGCATTGGAATTAAATTAGGTTTTGGGCTTAGTTTGAGACAGAGCCTGTGGCAAAAGGTATTGCAAACCGGCAATATCGAACTTTTTGAACTGATTTTAGTTCTGAACCTTTTTGGTTCATGCAGGATTTTGATGCAGTAAATAAGATCCCACTGCAGTTTCCACTGGTAGGAAGGATCAGTAAGCAGAGGACACAGAGGGTGAGATGTAGAGTGTTCCTTTTACACAGTAATTTGTTATGATCAGGGGTGCACTGCCTGAATCGTAACTTTCACTGGGGAATTGGATAAATACTTGAAGGGTAAAACAAATTGCAGGATTATAGGGAAAGAGCATGGGTTGGGACTACTTGGAAAATTGTTACAAAGACAGCACAGTCAATGGCCGAGTGACCTCCTTTCTGTGCCGAAAGATTATATCATTCTATGAAAAAAGGGATGTGAAATATTTGCATATTTTTGTTCAACATACATGAAGGTCTCTGCTTCCCGGCATCAAATCTTTGGTGGTAGGAGCTGAAGATATGACATCCAAGCTTTTTAAGCATCGATATCATAGTTTAAAAAGTTGGCATCACATTAGACATAATTTGAGGGCAGCTGGCATGGAGCTTCACAAGGGGCTATCCTTGTTATTCTCTCTCACCTGATGTTAAATCCTATCCTCTTACCAGTTTGACTGGAACCAGTTTGCAATTACACAAAGAGTGCGCACTCCCAACGTCCTGTTGACAGCTCTGGCATTCTTGGCTGCCTAAAGCAGTAAGGACGCACGAAAGGCTTGCACCTGGCATGATTCGAGCACTTGATGGCATTGTGCTGGAGAACAGGTGTCATTGTTATACCAGTTTGACTCAAATATTATTTGCATAACGCACAGCAATAAATCACAACCTCGACATCTCAATCATCCCGAGTGGCCACAATATCCTGAGGGCGTGTCAGTGGCTTACCATCAGCCACCCAAAGTTCCCTCTGTGACCACAATCAGCCTCACGATGTGCCTATTGTCCCCACTGAAAAGGGGCATGTCACACTTTAAGCATAGCTCCACATTAACAGCAGCTTTCAGCAGTTTATTTACGTCCACTCACAAAGGGCTATCAAGATGCAATATATATTGTAAATATAATCTATAATTGTAAGTGTAGTGAGGCACATCAGAGTGTTACATACTGTATTGCAGGAAATTGAACTGAATTGCACTTTATGTACTGTCAAATTTGAATTGTTTGCTAATGTACTTTTACAAGCTTTATGAATAAGGTATTTTTGGAAAGAAAATAAAGATACAAACATTCCCTTTGTTTCTAAGTTATAAGTTCTGTGCAGCACAATAAACATTTTCTCCTGTTAAAAGATGCCTGACTTCCCACAAACAATGGCAAAAAGGGACTGCAATGGGAACATGGTTGCTTACATTTATTTTAAAAGAATTCTCTTTCTAATAAAATCAGGGAGTCCATTTAAAGAATATTTAAAATTGAATCCAAAAATGTTCTTGCTCCTTGTACTTTGATCCTCTGTTATCCCATCCTGAGCATTTTAAGAAATGTGTTTGAAGATATCTGGCTGCCGTGTTTCCTCACTAAAGAGTGCAGTTGAGCATTCCTGTGTTCACGTTTAGATAGATACGGCAGGAGAGGAAACTGGACAGGGAGCAAACAAAATCCTGTCCCTTTATGGGATCGCAAGTTATCTGGGCTGCTTCACTCATGCTAAGTAGCACCTCAACATCATGGCTCCATGTGCACAAAGAATGATAACAGGCACAAAACACTGGGCAATTATGTTCATCAGTGGCCCAGATAAGATGCTTAAGCATTTCTTTGCTGTTGGAAGCATTCGGTTGATAAGAGATTCTCTGAAAGACAGTTTTCTCTTGAGATCCCGGAGGGCAAACTACTCAATCATTAACCGACTGGAGGAAAAAAATTGGGGGCAAAATTTGGCTGACTTCAGTCGCTCAGCTTAAATCACACATACAATTCAATTATCAGTGCCGCAGATGAAACACAGAATACAGTTGGGCACTTGTTTTGAAAAGCAGATGAGGGAGTAGCGGAGGGAGAGGTCAGTGGCCACTGTGCCAAAGATTAACTGCAATGCATGTCATGTTTTTTTTCATAACATGGTGCCCAATTAAGTTTGCAGCGTTGCTGGGCGACTACTTAAAATACTCAAACTTACTGACAGCAGTTGTAGTATCGCAGTGCAACATTCTTGCTCAGCACCGCGTTTAGCCACAATATTTCCAAGGCTTGTTCCATGAGCACTTGTGTGTTGGGCGAGAGGCTGTGAGCAGATTATAAATACACCCTCTGCTCACTGCCTGCACTGCATTCTGTGCATGCCTGTGTTCTGCTGGTGCCTGTCAATTGCTTTAAGATGAAGTTGCAGCATTTTGCACGCTATGTGCTTTATTTCAGTGTCCTGGCAGAGAAAGGACCCAATTTCCGACCTGCCATTTCTCCTTTCTATATCATAATAAGTTGTGACGAGGTTCTCACAGCTCCCATGCTACTCCCAACATGCGGCTGGCAGAAAGGTGAAGGTTCATTTTAAAAAGAGGGAAAAGAAGGTCAGATCAAGGTAAAAGTAAAGCAAGAGGTTCCTCAGACAACAGGAAAGGAGAGCTCTGTCGTCAAGCTCTGTAGCATATTTTAATCAAAAGATGGCTCCTTTTTTCTGCACTGTTTTATTCTGAGGATCATGTTGATTATCTAAGAAGCCAGTAAGTTTTGATCAGTAGGGATTTTGAATGTATCGATATAACTGGGTTTCATGAAGCCACCAGTGTTGCTCAAAATCTTCCCTAAGCAACACATAGTGACACAATTATAGTAACAGTATAGATTTCCACATTGATATTTTCCATGCTTTAGCTGAGACAGTTTTACCACCCGATAGTCAGTTTAGAACTCCGTCCTAAGCCCAGCACTGTCTATGTCAGGTGGCTGTATAGCAGGTTGAACAAGCGCACTGCATTTCAGTTCCCGATAAGGAGATACACATTCTAAATACATCTCTTTAAGGCACAGGTTCAAAAAACAAAGCTATGTTTACACAACAGCTGTACATTTCAATTTGCTCCTGATGTATGGCTGTATTGAATTAACTCATGCCTTGCAATGGGACCTAGTGAGTGAGGGCTGCTCACAAATCGATTAGAAGATGCCACAGCACAGGGCATTTGGGCTACAGCTTTGTGCCAACATTGGTCAGTATGACAATGACAACAGTAGGCTGTCAGAGAGGGGTGGCAGAGACAACTGGAGGGGGAGTCGTCTTTAAGTTAGATAATTACTGAAGAGTTAGCAAATAAATAGGATAGGATAAAATCGTGCAAAAAAATTGCAAATTCCATACTCCATTTATTTTATGCTCCTGGTGCCCTATATCTGGAACAGGTCTGGTTATAGTTTTGTTATTGAGGGAAGGGAATCAAAACAATGAATGGATTAGTATTCAACATGTACAGTGCATTTTTGGAGTGCAGAATGTGTCCACATTTTGATGATTTAATTTGCTTCATTATTGAAGAGCTCAGAAGTAAACTGCAGTTCTTAAACTTCATTGGTACCAACTCCTACTATTAGTGAGTGAAGAGCATTTCAAATTATCCTCAGACACCAAATAGACTAACAGAACACAAAAGAATGGTAAAGAATTCAAACAGAATGTTGCCCTTTCATCTCGGGGACTCAGTTTTGAGTACAATCTCAAATAATAGAATGAAAGTTTTCTTTGATGGCTCTTAAAATTCCCAAATGAAATATATTTGGAAAGTTCAATTCAACTGTGAGGAGGCTCAAGAAGGGAGTACCAAAATGTTCACTAATTGGCATTCTCGTTCTGCCTGACTTCCAATAGTGACCAGCAGTATTAGATTGGTGATGTCAGGGATGCCTTTCAGAGGCTGGGGAGTTAATCGAAAACTGGACAACAGCAGTTTGAAGCCCCTGTGATTAAATCGAGTTTTAGCACAGGCTGGAGAGAGCTTTACTCTGCACCTAGTCATGTATAGCCTGACCTGAGAGGGCTCGTCGCTGACAAATTGTTCCATTTCCTAGTGCTGACACCTCTCACCTTCATCCACAAAAAAGAAATATTTACCCAATAAAAGGATTATTAAACTTTTATACAAGTATGATAGCAATGCCATTACCCACCAGAGCATAATAATGGAAAATAGAAGTTTCACTGTCTTTGATTCAATGTGCTCATTTTAAGAATGTGCAATTTTACCATGTGACTCCTGCTTTCTCAGCCAGATTACTTGTTTATGTGCGTTTAACAATATCAAGACTACAACAAAGAGCTCATTGTTCTGACATTTATAGCACAGGATAGGACAGTTGACTCACAACTAAGTGACACACCAGCCCTGACATGCTATAAGTGTATGATAATTTTTGAAGCTATATCTTATGCTTTGATCTGTTCTTGACCTCTTTCATAGCATAATCATGTTGGATCACCATTCAATCGAACAACTGCCTCATCCACTCAGATGGCAAAAGGTGAGCTATCTAAATAGGCCAAAAGAGCGGTGACTCCACATTTTAAGATATTAGGTTTGATTTGATCAAGGTTTATAAGATAACAAATGAATATTTTGTGCTTGAGTTGACAGCTTGTTTCAAATAAACAGGTTAGAGTGGACCAGAGGTCATAATTTTAAGTTGTATATGGATTTGATGAGGTGGTTCTTTCCCCAGAGAATAACGGGTCTGTGGAAAAGGCTGCTGATTCGGCCAGCGGACAGGTTGTACAGAATAGGATTAAACTTCCGTCAGTTGAAATGCTTAATAGGTGATCGAGTTAAGGTGCTTAAAATAATTAAAGGATTTGATGGAGTATGTAGAGAGAATTTATTTCCTCTGGTGGGGGAATCCAGAACAGAGGGACAGCCCCTAAAAATTGAACGTAGGCCATTAAGGGGTGCTGTCAGAAAGCACTTCCTCACAGAAAGGGCAGTGGAAACTGGACCTCACTCTCACAAAAAGCTGCTGAGGTTGAAGCACAATTGAAAATTTCTAAACTAATATTTATGCTCCTGGTGCCTTATATCCAGAGCAGGTCCAGTTACAGTTTTGTTATTGAGAAAAGGGAATCAAAACAATGAATGCATTAGTATTCAACATGTACAGTGCATTTTGAAGATAGATTCTTATTAGAGCAAGGGTAATAAGTGATCTGGAACCAAGGTGGGTAAATGAAATCAAGGTGCAGACCAGCCATGGGCTGACTGAATTGTAGTACAGGCTCCAGGGACTGAATGGCCTCTTATAAGATAGTCAGAGGGTTAGATAGGGTGGACATTGAGAGTCTTTTTCCTCGGATGGTGATGACCAACACGAGGGGACATAGCTTTAAATTGAGGGGTGATAGATATAGGACAGATATCAGAGGCAGTTTCTTTACTCAGAGAGTAGTAGGGGTGTGGAACGCCCTGCCTGCAACAGTAGTAGACTCGCCAACTTTAAGGGCATTTAAGTGGTCACTGGATAGACATATGGATGAAAATGGAATAGTGTAGGTCAGATAGGCTTCAGATGGTTTCACAGGTCGGCGCAACATCGAGGGCCGAAGGGCCCGTACTGCGCTGTAGTGTTCTATGTTCTATGTTCTATGTTCATAAATAGCACAGCCACTTGGTGAGGTACCAAAAGACACGTGATGCCATCAGACCGGAACACAAAAGAATCACCTTCAGATGAAAAGACAAAGTTGGGGTGGCATGGTGGTGCAGTGGTTGGCATTGCTGCCTCACGGCACCGAGGTCCCAGGTTCGATCTCGGCCCTGGGTCACTGTCCATGTGAAGTTTGCACATTCTCCCAATGTCTGCATGGGTCTTACCCCCACAGACCAAAGATGTGCAGGGTAGTTGAATTGGCCACGCTAAATTGCTCCTTAATTGGAAAGAAATGGATTGGGTACTCTAAATTTATTTTTAAAAGAAAAGAAGTTAGCAAAACAAAATTCTTTTTCTTAGGCAGTCCCTCAGGATTGAGGATGACTTAATTTCACTCTGGTTCAATGGGTTCTAAGGTGGGTGATTTGTGGACTCCGCCACATGTGGGGCAGGTGGTACGCGAAGGGTTTGTTTGTTCTCTCTTATGCCTTGAATTCAACCTCTGCACACTCCTGACAAAGTCTCGGTTCAGTGCTTTGCTGAGTTAGCCTTCTCCATTTTGGTCAGTTGCAAGCCAGTCTCCCATGAGTCAATGGAATATTCGTCCTCTTCTGGAATTCTTTCACTAAATTCCTGAAGTATTTGTCCAGTCCTCCCTGGAGTGTTATACCATGATTGAGTCCTGAGTGGAACAATTGCTTCAGGAGTCTGGGGCGGGATTCAACCCTACCCCGCAGGGCGGAGGGTCCCGTGGGACGGAGTGGCGTGAACCACACCAGCGTCGGGCCGCCCCAAAGGTGCGGAATCCTCCCGCCCCGGTGTGGTTTGTGCCCCGCCGGCCGGAGGGAAAGGGGCTTGGCGCCACGCCAACCTGCGCCGAAGGGCCTCCACTGGCTAGCGCGAGTTGGCGCATGCACGGGAGCGCCAGCGTGTGTTAGCATCATCCCTGCGCATGTGCAGAGGGATTCGCTTCCGCACCGGGAATGGCGGAGGACCACGGCCTCCGGTGAAGAAGGATAGAGTGCCCCCATGGCACAGGCCCGCCCGTGGATCGGTGGGCCCCGACCGCGGGCCAGGCCACCGTTGGGGCACCTCCCGGGGCGAGATTCTGTCCGCGCCCCCAGGTCCCGCCAGTAAGGGACCTACTCCTATTTACGCCGGCGGGACAGGCAAAGAAAGGGCGGGACTTTGGCCCATCATGGGCCGGAGAATTCGGTCAGCCCCGGAGCCCACTGATTCGCTCTGGACCCGCCATTCTCCGAGGCGGGCGGCGCGACTCATGCCGGGGCAATTTTTGGACGGGGGGGGGGGGTGGCGGAATTTGGAGCACAGTGGGGGCGGGATTCACACCGACCCCCGGCGATTCTCCGACCCAGCGGGGGGGGGGATCGGAGAATCCCGCCCCCGGTGTCAGGCACACGCGGCATGACTTGCCCAAGGGAATTGGTTTTGAGAGCTTAGCACTTTGATACTGGGCATATTGGTTTGGGAGAGGATACCGCTGTTGAGACTGCCTTTCTTGCCACTGGATTTGGAGGATCTGGTAAAAGCACTGCTTGTGCTATTTCTCCAGTGCTTTAAAGCAGGCATTGACAAACTCGGGGGCGTGACCTGAGGGTGAGTAGCGGGTAGGTGTCGGGAGGGTTGCGACGCCTGCTGCAAGCGGCCTTCAAAATGGCCACGAACATGTAAAAAAAATGCAGCCGCACTGCGCATACATGCCAGATCATCAGCGCGCATGCGGAAAACTATGCGCATGCGCGCCGATGATCGGGTATGCATGTGCAGTGAGGCAGCTTTTTAAAAAACGGGCGCAGATTTTTCTTTCACAAGTTCACAGGGGTTTTATTCATTTATTTTATTTTTATTTTTTTTACAATTGGGGGGGATTTTATTTGATAAAATTTTACAGGAGCAAAATGCATAACTTTGGACAGATGGAGACTCCATACTTTCCGACACCGGAAGGCTTCACCTTCATCCAACAGGTTCCATTGGAGGAGCGTGTACGAGGGCCAAATGGAGCCAAAACCATTTCCTCCATTTTTGTCAGCAGCAAACAAGGTAAGAGAAAATGGTGGGTCGCGCAGGTTGGCTGGCGTGGGTCGCGAAGGTCAGCCGGCGTGGGTCGCGAAGGTCGACCGGGTTGGGTCCCGAAGGTTGGCCGGTTGGTAAAAATGGGTCCCCAGAAAAAAAGTTTGAAGAACACTGATTTAAAGTGCGTGCTGTAGATTGTTCAAGTCTTCAAAGCGCATTGGGGGGGGGGGGGGGGATCTCTTCTGCCCAGTAAACCATGATCACGCTCTTGGGTTTGAGATTCTGGCTCTCAGATACTCTTCTCCTCAATTGGGTGAAGGCTTTGCTGGTGCATTGGAGCTGGCGATGAATTTTGTCAGGTATGTCTGCCTTCATCGAGGGGAGGCTCCCAGGATACGGAAAATGGTCCATCTTTTCCATTGATCTTAATTAATGAGGGGCCGGGAGTGTTGTGCTGTGGGACCTGGTTGAAAGAGGACCCTAATTTCCTGGTGTTTAGTGAAAGGCGCATTTATCATATGCACTAGAAAAAGAATCGACAATGACCTGAAGAGCTCACTTTCTGAGTGAGCGTTCACAAAAGTGTAAGTCTTTTAGCTGCAATATTTCTCCAAAAATATCCATAAATTGACATTTTCAATCATCTTTCTTGATTTGGTTGTATAACACAATAAAAGCTGCAGTGATAGCTCATGCAGTGCTTAGTGGTTCAACGTGCCATCTGCAGTGTTCCATATGACACAAACCAGACATGATCCAGGCTCACTTGCTCATCAGGATGGTTGGCTAATTTCATGGCATTCGATTAATGGGGGTCTGGTTGGAGGGGGTGATGGTGAGGTTGTCTGAGTACTCCTGACCCAGCGGGAGGGAGAAGAGGCAAAGAGGCAAAGCTGGCATCTTTCTCACCTCCTATCACCACCCGATGATTTCTACTGGAAGCTGTGGGTTGGGTGGAGGTTGCGAGAAGATGGAAGATAGCAGTCAGTTGGCTTTTTGTGGGCATGGTCAATGGGGCCTGTTACTGGATGACTGAAGATGTGTATGAAACAGTACTCCAGCAACTCCCCTTAAGAGGTGATGATGATGTAGTGGTAATGTAATTGAATCCATTTCCACAGGGGACATAGGTTCAAATCCCACTATGGCAGCTGGTGTCATTTAAGTTGTTAATAAATCTGGAATATTCAGGAAGGAGCTGGTGTGGGCCGGGGGGACAGAGGTGAGGTGTTGTCGCTGTGGGGACTGGGTCGGGCGGGGGGTGCTGGCCTGGGGCGGGCAGGCGACGGGCTATGGCTAGTCGACGGGGGAGGGGGGCGGGACACCCTCTGATCCGGTTGGTCACCTGGAATGCGAGAGGATTGAATGGGCCGGTGAAGCGGTTGAGGGTACTTGCTCATCTGAGGGGGCTAAAGGCAGATGTGGCAATGCTTCAGGAGACCCACCTGAAGGTGGCGGCCCAGGTCCGTCTGAGGAAGGGGTGGGTGGGGCAGGTTTTCCACTCTGGGTTGGATGTGAAGAACCGGGGAGTGGCGATTCTGGTGAGGAAAAACGTGTCATTTGAGGCATCTGAGGTGGTGGCGGATAAGGGGGGTAGGTATGTTATGGTTAGGGGCAGGCTACAGGGAGAGACGGTGGTACTTGCTAGTGTGTATGCCCCAAATTGGGACGATGCGGGCTTTATGAGGCGTATGCTGGGACGGGTCCCGGATCTAGAGGCGGGAGGTCTGATTATGGGGGGGGGGGGGGGGGGGGGGGACTTCAATACGGTGTTGGATCCTGCACTGGATCGGTCCAGTTCAAGGACGGGTAGGAGGCCGGCGGCGGCCAAGGTACTGAGAGGGTTTATGGACCAGATGGGAGGGGTGGATCCATGGAGGTTTGTGAGGCCGAGGGCACGGGAGTACTCTCTTCTCCCACGTACATAGGGTTTATTCTCGGATCGACTTCTTCGTGGTGAGTAGGGGAATGATTCCGAGAGTGGAGGAGGCCGGGTATTCGGCCATTGCAATCTCCGACCACGCTCCGCATTGGATAGAGTTGGAGATAGGGGAGGTGCGGGACCAGCGCCCGTTGTGGCGGTTGGATGTGGAGTTGTTGGCGGAGGAGGCGGTGTGTAGGAAGGTCCGGGCAAGTATTGAGGGGTACCTCGAGGTGAATGATATGGGGGAGGTCCAGGTGGGGATGGTCTGGGAAGCCCTGAAGGCAGTGATTCGTGGGGAGCTGATATCCATCCGGGCACACAGGGAGAGGAGCGAGAGGAGTGAGAGGGATAGACTGGTGGGGATGATGCTGGAGGTAGACAGGAGGTACGCAGAGGCACCAGAGGAGGGACTGTTGGGGGAGAGGTGCAGCCTACAGGCTAAATTTGATTTGCTGACCACTAGAAAGGTGGAGGCACAGTGGAGGAAGGCACAAGGGGCAGTGTATGAACATGGTGAAAAGGCGAGTAGGATGCTGGCTCATCAGCTCCGCAAGCGGGATGCGGCTAAGGAAATTTCTGGAGTGAGAGACAAGAGTGGGAATGTGGTGCGGAAGGGGGTAGAGGTGAATGAGGTTTTCAAGGACTTTTAGGGGGAACTGTACTTGTCGGAGCCAACGGTGGAGAGGAGGGGAATGGAGAGGTTTCTCGACGGGCTATCTTTCCCGAAGGTGCAGGAGGAGCAGGTGGAGGGGTTGGGGGCGCCGTTTGAGTTGGAGGAACTAGTTAAGGGGATCGGGCAGATGCAGTCAGGGAAGGCGCCGGGGCCGGATGGGTTCCCGGTGGAATTTTGTAAAAAGTTTGTGGACCTAGTGGGCCCCTTGCTGGTGCGGACACTTAATGAAGCGTGGGAAGGGGGACTTTGCCCCCGACAATGTCGCGGGCGCTGATCTCGTTAATTTTAAAGAGGGACAAGGGCCCCCAGCAGTGTGATTCATCCAGGCCCATATCTCTCCTTAATGTAGATGCCAAGGTGCTGGCAAAAATCCTGGCCACCAGGATAGAGGACTGTGTGCCAGGGGTTGTACACGAGGATCAGACAGGTATTGTGAAGGGAAGGCAGCTGAACACGAATGTGCGGAGACTGTTGAATGTCATCATGATGCCGGCGATTGAGGGGGAGGCTGAGATAGTGGTGGCACTGGATGCGGAGAAGGCCTTCGATAGAGTGGAGTGGGGGTACTTATGGGAGGTGTTGGGGAGGTTTGGATTTGGTGAAGGGTTTATTAGATGGGTGAGGCTGCTATATGAGGCCCCAATGGCGTGTGTGGCCACGAATGGGAGGAGGTCAGAGTACTTCCGGCTTTAACGAGGGACCAGGCAGGGTTGCCCCCTGTCCCCCTTGTTGTTTGCATTGGCAATCGAGCCGTTGGCAATGGCGTTGAGGGATTCAGGGAGGTGGAGAGGTTTGGTGCGAGGTGGGGAGGAACATAGGGTGTCGTTGTATGCTGATGACCTGTTACTGTATGTGGCGGACCCGGTGGCAGGGATGCCAGGGGTGATGGAGCTGCTAGCTGAGTTTGGGACCTTTTCAGGCTATAAACTAAATCTAGGCAAGAGTGAGGTGTTTGTGGTGCACCCTGGAGACCAGGAGGAGGGAATTGGTAGGCTCCCGCTTAGGAGGGCAGGGGAGAGTTTTAGGTACCTGGGGGTGCAGGTGGCCAGGGACTGGGGACTCTTCACAAGCATAATTTCACCAGGCTTGTGGATCAGATGGAGGAGGAGTTCAAGAGGTGGCACATGCTGCCATTCATTGTCGTTGGCGGGGAGGCTGCAGTTCGTCAAAATGACAGTGCTTCCAAGGTTCTTGTTCCTCTTTCAGTGCCTGCCCATCTTCATCCCCAGGGCCTTCTTTAGGAGGGTGACTAGCAGTATTTTGAGCTTTGTGTGGGCACATGGGACTCCGAGAGTGAAGAGGGTTTTCCTGGAGCGAGGGAGGGATAGAGGTGGGCTGGCGCTGCCCAACCTTTTGGGGTACTATTGGGCGGCCAATGTGTCAATGGTGCATAAATGGGTGATTGGGGGTGGGGGGGAGGGGGCGGCATGGAAAAGAATGGAGATGGCGTCATGTAGAGGTACGAGCCTGGGTGCCTTGGCAACGGCGCCGTTGCCGCTCTCTCCTAAGGGGTATACCACGAGCCCGATGGTGGCGGCGACCCTAAGAATCTGGGGACAGTGGAGACGGCATAGGGGGGCAACAGGGGGCTCGATGGAGGCTCCATTAGGTGGAAATCATCGGTTCATCCCGGGGAACACTGATGGGGGATTTAGGGGGTGGCAAAGGGTGGGCATCAGTAAACTGAGGGACCTGTTTATTGGCGGAAGGTTTGCGGGCCTGGGGGAACTGGAAGATACATTTGGGCTCCCCCAAGGGAACATGTTCAGACACTTGCAGGTGAAGGCGTTTGCTAGGTGACAGGTAGAGGAGTTCCCTTTGCTGCCCTCGTGGGGGGCGATGGACAGAGTGCTTTCGGGGGTGTGGGTCGGAGAGGGGAAAGTGTCTGACATTTATAAGGTAATGCAGGAGCTGGAGGAGTCGCCAGTGGAGGAGCTGAAGGCTAGATGGGAGGGGGAACTTGGGGAGCAGATAGAGGACGCTATTTGGGCAGATGCCTTGGAGAGAGTCAACTCTTCCTCTTCATGTGCGAGGCTTAGTCTCATCCAATTCAAGGTGCTGCACCGGGCCCACATGTCCGGGACTAGGATGAGTAGGTTCTTTGGGGGTGAAGACAGGTGCATCAGGTGTTCGGGGAGTCCAGCGAATCATGCCCATATGTTCTGGGCATGCCCGGCACTGGAAGAATTCTGGAAGGGGGTGGCGGGTACGATGTCGAGGGTGGTTGGATCCAGGGTCAAACCAGGGTGGGGACTCGCGATTTTTGGAGTTGCGGTGGAGCCGGGAGTGCAGGGGGCGAAAGAGGCCGGTGTCCTGGCCTTTGCGTCCATAGTAGCCCGGCGGAGGATCTTGATGCAGTGGAAAGATGTGAGGTCCCCAAGTGTGGTGACCTGGATCAGTGACATGGCAGGATTTATAAAATTGGAGATGGTCAAATTTGCCCTGAGAGGATCAATACAAAGGGTTCTATAAATGGTGGCAGCCTTTTCTGGACTTCCTGGCTCAAAGATAGGTATCTTGGTCAATAGCAGCAGCAGGCAGCACGGTGGCGCAGTGGGTTAGCCCTGCAGCCTCACGGCGCCGAGGTCCCAGGTTCGATCCCGGCTCTGGGTCACTGTCTGTGTGGAGTTTGCACATTCTCCCCGTGTTTGCGTGGGTTTCACCCCCACAACCCAAAGATGTGCAGACCCAAAGGCCACGCTAAATTGCCCCTTAATTGGAAAAAATGAATTGGATACTCTAAATTTATTTTTTAAAAAGCAGCAACCCGGGGGGGGGGGGGGGGGGGGAGGGGGGTGTTCCTTATTGTAGTTTCTATTTTTTCTTCTACGGTTATGTAACTTAACATTGTGTTTAAGTTGTTGTTAATATGTTGTGTTGTTCATTGAGGAGGGGCGAATGTTTATGATTGCTATTATTATTGTTATTGTTGGTATTTTATTATGGTTCGATGTTGTTGTATAAATACAAACTTTCAATAAAAATTATTTAAAAAAAAAAATAAATCTGGAATATAAAAACTAGTCTCTCAGTAATGGTGACCATGAAACTATCATTGATTGTTGTTAAAAACCCCATCTGGTTCACTAATGGCTCTTGAGGAAAGAAAATCTGCGATCCTGACACAGTCTGTCCTATATGTGACTCTCGGCCTGCAGCATTGTAGTTGACACTTCTGAAATGGTCCAGCAAACCACTCAGTTCAAGGGCAATTCGGGATGGGCAACGAATGCTGGCCTTGCCAGTTACGCCTACATTCCATGAAAAAGAACAAAAAGAAAAAATAGACTTTGTCAAATGAAGAAGGCAGGGAGAAAATTAACACAAACAACGCTGAATTAAGGAACTGCTTGAATAATTAAACGTCAATCTTCATTTACAGGCAGAAATGAAATGATGCATGTTAAAATTGAGCTTGCTCTTCAATCTGGGAAGGAACACTAACTAACAACTCCGTACTTAATGGCAATTCACTTTTAAATAGTATGGTTACTTTGTTAAAAAGTCCAGATCAAAAGAAAAGTATTTTTCCATCAAGGGTCCATGTATCCATTCTACCCTTTGAACCTCTCTAGCCACCAACACCTGGTGGTCCCTACTTTAAGGAACAATCATGTATTTTCCCACTGCTCTGAATTAATAATCAAACAATGCTAATTGAATCCTTATACCCGTCAATGCACCTTCTCAAAGGACATCAATCTTTAGAAAGTGCCAATCACCTCCTTGTGAACTAAATAATTCATCTTCTTTTCAAATAACCTTTCCATCCCTTTACCAAGATGTTTGGAATGCCCATGTGATGGACTTGCAAAGGAAGTGCTGCCCACCTCGCACATAACACAAACCACACTCACACTCTTCCACAAACATACCACAACTTTCTCAGTTTCCTTGATTATAATCATTCTCTTGGCACTGTAGTCGGAGGTCAAAAGAGTATCGGCTGTGCATAGGATGCCTAGGACCCAGCTGGTTAATGAACATTTTTTTCACACTATGGACAATACTCCTGCTGCACTGTGGGCACTGTGTTCATGGATTTGAAGGAAATTCCTCCTCAACAAGCTGTTTTAAATAAACCAGTGAAATTACTACGGGTCTATATGTGACTCTCGGTCTACAGAAATGTGGTTGATTGGAACCCTCACTGAAATTTAGGGTTTGCTGGGGCTGGCTTTTTCTTTTGTATGGCAGGGTATAGAGCAACAACTACATTTTTACATCAAGGTGGTCAAGCCAGGATATTGCATCAAGAGTAAATTAAAACAGTAATTGATCACAGTAATCCCTCCTTCGTATTTATGAATCAGGCAATGAGTCGTTAGGCATTCCTTGGTCTGTTCTGGGTAACCGCACACGAGAGAGTTTTTAATTTTCAATCTGTGCACCAGCTTTCCGCATCTGCCATGGTTCGTACAAATGCGCCTTAAGGATATCCATGGGAGACCGAAACCAGGGACCTTCTCTGTGGGGTCTTCGACAAGGTATTTCTTCATGACTTGTGAGGAAATAGCATTGCCAAAGGCCATGTGCATGGGTCCAAAAGGGTTTATCTGACTCCCAGCGAAAGTGAGGGACGTTGGTGAGGTCCTGATGGATGGGGAGGCATTTGTTTTTTCACTGAGCTTCATGGAGGGTAGCTGCTTCACAGTGGATTGATCGGGGGGGGGGGGGAGAGACAGGCGGGGGCGGGGGGGTGGGGGGGAGCGGTAGAATGGTGCAATGTTTGCTAGCCACAGGGAGCCATGATTTTGTACTCAACTTGTGGGTTCCAGTGCTGTATCTAGACTTTCGGTGGTCAACTGAATGGGTGATGGGAGGAGGGGGAGCGGGGACAATCGAACTGACTGAAGATGGAACGGAAGATGTTATCAACCTAGTGGGAAGGGGACCTGAGCTGGGAGACTGGGGGATATCTATGCGCCCAGTTCAAATAAGGTCAAGCTGAGACCTGCGCAGACCTGCAGGCTGTCGTCAAATACACCATGATTTGGGATGGGTGGGGAACCTCTTTGATATAATAGCTCCATTACTGGGCTTTGACAACAACTTTGGGAGCAAGGCTGAAACAGTCAACCTGACAACAATGTTTCATGAACCTGGCTCATTATGGACCAGCTCTTGAAGACGTTCTTTTAACAAGCCCATGAAGTATTTTAACCAATAGTGCTGTTAAAGAAAAGAAAACACATTCTCTAAATTGTTTCTAAAGTTCAATAGCTGCTATCTGATTATCTATGGCACTGTACAGACTTTTTCTTGAAATAGATCCATCGAGGACATTTATTATAGTGATAACAAAAGTGCAAGATCGAATGATTGAATGAAAGCTCAACTTCCTGTTATTTTCTGCCTGGCCTGCCAGACAGCTTTACTCTCCAGCTCTTTTGATGGAAGCTTAAGACAAGCACCCATCATAGTTTGCTGACAGGTTTATTTTAGTGTGTTTGTTCTGCTGTGCATTCTTCCAAGTGCAGGTACAGCAAAAGTCAGAAACCGGGTGGGCAATAATAGGACTATGTCAGAGTTGGAGGCAAAGGAATCTCTTCACCCCACGAAGCGGAAGGACCTGGGACATGTCCTTTTATGTTTGAGTGAAGGGATAATTAAAGCAGAATGTGCAGAGATCTGAGCAGCACCTATTCCCACACATTCAGAGAAATCAGACATTCAAGACAATATGGAGCATATATTTTCAACATCTGCCCAAAATAAGATTGAAAGGGCCAAGAGGCAACTCTGACTGCCTAAAGGCAGCATCAGGAGACAAGGGCAGGTTTCGGGTTCTAGCTTCATCAGCTCTGCTTGTATATCAGCACCTTGCATTTCTGCAGCATCATTAACACTAAAATGTCACAAGTTGCTCCGCAGGAGCATTATCAGATTTGACACCGAGTCACATGAGGAGATATTTGGACAGGTGACCAAATGTTTGTTCAGAGACGTAGGTCTTAAGGAGGGTCAAAAAGGAGAGAATGGGGATAGAGTCACAGAGGTTTAGGGAGGAAATTCAAGATCTTCAGACCCAGGCAGCTTAAGGCAAGGCCACCGATCGTGGATGTGCAAGCGGCCAGAATGAGAGAACCACAGAGATGCAAAACTCAGGGGTTTGAGCTACCAAGAGCTCTGTGTGTGCGATCCTGTAGCTCATCTCACCTGATGTGGAAAATCTACTGGCTCCATGGACAAAACAGGCCAGGTGCCTGTAGCCACTGTAGCCACCTAAAATGGACACTGAACCAGACAAAATGGAGAATCGCTAAGACTGTAGGGAAAAACAGTTTAGCCAAGGCAAACAGCCTGCAAACACTCATTAGCATTTTGCAAGCAGCAAAACCAGTTTCTGGCCAGGTGGAAGATCTCCAACCAAAGGTGATAATGGCAGAACGTTCTACATACTAATGAGACAGTCCAGATCTAGGCACACACAATGGCAACATTTGGGTTTGAATAAGATACTTTAAGTGGATGTCCAGACAGAGCGGCACCAGAAGTATCCACTATAGAAACCGCCCCCACCATCAAGAAAGACCCTTACATTGGAGGAATTCAAAAGATATCGATTGGAAGCGATCCAATCGATACCTAAAGGTAAAGCCCGCCCAGGAAGAGGGAAGGACATTGGGGACCCCTATAAATATAGACCCCCACACATGGTCCTGTCTGTTGTTTCGTGCTCCGGCTTTGACCAAGACCTCCAACGTGTATCCTGACTCCAGCCGTTGAGCACCAGCCGCCGAACCGTAAGTGCCAATACGACGCTCGCTACGCGAACCAAGCCCGCTAGACCCCCAGTGACCAGCACGCTTTCTGAAGGTTGCAGCCCAAGACCGGGACGAAGGCCTCGCTCCCTGACCTTGCCTGTTCCTGTGTAGTTAAGTATTCTGTTTGCTTAGTTTAGTCATAGCTTAGTCCCTTAGTGTGTGCATGCGTATTTATTATAATTGTATAATAAATATTGATCGTTTGGAACTTACTAATCGGTGTATCGTTTTATTACTTTGAACCTGACCTTGGAATATATGTGAGTTGTCTATATGGCAACTGGTGACTCCTGAGCTGAAAATACATAGACAGAGCCTAGTGGTGTTAAGCACACGGCCTTTAACACAGGCAAGTTAATACACCCCAATAAACGCGTTTTGCGCCCATAGCAAAACGTGCAACATTTAGTGGCGACTCCGCCGGGACTCGGTTATAAGAGGTACCCCCACTCCGTCGAGGACCCTGAAATTTGAATTGGAAATCTGGTAAAGAAAACGGAAAGAAATCTCAAATATTCAAGGTGTTCAAAGCAATAAGCGTAACTCGGAAGTGTGTTTAGTGCATGCGTACTAACAGGGTTGTAAGGAAAACCTGAAAGCGTTTTTGTTGCGACAAACTTTCGGTAGTTTTGTGAACGGAACATAGCGTAAGCCTTACCCGTTTCGTGAGACATAACCTCAACACCCCCTGTTCCTAAATTTAAAGTGAGTCAGAGAAAATGGCCATGCAGGCAATGGAACGCCTCATGAACCCAGAACGGTTTATGGTCGCAGCGACCAGCAGCAGTTGCCGAGTAGGTCAGTGTCCCATGTGGGAGCTGGAACTCCGCAAGTATCTGCAAGGAAAGGGATGGCCCCTTTGGAAAGAGTTTTGTTTGAATGAGGAGACAGGTCCCGGAAGTATAGGACATACTTGGTGGGAGAACCTCTCTCAAATTCACAAGAAAAACATGAGTAAAGCACGTAAGCCGATGGCGATTGTGTCCTGTTTGGCACAATTGCGAGGCACAGAGGAGGTCGTTCAGACGCTCCGGACAGAATTAGAAGAACGGAATAGAATGAGTAAAGTGGATGTCAGGGACATCGAAAAGGAAAATATGGAACTTAGAGGGAAGTTGGCAGAGAAAGGTAGAGAGGTGGATGATGCCAAGAGGGCACATCAGTCTTGTCTAGCCCATCTCAGCAGTTCCCAGACCCAGTACGAAAAGGCCTATCAGGACGTGCAACGTGCCGTCCTGATAAGAGAAGAATCAGAGAAGCAGGTAGAGGCTTTGCAGAGGCAATGCTCTGACCTTAAAGCAGCTTTGAGAGCACTCCATGCTGCCACCACAGAACAAAGGCAAAGTACAGTAGATCACGCGAAATGCAGGAAGCAGATTGCAGAGCTGCAATCGCTGCTTTCGGTGCAAAATGGGTTTCAAAGCACCTTCGGAACCCAGTTAGATGAGGAGAATGCCCCAGACTGGAAAGAGTTAAGTGAGACAGCGCAGCGTTATGTTCAGGGAACATGTGCGCCAGCAGCGCAGCAGAAGAGGCAAGCACCCCAACCCCCCACAGATCAGCTCCTTACCATTCCAATGAATCCAGTCACCACCCAGAGAAAAGCGACCATAGAAGGCGCACCCGATATAACTTACACCACCCCCTTAACTGTAACCCAACTAAGGGACGCGTGTGAGAAGATCACTCCGTTTCTCCCCACCGCAGACCCCCACCAGTTTTTCGCAAAGGTAAAGCAACAGGCTACCATTTACGGCCTGGACGAGAGAGAGCAGGTTAAACTCACAGTTCTGAGTTTGGACCAATCGGTTGTAGCAGCCCTCCCCGACCCACAGAACGTTGGCGGAGGCACCCTAGAGGAAATGCACACCTCCATTTTAGATGCCATAGGGTATAATCGAGGTGACCCCGTAGAAGGACTTAATAAGTGCCGGCAGAAGAAATCCGAACACCCCACAGCATTCGCCGGAAGGCTGTGGATCCATTTTAACGCAGTATTTGGCGATTTAAATAGAGCCCATTTGAACCGTGAAAACATGGTTAAATGGATGCGCACCATAATTTCACATGCAACAGAAGCAGGACAGAGCGCTTGCAACAGCTATGACCCCTCAGAGGAAGCCCATAATGAGAAGTGGGTCCTGAAAAGATTGTCCCGCGCTTGGGAGCAATCAGTTCAGGGCAAGAGTAGAGTGAAATCCCCAGAAGAAGCTCAGGCTGCAGCAGACATACAGGCAGTGAGAGAGCACCAAAAACCCGCATGGGTGAATGAAGGAAAGAGCAGCCCTCCACAGAAGTCGCAGGAATGCTACAACTGTGGCCAGTTAGGGCATTGGGCAAAAGAATGTAATGGACCCCAGAGATCACAGAGAGGCCAGCAGACAGGCACTCTGAACCGCAATAGAACAAAACCGATCCATAGTATAGTGATCCAGTCAGGACAGACCAATGTGGAAGGAACGGACTGACGGTGTTCGGGCTCCCCCACTTGGGTCTGTGACACACTATGGGATCCATCAGGAAGACCGGTAGTCACGGCAAAGTTAAGAGGGAAGCCCATAGAGTTAGTTTGGGACACAGGAGGCTCCCGCACCACAATTAACTCCACCACCACGGCACACACAGACACGTGGCCGACCACCTCCACCATCACACTTAGCGGGTTCACCGGACACTCGCAGCAGGGACACATCACAGCACCCGTAGCAATCCAGCTAGGGAACATTTCCACCAAACACCCCGTTGTTTTAGTAAATCTTCCCCGGACAGCAGAACACATCCTAGGGATAGATTTTATGAATGCCCATAGCCTGTCGTTCGACCCAGTGAACCAGTGTGTCTGGCGAATGGCAAGATCGGACAGAGCACCCGCTACTCTCACAGTAGGAGAGTACGCTAATAGGATTAGTGCAGTAGGAGAATACTCATTTGACCCGACTACACTAAACACGGACAGACAAGTTAAGGCAGTACTGAATAAACACAGGACAGCATTTGCCAGTCACCGGCACGACTGCGGCAGAATGGCTGGACAAATTCACGTTACCGGACCTGACCCCAGACCACAAAAACAATATAGATTTCCCCTAGAAGCAGAGGTAGAAATAGAGAAAGTGATAGGTAGCTTATTGGAGCAAGGTGTGCTTAGAACAGTAGCCTCGACCAATAATGCTCCTATTTGGCCAGTGAGAAAGCCCGACGGATCATGGCGTCTGACCATTGATTATCGGGAACTCAATAAAGTAACCCCAGCAGTAGCCCCCACGGTAGCAACAAGTCCCGAGACCATGCTCAAACAGGGACTCAACTCCAAATATTTCACGGTTTTGGACATTAGCAATGGCTTCTGGTCAATCCCATTGGCAAAGGCGTGCCAGTACAAATTTGCCTTCACTTTTAAAACACAACAGTATACGTGGACATGCCTTCCACAAGGATTCCACAATTCCCCCTCCATTTTCCACCGACAGCTGGCAAATGGCTTAGAAAAATTTTCCCGCCCCGAATGTCTGGTACAGTATGTAGACGACCTCTACTGCAGACAGACACAAAGGCAGAGCACATTACGCTTCTGGCCGAACTCCTGGAACTTTGAACCGAGATTGGATGTAAAGTTAACCCAAGAAAGGCCCAGATTTTGGAAAGTAAAGTGATGTATTTGGGAACAGTCATCACACACGGCAAACGCGAGATCGAATTCAAAAGAATTGATTCGATTGTCAAATTGCCCCTTCCCCAGAATGTTTCAGCCCTCCGGTCGTTTTTAGGACTGGTTGGTTATTGTCGGAACCACATCGACGGATTCGCGACAAAAGCCACCCCACTCTCAGACCTCCTTAAGAAAGGAGCCCCCTGGGAATGGCTTCCGCAGCATACAGAGGCTGTGGAGGAGTTAAAGAAAGCCCTTAGCGCAGCACCCGCGCTACAAGTCCCAGACCAACTTTCCCCCTATGCAATAGAGGTAGCGAGCACAGATCTGACCCTCTCGGCCGTGTTACTTCAGGAACGGCACGAGCAGCTAAGACCAGTGGCTTATGCCTCCCGACTGTTAGACCCAGTTGAACAAGGATTTTCAGCCTGCGAGAGGCACCTCCTTGCTGTCTTCTGGGCAGTGCAATATTTTTCCTACATTACCGGACTCAACTCCACCACCATTTTGACCGAGCACACCCCCACACAGTTACTCCTAGACGGTCGACTGAAGGACGGTTCAGTTAGCCAGATTAGGGCAGCTAGGTGGACACTACTTTTACAAGGACGGGACATTACAGTAAAACGGACCCGCACACACACATTTTTAGCCGACAACCTCCAATACCCAGGACAGCCCCATGAATGTGAAATTGTAGCCCCCTTACATAACACCGGACCCTTCATAGCAAAGACACCCCCCAGGAAGATAGGGAACCCAAGACAAAGCCCCCAACCCACAGACACGTGTGGACCACTGAGGATTTACGTAGACGGTTCATCCACAGTTTTAGAAGGTGAGCGTATCACAGGATGCGGCATCTATGTAGAGGACGCGCAGGGGCGCGCTCTCGAAGAGATAGCTTTAAAACTACCCGGACACTTAGGCGCGCAGGCAGCAGAGCTCGCGGCCATAGCTTATATAGTGGACCACCCCGATTCTTTCCCCAGCCCAGCGGACATATATTCGGACAGTTTATATGTCTGCAATAGTTTAACCGATTTTCTGCCCCGTGGAGGACACGAGGTTTCGTCTCCGCAGATGGGAAACCCCTTCCATCAGCCCCCTTTACTCAAACACATTTTAGAGAAAGCGAAGGACAGGACCTTCGGCATTATAAAAGTAAGAAGCCACCATAGGTCATCCCCCCCTGGGAATGTAAAAGCCGACGCACTGGCTAAGGCAGGTTCCAGGCGAGGACACTTATGGACACCCCCAGCTAGCGCACCAGCTAGCACCCCTGTGAGCGCAGTCCAAGTCTCACAGACCAGTATTAAAGATTTAGTAGAGGCACAGAAGCAGGATGAGGATCTCAGGGAGATTTTCAAAGGCAACTTTGTGCCACAGTATGACAAGTTCAGACACGCACTGACCACACATGAGGGTGTGATCATAAAGGATCAGCTTTATGTGGTCCCGCAGCAGGACAGGAATGAAATGATTGCTTTGTTCCATGATGGACACGGGCACCAAGGGACCGACGCAACCACGAGGCACCTCAGGCAGCTCTGTTGGTGGCCTAACCTAAGGACAGATGTAGGTCACTACATCGAGAATTGCCTTATTTGCGCCCAGAATAACCCGGAGAGGTATTCTAAAAAGGCACAACTTCGGCATACTCGACCAGTTAATGGCCCCTGGACAAACCTCCAGATCGACTTTATAGGCCCATTGCCCCCTTGTAGAAATGGCTATAAATACGTTCTGGTGGTCATCGATACCTTTACCAAATGGGTAGAGGCATTCCCCTCTAGAACGAATACAGCTAAGACAGCTGCAAAGATCCTGACCCACCACATCTTCACGAGATGGGGTTTACCCCGTAGCATTGATTCGGACCAGGGATCTCACTTTACAGGACGGGTCATGAAGAACGTCCTGACAATATTTGGAATAAAACAAAATTTTCATATTGCGTATCACCCACAGTCCAGCGGGACTGTAGAGCGCATGAATCGGACCCTAAAATCCACGCTTTGAAAAATGGTTCAAGAGAACAACTCCACATGGGATTCAGTGCTCCCATTTGCATTAATGTTCATCAGAAATACAGTTTCAACTTCCACAGGATACACACCACACACACTCATGACCGGACGCCCTATGAAAGGTACAGAGTTCCTTTTAGGACTGGACATGACTAGCCCCGAAGTGACGGCCCTCACACACGAAAAGGCGGTTAAAGACCTGGTTGAGACTGTGAGGTCTGCACAGATTGCAGCCGCAGTTCAGCTAGGGAAACGCCGTAAACAACGCACAGCTTGTTTTAATAAGACCGTACACCCCACAGAATTCCAGGTTGGGCAACAGGTAATGCTATCTGTATACAACCCCAGCAGTTTTTTGGCACCAAAATATTCCGGACCATACTCAATTTCGGATAAATTAGCCCCTCAGTTTATAGGATAAAATATCCTAATGGTAAGACCGCGTGGTTCCATATCAACCAGTTAAAGGCATATGGAACACAGGCCAACCATGCACACCATGTCCTGCTAGACGCAGCAGAACACCTCACCCCACCCACTAGAGACACGTTTCCACCATCCCCCTCACAGACCAGTTCTTCATCGGACTCGCCCACGACACCGCCCACTGACCACGACAGACCACGCCCCGAAACGCCCACAAGCTGCCGCGGCAGAGACAGCGATACAGACACTGACTCTGAGGACAGCCACAGCACACCACACTACAGCCCACATAGCAGCGACTATGACCCCGACTACAGTGACCCCATGGAAGTCACTTACATTAAAAACCCATACCCACCACCCGACCCCGACAACCCCGACAATACCCATTCACTTTTGGACCCAACACTCTGGCACAGGGACAATTCGTACAGACTTGTCCGCAACGATGAAAGTGACCCCCGGTCACACAATTCAAAAATATCATGCCTGATCCACACAAGGGTGTGGGATCCGGGAGAGCAGGACAACACGGTGTCTGAATCCCGATACGGCAACCCCTTTGTGACCCTGTTCACAGAGACAGAGGAAAAGTGAGGTGTCCAGATGATGTAAAATAGGAACCGCTTGAGGGAAGCGATCTCCTTTCTGATGGAACCTGCACGTATGTTTGTTTGTCAGTTTATGTTTGTTTGTTAATATGTTAAGAGATTGATTACAGATCTTTTCAGCTGAAAAGATTGTGACCACCTCACACACCCGTTAGTTTGTCCGCCGATACCTTTGAGAACTTCAGTTCCCAAACCCGTTTGATTGGAGATCTTTTCAAGTTGTAAGGCTTGTGACCGCCTTACACACACAATAGTTTATCTGCAGATACCTGTGAGAACTTCAGGTTCTGTCCTCAGTTGGAGCATCTTGGCTCCCTTGTTTTTGTTAGGTGCCCCTCTATTCGGCGAATAGAGGCTGCAAGTCACGGTGACCACATTCTTACCCGTTTAATCCAGGTTACTCAGGCAGGGGACAAACGGCACTGAGGACCCGCCCTGTCTGAGAACCCACTTTGGTCAGCCAAGCTCGGGTATGGCACAGCACGCCCTACCCGGGGATCCCATTCAAATCGTACCCGTAGCGGCCCATACGCAACCCATTCGACTTTTGTTTCCAATTTGTTTTCATTTTTCGTTAGGCAGCCCTTAGGCCGCCATCCCACATGCTATTTACATCCAGGAGCATTCGGATGGTAAATGAGCAAAGCCTGCGAGACGGCTCGCAGGAGGAGAGTTGTTAGGTGTATTGTGTTCATTAAATTCGCTTTTGAAAAAAAAAATGAGGGGAGTCACAGGGTGTGACTTGGCCAGTCATTTTTAATGGGTCAATTGGAATTGAAAGACAGATACACTAACAAGTACGGATATTAAGCTGTATTGACAGATACTGTGCTTGATCCCATAGCTTTCGAAGGACGAAACAGGGACCACAGCAAGGATCGGCCATACAGGAGGAAGAAAAGAAGGAAAACAAAGAGAAGATGATGGAAGCCCACTTATTGCTTTTAAATGTTATATTTGTATGTGTGGAAGCAAGACACGTTTCCCCCACAACCCCCACCGTAAATGTTTCACTTACAGCAACTCCCCAGTGCTCAGCTCTGATCAGTGAGGTTCAGACCTGGTGCACAAAATTTATGACATGGTACTCCATGTCATACGTGATTGAATCACTGCTAGTGATTGCGATCCTCGCCATACTTGTACAGACCCTCAGGTTGAGGAAGTGGAAGAGGAGAGCCTCCCGTTCCTGCCCCTCAACCGTCTATGGAGTTCGATCTCCTATTTTTCGATTTCATCAATCCCCTTTGCCCCATGATGAATAAAGCACTGTGAATAAAAATTATACCCATGTATTATATTGTCCTGAACTCGACTGCCGAGTCAGGAAATGTTATGTGATGTGGTATGAATGGATGAGGTTTAGTCTGTAAGGAAATGTTTAAGTTAAGTTAAGGATAATTGTGATAGGTAGAGGTTCCCGTTTGTGGTAATGCATGTCCCCTTTGACATAGCGCCAAGTAGAGATGTAAGGTAAAAAAATTTTCTTCCCATAATTGAGGACAGAGTAGACGCTCAGGAGCTTGCCGAGGTCAGGGAACACAAAGAAGGCAACCCAGATGCACTCGAGGCAACGTACATAGGTGATCCTTCACAATATTTTGATTGTGAGGATCACAAGGAGGGAATGTAGCCACTGTAGCCACCTAAAATGGACACTGAACCAGACAAAATGGAGAATCGCTAAGACTGTAGGGAAAAACAGTTTAGCCAAGGCAAACAGCCTGCAAACACTCATTAGCATTTTGCAAGCAGCAAAACCAGTTTCTGGCCAGGTGGAAGATCTCCAACCAAAGGTGATAATGGCAGAACGTTCTACATACTAATGAGACAGTCCAGATCTAGGCACACACAATGGCAACATTTGGGTTTGAATAAGATACTTTAAGTGGATGTCCAGACAGAGCGGCACCAGAAGTATCCACTATAGAAACCGCCCCCACCATCGAGAAAGACCCTTACATTGGAGGAATTCAAAAGATATCGATTGGAAGCGATCCAATCGATACCTAAAGGTAAAGCCCGCCCAGGAAGAGGGAAGGACATTGGGGACCCCTATAAATATAGACCCCCACACATGGTCCTGTCTGTTGTTTCGTGCTCCGGCTTTGACCAAGACCTCCAACGTGTATCCTGACTCCAGCCGTTGAGCACCAGCCGCCGAACCGTAAGTGCCAATACGACGCTCGCTACGTGAACCAAGCCCGCTAGACCCCCAGTGACCAGCACGCTTTCTGAAGGTTGCAGCCCAAGACCGGGACGAAGGCCTCGCTCCCTGACCTTGCCTGTTCCTGTGTAGTTAAGTATTCTGTTTGCTTAGTTTAGTCATAGCTTAGTCCCTTAGTGTGTGCATGCGTATTTATTATAATTGCATAATAAATATTGATCGTTTGGAACTTACTAATCGGTGTATCGTTTTATTACTTTGAACCTGACCTTGGAATATATGTGAGTTGTCTATATGGCAACTGGCGACTCCTGAGCTGAAAATACATAGACAGAGCCTAGTGGTGTTAAGCACACGGCCTTTAACACAGGCAAGTTAATACACCCCAATAAACGCGTTTTGCGCCCATAGCAAAACGTGCAACAGTGCCATTAGTAAAAATGGCAGGATGATACCCAACCATTGGGCCACTGGCCAAAGTGGGCATGATCCACCTGGCACAGATCTGGGTACAACTGCTGAATCGCGCCCATACTCCAAATCAAGCTCCGCACCGGGAGCAAGTTACATGACTCGCTCTACCCCTAATGATCTGGATCTTGCCCAGGTCTGCATCTTTGAATGAGTCTTACTGCTCTTCTAAATACCCGGATAGCAGATTCACCCAGTGCCCAGACTCAATGCACGTGCCTAGGAGACCTCGGCTGGGTGCTGTTTAGTACATGTCCTCACAAACATGGACCAGGCATAATGCCATCTGGAGGGGTCTCCCAGACCATTGGAGACCGCTGGGCAGTCAGCGACTGTAGCCACCTGGGGTGGCCACGTCCCGATTTCAAAATGGATACTCACAAAGAGTGCAGGGAAAAATGGACAGCACAAGAAAAACAAGCTGGTACAAGGTTCCTGTGGATTGGAACTTGCAGTACCCAGACAGAACTGAAACTACAAGCCATTAGCATAGTAATGAGCTATCTCCGGGGACAAAAAGGAACATTGAAACAACCGGTACC
This sequence comes from Scyliorhinus canicula, assembly GCF_902713615.1. Lineage (NCBI taxonomy): Eukaryota > Metazoa > Chordata > Chondrichthyes > Carcharhiniformes > Scyliorhinidae > Scyliorhinus > Scyliorhinus canicula. Next base: position 135,608,739 of record NC_052147.1, read on the forward strand.
AGGACAGACTTCCCGGCGCCAGTGGAAGCTAAACCAAAGGCAGGCCAATGGTTACCTAAAGCCCGCCCAACGATCAGGGAGCGACCCTGTTATTGGAGAGAATCGATACAAACGATTGGGACATGGTCCAATTAATTGGGGCCAAGTCCAGGGTCCGCCCAGAAGGGCATGAAACCTTGGGGGCTATAAAACAGAGTCCCCAAGGTCAGTTCGCTCTCTTGAGAACTCTTAGCTTCTCCATCTTCACCTTGGCATTTGGCTCTCAGCGACGAAAGGCCCGCCAAGCACCAGCCAAGTAAGTCTAAGATCAACACACACTACGAGATAGGAGCTCCTAGCTACTATTCTATACCAGTTCGAAGCCAGCAGTATCAGAACCGGACAACGGCCATTGTTCCTCTGACTGAGTGGGTCACTCGAAGCTAAGTATAGGCTTTTAGTAGTAGTTGTAGTTTAGTGAGTAGAGTTTGCGCATGAGTAATAATTGACTGTGTGTGTAAATAAATGTGCATTGATTTCAAACTTACTAACTGGTGTATCGAGTCATTGATCAGTATTCGGCTTTGAACATTGTGGCGGTATCAGAAAGATACCTGGCGACTCTTGAGCAAAGGTAATTAAAACAGAGCAAATTAAGGGAAAGCATAACGAGCAACACGACAGGGCAGGGTCACACACTGGCACTCCCATATTGGCACCTTAGCGGTGCCAGACTGGCACTGCCAGTGTCCAGGCCCAGGGGAGCCTTGCCAGGTAGAGAGGGGTGTGGGGTTTCTCAGGAGCCTCCTCAAGTTTTGAGAAGTTAGGGGTTTGTCAAAAGAGCAGGACGGGTTGGAATGAAAGGGGGGGGGGGGAAATATAGGGACTGCCAGACAAAATTACTCCCCAATCTGTGAGGAACCTTTGAAGCTCGCCAGCAGGAAATCTCTCTGAGTGCATTGTTGGCAGAGAGAAATTCCCCGAGGCCAAAATAATCGGCAAAGTGCCATTGGTTTGCGGGATGTTTCTTGGCACTGCAGACACTGAGAAACACACCGCTAAACCTGCCATTCAGCAGACTTTAACTTGAGTCCACTGAATCGTGCCCAGGATTTAGGGGGGCATCCATGCTCTTCCCGAGTGGCCTGCAGCACTTCCATTGGTTGAGTTGTAACCATCTACAAATGGTAGAGCACATCTGCAATGCACTTTATCCATTCGTAACTGTAATGTGGGGTCCTACCAGAACAATTTCTTTATGTAAGCAGTCTCTTGCGTTATTCAGTTATGTGCCCATTGCTAGGTCCCTCTGGGAACTGCCAACTGACTCAACAATCTACTCCCCTCCAGTATTGTTCCTTCAAAGATTCCAAGGTTTTTGCCTCCACTAATCCTCTCAGAAGTCTATTCGGTACATTGGTCACTCTTTCCTGATATTAGTACTAAATTTGTCATGCACTACTTTCAAGCTGCGTTTTTTTGTCTCACCCGAGCAATTTAGTTGAAATTCAGGATGTTTTCCTTTGTTAAAGACAGCTGTTAAAAAGAACCTGGGGAGTTGAGGTGGAATTATTTTCCCGAGCAAGCTGTAATGATCCAGACTGCAATGTCTTAAAAAATATTGGGAGCACATTCAATAGTAACATTCAAAAGAGAAATGTAGGACTAGGAGGAAGGAGCTGGGACAGAGGACTAATTGGCTAGCTCTGTCAAAGAACCTGCACAAGAATGATGGAGCAAATGTGTTGTGTCAATCTATGATATAACTGCAAGTGGGACTTGATATAACTGCAACTGCAAGTTAAGACTGAGTTTAGGAGGAACTTCTTCACCCAAAGGGTTGTGAATCTATGGAATTCCTTGCCCAGTGAAGCAGTTGAGGCTCCTTCATTACATGTTTTTAAGGTAAAGATAGATAGTTTTTTGAAGAATAAAGGGATTAAGGGTTATGGTGTTCGGGCCGGAAAGTGGAGCTGAGTCCACAAAAGATCAGCCATGATCTCATTGAATGGTGGAGCAGGCTCGAGGGGCCAGGTGGCCTACTCCTGCTCCTAGTTCTTATGTTCTTATGTTCTTATGTAAGTGGTTGCTGTCATTAAAGTAATAGCTGGGATTAGCCTCATCCATTTCCTTATCTTGTTTTACATATCTCTAAAAGCTCACTTCTCAGACACTTTCTTTCACAGAATCATAGAATCCCTATAGTGCAGAAGGAGGCCATTCGGCCCGTCGAGTCTGCACCATCCCTCCAAAAGGGCACTCTACCTAGGCCCAATCCCCCACCCTAAAACCTGTAACCCCACCTAACCTAGGGACACTTGTGTGATAGCCTGTGAAATTTACTTTAGCATGGCCAATCCACCTAACCTGCACATCTTTGGACTGTGGGAGAAAACCGAAGCACCCAGAAGAAACCCACACAGACACGGGGAGAACGTGCAAACTCCACACAGTCACCCAAAGGTTGGAATCGAATCACTGTGGCCACCGTGCCGCCTTGAGGATCCAAGGCTGAATCCTCCAATTTCTCCAGTTCTTCTTCATAACTCAGTCTGGTGACACCAGAGATCAGGGAGATTGTAACTGCACGTGAGTTCATGACAGTTTTCGGCAAGTGACTCAGATGTGCCCTGGCTTAAACTGTGAGGAAGACTTACCGTTTACTTGGTCAATGATTCGGGGTGTCGGGGTGGGGAAGAAAACATGTGAGCAATTTTTACAGTAGTTTGGCAGCCTTGTATGGCCAAGCTTGTACGAATCCCACTCAAACAAAATATCCACCTGCTCTCCTTTGTGTCCAAATGACAGCACACAATTCTCAGAGGGCAACCTAATATTGTGAGGCACAAAATCTGCCTTTGACACTATCCAGGGATTATAGTCTGATCTCACTTTCGGCCATTTCACCTCGCAGGTGGGTTTAAGAGAACCCGCCACACTATTTCAAAGCAGAGGAGGACAGTTATCCCTAGTCAGCTGACCTAGATTTATATTCTCCACCAACATTAGAGAAACAAATTATCTGATCTTTGTCACATTGCTATTTGTGGGATCTCAGTGTGTACAAATTAACTGCTGTGTTTCCTACATTGCAACGGTCACCATGCTTCTGGAGTGTTTAATTAGCTGTTAAAATCCTTTGAAGTGTTCTGTGGTGGTGAGAGGTGCTATATAGACATAGACATAGAACAGTACAGCACAGAACAGGCCCTTCGGCCCTCAATGTTGTGCGGAGCCATGATCACCCTACTCAAACCCACATATCCACCCTATACCCGTAACCCAACAACCCCCCCCCCCCTTAACCTTACTTTTTAGGACACTACGGGCAATTTAGCATGGCCAATCCACCTAACCCGCACATCTTTGGACTGTGGGAGTAAACCGGAGCACCCGGAGGAAACCCACGCACACACGGGGAGGACGTGCAGACTCCGCACAGACAGTGACCCAGCCGGGAATCGAACCTGGGACCCTGGAGCTGTGAAGCATTTATGCTAACCACCAGGCTACCGTGCTTGCATATAAATGCAAGTTCTTTCTCTTTGCATAAGAGTTGTACTTTCTTGTGTGGTAGTCTGTGAAATTTACTTAACTTACTCATAGCTCTCCAGTGGCTTGTAATTGCATTGCAGTGTGGCTGCATTGGAAAGCCATTTTGAAAAATCTCAGTGACAGTTAACATTTCGGGTAACAAATGAACTCCTCCTTGCCTGAACTTTGGCTGATAATAATTCATGTCTCAAATGGCTTTTTAAGTTGAGCTATGATATTATGATACAGTCTGATTGAAGGGAATAGCAATCACTATATTGAAATAAAGCAGGACCCTGGTACAGCTAGCGAGATAGAAACAGATAACCCATTTGTACATGTTTGTGACACCGCCAGATGGGATTTGGGCAAGATTGTCAATGTGTCCCCAATCTTATCCAGCCCGGATCCAGAGGGGGGGGGGGGGGGGGGGGGCAACTGGGAGCTGGTTTTAACTCAGCAGACTAGAAGAAACATGCCAATAGTTTCCACTTACACTTTCATCCTTCTATGCAAATCAAGGTCCTATAATGTACAATTTAGACAGACAACTAGCTGGAGAGTGTGCCGTGCACACTGTGACCATCTGAAACAGGCACTGCGGAACAAGAGGTCGTAGAAAACATATTTAAATAGTTCTCTCGGCGAGCCCATGAGGAGCAGCAGTGCCCCTACAGGTTGCTTTCGAATAAAGCAGACCAGTGCCACCCCTAGGCCTCTTCCTCTCTTTGAACAGTGCACCCTTCCCCCACTCTGCCTCTTCCCACATTGGTCACCTATTCCAAATGTGTTGCCTGCCAGCTGAGTGGTGAAGAGGCCTGAAACGGACCAGACCACCGACCAGTTTGAACGGGCAAGGTTCCAGGCCATGAAGCCTGGAGTTAAAATCGAGCACCCCCTTCCCCTGACCCTAATTGTCTCAGCAATATGTCAAGTAGATTCAAAGAAATGAAAATTCCAGGAATGGATCACACCAGCTGCCTGCCCCAGGAATGACTTGGACGACATGATCATGGTAGCAATTGCTGGAGAGCACAGGAAACTCAGAGTGCACTCGGCAGAGGACCCATGTATTTGTACAGCAGTGCAGCAGCTTAAATTGTGTTTTGGTACTTCAATTTAATTAGCACTTAATTTTGATTTTCTGGACTAGTTAGCATAAATAATTGAAATACTGGTGTTTATCCAATTTCAGAATAATGTCTTTTCATCCTTACTATTATACGAATTGTAAAGCCTCCTTTAATATTGTTCTCTACCAGAGATTCATAACAACACAGAAGGAGGCCATTTGGCCCACCAACACATGCAAGCCCTCTATAAAGCAATCCAGGCTGTGCTATTGTTACCTCTCTAGTCCTGCGGCACAACAAGTTTATTTCCCTCAAGTGTTCCAGTACCTTCATCAAGGCTCAGTATAGTTAACCAGATTGTATTTGATGGCTGGTGATGTCCGTGGGGAGCTCCTGTGATAGATTTGTCATTCACCTTGAGATTTTAAGATAAGAAAATGAGAGTGTTGGGAGCCTACAGATCCGCCTGGGAAATCCAGCACGGCCAAAACAAATTCTTTCAAAACTGTATGCTGCGGCAGCATCATAACTAAAACACAATGGAAGCTTATGATATAGTTCAACTCAGCTCAGAAACAACATTAATTAGTTTGGAACTGCAAGTCTATTATACAATGTTTATGTTTACCAAATTGCTCTGCGTTGGGTTCACTGCTTCTAATGAGTGTTCGTGACTGTCGTGTGGCCAAGTTGGGAAGGACTCCAAGATAGCAATGTTAGCTGGCACTTCCTCCTAAACTCCAGCCATTTAGAGGATGGCACAGGCCCCAATCTGGTGTAAAATGCAAGTGAAACGATGCCGCCCGCGTCTTTGGTTCACTCCAGTACAAAGCGATTGTAAGTGGGAATGCAGGAAACATTGTCCAACAGCAGTCACCAAACCTGCTAAGTGCCCTATTTAATCACAATATCATATTTCTCTTAGCTGTGCCTTTGTGCCGATTACATGAAATTCGTCCTATCTGAATCCCAGTTGATTATCCTATCCTGCTATAAAATAACTTCATATCACGGCATGCCAACATGCACAGAGGGACATGCTCACGTGCTTGTTCACTCACTACCTCCCTGTGGGCCTCACCCTTCCCCATCCCTGGATCATTCCACTATTGGCCTTCAGCCTCTTAGACATTAAGATCTGATACTCTCCAACTCTCTCAACTCCTTTGAGACTCTCAAAAAACCTAGTGGATGGTCTTCCACACCAGGCCCAGATGAAGCATAGAAAGATCGAAAACAAAGTGGAAGAGAGAATGATGATGAAAAATGAATGTGGTATTGTGGAAGAGCAAGGGATTGGGGGGGGGGGGGGGGGGCGGTCAAAGAGGAGAGAGGAGAAATTGCACGTTTGCTTGCCGAAAGGTCAATATTTATCTTCTTCCAAAACTGAAGTATGGATGTAAAGTAATGTTTTGACAATTTATGTTAATTTTTATCTGTACTACCCCCACTGCCGACAAAAGAGATATGAAAGATTTGCATTTAACATTTTCTTTCACGACCTCAGGACATCCCAAATGCTTTGCAGCCAACAAAGATTATACTTTTGAAATGCAGCCACTGTTACAATGCAGGAAAATAATTAGTAAAAGATGCCACTTGAGAACGTATATTCAAAGAGCAAATGTAGCTTTCTAAAGTTCAGCCACCTTGTAATTAAACCACTGAGTGTTACGATAGGGACTGCTTTAAATAATTATAAATAGCGTTGTATCCACCTGCAAAATGAAGCAGGAGATTCTTTTAAAGCGCACAGATACAACAATGATACTGTGCATAAAACTGATGCCTCGCTGCCTATAAATATACTGCTGTCACATACTCGTGCGGGGCAGAACACCAACCACCCACAGCAACACATGTTACAGTGTGTCAGCATTTGGCCCAGTCACAGACACCAAGGAGATAGAGAGACAGATTAACAGTAATGTGATGGGTGATTATACGTCTTTCCTGGGCACAATGCACAGAGGTGTAAACAGCTGAGGCGTCACAAGTAGTCTCGCCAAACTCTCTGTATATTTATACAGGGAGATACTTGATGCTATTTTAAATATTGCAAGCCGTAAGCCAGAGACAGAGAGATCCCCATTTGTGTCAGGAGCTGAAATTTGCAGGATGCAATCTGTGTTTCTGTGCCAGCATGTAAACTGACAGTCACTGGGAATGCTCCCAATGACTAAGATAAAGTTGTTTGTAAAGGAGATTTAACCTACTTACACCTGTTTCATTCTATGTTGATTCTGTTGCTCTGTGTTTGGACTGACTGTCTGTTCCAGTTAATGTCAGCTACACTATGGCTTTTAAATTAGGTTCCATAGACCCCGGGGAATATCTGTGAGTTCACCAGTTTTCGGAATTTGTCTGCATTTGTTCATTTACTAACTTATTAACCCTGGTGCTCATTATATATATATTATATATATAAATAAGTATTAATAAAAATATTTTCTGCACTCTTTAACTTATTTTTACTAGTTGACATTGTCTTTTAGCATCAGCTGGGATAAGGCATCTCTGGGGATGTGACAGTATGCACATCAGATAACTGACATTGTGCCAGTATTTGCAATCGGTTCCTGCCAGTACTCCCCTGTTTCCCAAGCATGTCAATATTTGCAACTCGGCAAACACCAAACTGTTTTAATGCAGTGATTCGCACCAATCTTAGCACCAAGAGGTATGGTGTTTCTAAAAATCAAAGAAGTGAATTTTGTATTCCATAAAATGTCAAAATGGAGAAAAGCAAGTTCTGAAATGCGAGTCCAATTATAAAGCTGCATTCAGCTTGTTGAAAATTTCTGTGCGATCAAGTCATTCTATTTACTCTGCGTACAGAAACTCATCATCAACATTCTGCAGGTCACATTGAGCAGAAACTTAACTGGAATGATCATATAAATACTGTGGCTCCACTAGCAGGTCAGAGGCTGAGAATTCTGCGGTGAGTAACTCACCTCCTGGCTTCACAAAGCCTGTCCACCATCTAAAAGGTACAGTTCAGAAGTGTTAAGGAATGCTCTCCACTTGCTTGGATGAATGCAAATTCAGCAACACTGAGGAATCTCAACACCATCCAGGACAAAGTAGCCTTCTTGATTAGGATCAAGCCACTATCTTCAGCATTCAATCCATCCACTCCTCCGGCACAGTGGCAGCAGTGTGTACCATCTACAAGATGCACTCTCGCAACTCAGCAAAGATCTTTCAACAGCACTATCCAAACCCACTAAGAACAATGGTAGGAGACTCAAGTTCACCTAAAGTCACCCAGCATCCTGCTTGGAACTATAGACTAGATTTTCACTGAGTTGGGATGATGTAAAAGCCCTTAATTTAATTCAATTAATTGATTTAAAATGCCAAGGTATGCCCCCAAACAATCCCTATGGCTTCTCATGTCTCCATACCAAAGTATTCTCCCACAAACATATGCTATAGGCTCTCATGTCTCCTGTGCCAGGATATGGCATTGACATTCACCCACTAGACACTACAGAAGCAATGAACCCTACATTGACAACACAATCAGCAGGATTCTCCGACACCCCGCCGGGACGGAGAATCACTGGGGGCGGTGCAAATCCCGCCCGGCCAACCCGACGCAGGTTTTCAGACGGAGGTGGGGATCACGCCACACCGGTCGGGGGCCGTTGGCAGCGGCCCCCCCGGCAATTCTCCGGGCCTCGATGGGCCGAGCGGCCGTCCGTTTCTGGCCAGTCTCGCCAGCGTAAATTCGACATGGTCCCATACAGCGGGAGCTGGCAGGTAAGTCAGCTGGGGCGGTCCTCGGGGGGGGGGGGGCGCGCAGGGGTATCTGACCCCGGGGGGAGCCCCCACGGTGGTCTGGCCCGTGATCGGGGCCCACCTATCTGCGGACGGGCCTGCCTGTGCCGTGGGGGCACTCCTTCCTTCCGCGCCGGCCCCTGTAGGGCTCCACCATGGCTGGCACAGAGAAAACAATCCCCTGTGCATGTGCCAGAAAACGCCGGCTGGACTGCGTATGCGCGAAACCACGTCAGCAATTCCGTGCATGCGCGAGATCACGCCAGCCCTTCGGCGCATGTGCTAACTCACGCAGTCCCTCCGGCGTCCACCTAACCCCGGAAGTGCAGAGAATTACGCACTTTCTGTTGACGCCGGAGTGGTTCGCACTGGTTTTCCCGCTGGCGTGGGGACTTAGTCCCGCAAAAAGAGAATCCTGCCCAATGTGTTAAAAAGCTTTAAAGAAAATAGTAATTCATTGATAACTTTCAACTTTCTTTAAAAAAATCTTTTTTAATACAGCCCAATAAAAGTATCAATCATCCACGTACTTCGAAATATCAATAGCAGTAACTGCAAGTGCTTGAAACCTCTTAATCTTGTGTAAATAACATTGTAAAATTGACAGCATAGCCAGAGCTGTCAATTAAGCAATGTTTTCTCCGGGCTCATGTGTTTCGCATACTAATGAATGTCTGAGCTCTCAGCCAAGAATACATAATGTGAGATCCATAATGAGATTGCAAAATGTTCAGCACCATTCGTGACTCCTCCGATAATAAAGCAGTCCATGTCCAAATGCAGTAGTACTGAAGACTTGTGCTCCAGAACTTGCCGCACTCCTAGCCAAGCTGTTCCAATACAGCTACAACACTGGCATCTATCTGGCAATGTGGAAAGTTGCCCAGGTGTGTCCTGTACACAAGAAACAGGACAAATCCAACCCTGGCAATTACCGCCCTATCAGTCTACCCTCCATCATCAGCAAAGTGATGGAAGGAGTCATCAACCATGCTATCAGGCAGCACGGTAGCCTTGTGGATAGCACAATTGCTTCACAGCTCCAGGGTCCCAGGTTCGATTCCGGCTTGGGTCACTGTCTGTGCAGAGTCTGCACATCCTCCCCGTGTGTGCGTGGGTTTCCTCCGGGTGTTCTGGTTTCCTCCCACAGTCCAAAGATGTGCAGGTTAGGTGGATTGGCCATGATAAATTGCCCTTAGTGTTGGGTGGGGTTACTGGGTTATGGGGATAAGGTGGAGGTGTTGACCTTGGGTAGGGTGCTCTTTCCAAGAGCCGGTGCAGACTCGATGGGCCGAATGGCGTCCTTCTGCACTGTAAATTCTATGATATCAAATTGTATGATAACCTGCTCACGGTCGTTCATTTTGACGGTTCTTGACATCAAGGCAGCATTTGACTGAGCATGGCATCAAGGAGCCCGAGCTAAACTGGAGTCAATGGGAATCAGGTGGAAAACTCTCCATTAGTTGGAGTCATACCTGGCACAAAGGAAGATGGTTGTGGTGGTTGGAGGTCAATCATCTCAGCTCCAGGACATCACTGTAGGAGTTCCTCAGGGTAGCGTCCCAGGCCCAACCATCTTCAGCTGCTTCATCAATGACCTTCCACCCGTTATAAGAACAGAAGTGGGGATGTTTGCAGATGACTGCATAACGTTCAGCACCATTCGCGACTTCTCAGATAATGAAGCAGTCCATGTCCAAATGCAGCAAGACATGGACAATATCCAGGCTTGGGCTGATAAGTGGCAAGTTATATTCATGCCACATAACTGCCAGACAATGATCATCTCCTACAAGAGAGGATCTAACCATTGCCCCTTGACATTCAATGGCATTACCATCGCTGAATCCCCCAGGATCAACATCCTGGGGGTTACCATTGAACTGAAACTGAACTGGACTAACCACATTAATACTGTGGCTACCAGGGCAGGTCAAAGGCTAGGAATCCTACGGCAAGTAACTCACCTCCAGACCCCCCAAAGCTTGTTTACCTGTCCACAAGGCACAAGTCAGGAGTGTGATAGAATTCTCTCTACTTGCCTGGATGAGTGCAACTCCAACAACACTCAAAAAGCTTGGCAACATCAAGGACAAAGCAGCCCGCTTGATTGCTCCCCGTTCCACAAACATTCAAACCCTCCACCACCGACACAGTGGCAGCCATGTGTACCGTCTACAAGATGTACTGCTGTAACTCGCCAAGGTTCCTTAGACAGCTCCTTCCATACCCACAATCACTACCATCGAAATGGATAAGAGCAGCAGATACCTTTGAACCACACCACCTGGAGGTTCCCCTCCAAGTCACTCATCACCCTGACTTGGAAATATATCGCCGTTCCTTCACTGTCACTGGAGTAACATCCTGAAACTCCCTCCCTAACAGCACAGGGACTGCAACGGTTCAAGAAGGCGACTCACCACCACCTTCTGAAGGGTAACTAGGAATGGGCGATAAATGCTGGCCTCATCGGCAATGCCCACATCCCATAAATGAATTTTTTTTAAAATCCACTAACCTGCGGGACGGTCCCACAGCACAGCGGCAGGCCTTTTCAACAGACCATCTCCACTCCCAGAAGCCCCTGTGGCTGTCTCCAAACCTTGCCCTGGGGCAACCCACACATGTCACCCACACAGTGGATCGAATACCTGGAACTCTCTCCCTGGCAGAACTTGGGCTGAATGGACTGCAGCGATTCAAAAGGGCAGCTCATCACCACCTTCTCAAGTACAATTGTAATGGGAAATAAAGCTGGCCATATCAGTGACTCTCACATTCTATGAACAAATAAAAGACATTTTTAACTTGATAATCTATACAATTTGTGTATTTGTGCAGGGGATGTGGCTGTTTCTGGCAAGGCCAACATTTACTGCCCAGCCATCATTGCCTTTGAGAAGGTGGTGGTGAGCTGTCTTCTTAAACCACTGCAATTGATATGGTGAAGATTCTGGCTAAAGTGCTATTAGGGCGTATCGGGTTTTGATCAGTGATGGTGAAGGGACAATGATATATTTCTAAGTCATGATGCTGTTTGGCTTGGAGGAGAACTTGCATGAGGTTGTGTTCCCATGCAACTGGTGCCCTTGTCCTTCGAGGGTGTTAGAGGTTGTGGATTTGGGAAGTGTTGCCGAAGGAACCTTGGTGAGTGGCTGCAGTTTATCTTGTGGACAGTACACAATGCGACCACTGTGAACTGGTGGTGGATGGGTTGTATATTTAAGGTGGTGCATGGCATGCCAAATTAACTTTATCTTGATGGTGTGGAGCTTTTCGAATTTTCTTGGAGCTCTCCAGGCAAGAGTACTGTACTCACAACCTACACTTTGTAGATGGTTGGAAAACCTTTGGGAAGTGGGGAGGCGAGTTACTCACTGCAGCATACTCAGTCTCTGACTTGCTCTTGCAGCTACAGTACTTATATATCAGTTATGTTTTGGGTCAAGGGTGGCACGGTGGCACAGTGGTTAGCATTGCTGCCTACGGCGCTGAGGACCCGGGTTCGAATCCTGGCCCTGGGTCACTGTCCGTGAGGAGTTTGCACGTTTTCCCCGTGTCTGTGTGGGTTTCACACCCACAACCCAAAGATGTGCAGGGTAGGTGGATTGGCTACGCTAAATTGCCCCTTAATTGGAAAAAATAATTTGTTTAGGGTCAATGGTACCTCCAAGGTGATGATCATGGTAGACTCAGTTATGCCACTGAACATCAAAGGGAGGTGGTTACTCTTCCTCTTGTTGGAGATGGTCATTGTTCGGCATTCGTATGGTGTGAATGTTACTTGTTATTTCCAAACCTGTATGCTGCCCAGGTCAACTAGTTCCAGCTCTGACACAAAAGGTTAACAGCTGTGCTGCTTCTACTGTGATCTAACTCATGTTTAAATACCAGGCAGATTAACAGTTACACTAAATTAAGATATCAGCTGTGGTGCAGTTAGTAGCCCTCTTACCTCTATGTTATGGCATCAAATTCCATTCCAGGAACTTGAGCACAAAATCTGTGCTGATGTTCGACTGCATTACTGAGGTTGTGCTGCACTGTTGGCGATGACGCATTTTGGACTAAACGTTAAACCAAATCTCCATCTGCCCTCTCAGGTAAACTAAAACGATCTAATGGCACTATTTTGAGAAGAGCAGGCATGTTTTCCTTGGTGTCTTGGCCAATAGTATCCCTCCACCGACATAATTCTTTTATTGCCATTTGTGGGACTGTGCTGAATACAAACTTCCAACATTACAAAATGTATTGTTAAAAGTGCTGAGTTGACAAGAATGTTGCCAGGGCTAGAAAAGTGTAGCTGTGAGGAGAGATTGAATAGGTTGGGGTTATTTTCCTTGGAACAAAGAAGGCTGAGAGGTGACTTAATTGAGGTGTACAAAATTGTGAGGGGAAGAGATAGAGTGGGCAGCATTACATTGTTTCCCTTCGTGGAGAATCCCAGAATCAGGAGACATAGATTCAGGATAAGTGGCAGTAGGCAGAGGGGACATGAGGAAGATCTTTTCTACGCAGAGGGTAGTGGGAATCTGGAATTCGCTGCCCAAGTTGGTGATGGAGGCAGAGACACTAAACTCTTAAGAGGTACTTGGATCTGCATCTTAAGTGCTGTACGATACAGGGCTATGGACCGGGTGCAGGATGGTGGGGTTGGAAAGAACACCTGGGTGTTCTCGGGCTGGCATGGACAAGATGGGCCAAATGGTCGTATTCTGTGCTGTAACGTTTCTATGATTCTATAAATGCCAGAATATCTTTCTTTAGTTTCAGTAAATACATCAACAATCAAAAGCCCTGGAGAAAGGAAGGCGGGGGGGGGGGGGGGGGGGGGGGGGGGGGTTGCGGGTAAGGGACCTGTTGTTCCTCTTCAGTATTAAAACACAGATTGGTTGCACACCTCAAATTGTTGATAATTTTCTCTCATTGCCTTAGGGTGTCCATTCTAAGGGTAGCGTGGTGGCACGATGATTAGCACTGCTGCCTCACAGCGCCAGGGTCCCAGGTTCAATTCTGGCCTAGGGTGACTGTGTGGAGTTTTCACTTTTTCCCCTTGTCTGCGTGGGTTTCCTCCAGGTGCTCCAGTTTACTCCCCCAGTCCAAAAACATGCAGATTAGGTGGATTGGCCATGCTAAATTTCCTTTTAGTGACAAAAGATGTGCAGGTTAGGTGGGATTAGGGGATGGGCAGGGGAGTGGGCCTGGGTGGATGGGCTGAATGGCCTCCTTCTGCATTGTAAGGATTCTATGATTCTGTGATTAATTTCTCAATTTTCTTCCCTTCAACAATCAGCTGTCCCTTACAACGCAAGAAAACCCTGTCCTCTCTTTTAATTACCATTAGTGATGTTAACAGATGGACTTTTGATGAGTTCACGTGACATTCCTGTGTCTTCTGTGTTAGAGGCCTTACACCATTTATCTTAATGTTTACAACAGGTGGCTAGAGAAAAGCCATATAAACCTATTCAATGTTCATTCATCCATTTGTATTGCCAATTATGTTTTAGTCCTGCACTATAAGGCCGAGTCCTTCACCTTCCCCTCTCAGCCAACAAGGGCTTTGACTGCAGATTCTCATTCCGTTCATTTTAACCTCACATGAAACGCTGCTAAGTTTTAAATCCAAACCACAGTGCCTAAGAACGGGGTATAAGTTGTGCATACATTGGTATTATTCCAAGCAATCAGTAATTTTTAGCGAGAACTGAAAGAGTTAGTTCCATAAAGTCCGCCTGGGCTTTACATACAGGTAGGAGCCAGTCTCTGTACTTTCTCCCGCTTGGTAATGCACATATATTACAACAACAATTTGCACACAGGTGCACTAATGGCACCATAATCATTTGTGCACCACCAGATGCAGCGGTAAAGTTCAAAAAGCCTAACTACTAAGTCTAGGCAAGATGTATCCTCGCTTGCTGAGGAAGCTCGGGTGAAGATTCAATGAATGACATGACACTGGGAAGTGCCAAGGAACAAAGGGACATTGCTGTGTTTGTTCATAGATCTCTGAAGGCAGAAGGGTTGATTAATAGGGTGGTGAAAAAGGCATACGGAATACTCGGTTTTATCAATGTGGGCATAGATTACAAAAGCAGGGAGGTCATGGCGGAGTTGTAAAGAACTTTGGGGAGGCCACAGCTGGAGTACTGTGTGCAATTCTGGTCGCCACATTATAGGAAGGATGTGATTGCACAGGAGGGATGCAGAGAAGCAAGATTCATCAGGCCTGGGATGGAGCATTTCAGTTATGAAGCAAGGTTGGATAGGCTTGGGTTTGTTTTCTCCGAAGCAGAGAAGATTGAGGGCAACCTGATCGAGGTGTAAATGATTATGAGGAGCATGGACAGGGTGGATAGGGAGAAGCTGTTCTCCTTGGTTGAAGGGTCAGTAACGAGGGGACACAAGTTCAGGGTCAGGAGCAGGAGGTTTAGGGGGGATTTGAGAAAAAACTTTTTTTACCCAGATGGGCTCAGGGGTTCTCTTCTTGAAGGGTGTGAGACATTGGATCTTGCGCATGACGCTGGCTGGCTGTGCCTGTTCACGCATGTTATGCCCGAGTTTGTCCTGCAATGAGACAGATGGAGAGTGTCGCCGGGAGTCCTGCCAGGTCAGATGGTGATGATGTGTGGGATTTGAGTTGCAGGGGGGGTGTAAGGAGCAGAGTAGCTACTGGGTGGAACCATGGGGTTTCAGGGGTGAGGAGAGGGCCTCATGGTAGCCCTTGGCAACACATGAGGTAGCTGGGTGAGAGAGCACCTTGGGGGTGCGAGAGATGTGTGAGGGGGTGCAGAGGGAGACATGAGGCGGCATACTTACCCTGGCCCCACAAGGAAGGTCATTCATCTTCTTGCCACAGTGCTGCCCAAATTTCCTCGCAGTGACCTGGCACTGACTCAGGCTGCCACGCTTCCCAGGTGTGAGGATTCACCTTGCTGGAAGGAGGTCTGTGTGAACATGAATAGAGGACATCCAATCGCTTCTGCACACCATCCAAGAGTTTGATCAGGGCTTCCTCTGGTAATCACAGTGCTGGCTTCCTGGCAGCCATCCTCTCTGATAGACCTGGTACAGGTGCTGGGGAGACATTTATATCGAGCTCCCAACTGATTGCAGAGATTAAGCTGCCCTGGAGTGACTGAATCAGTGGGAGGCCACCACAAGTGCAGCATGATTCGTGTGGTCACATTCTTTTTTAAAAAGAGGCTCGATATTCCATGAGATATCCAGCCGCTGGTGAGATTCACACTGGTATTCTCACTGGAACCGACACTTTGCCAAATTCTGATCAGATTCCGCCCTGTCTCTGACATTGCTTGTCAAGGTTCAGGCGGAAGAAGTGGCCCCTGAAGATTCGCTGTGGATATATCTCCTCATAAGTGCCCTCCTCCTCCCTCTTCTGGCAGCTTGTCCAGCTCTCTGGCATCTTCCTTGCTAATTTTGTTCGCACTCCGTTCTTAGAGGTAGCCCATTCAGACCACCCATTTCTGCAGGCAGACAATCTGTGAGGTAAACATCGAGCTGAAGCAGCCAAAGCATCCCTATATATAGTGGAAGTGAACTCTGAAGAACATTGGATCTCAGCAAAAACAAAAACGCCCGAGTGTCAAACAGTTGCTCGAAGCAGTGAACCAGTGACAAACATGTAAATACTTCAAAAAGCTTCGACATGCCTCTTTTTTCAGCAATACTTTGTGATCCCTTTAACTATCACCGTCACATGCTTACCTGTCAGCCCATGCCCCTTCGCAATGAGAGATCAGCATAGCATTGGATGAATTAGAGTGGTTCAAAATGGTGAACGTATCCTGCATAAGTATCTGGCTGTATTAAACTATGCCAATGTGAGAACCTAACACAATTCCACATCAAAATGTATCAATTTCTAGGCCAAGCTACTTTCCAAATGCTCTGACTGAAATATCCTGACTTGTGAGTTCAAAGTTATGCTCTAGGCACTGACTCAAAATCATTGAAGGTCTATCATTACCACCAGTAAGACATTTTAAACTGAAATGGTCTCATCTTCTCTGACAGACTGTGAGGGCCAAAGAATGCAGGTTTTGCAGAATAATAAAACTTTTATAGGCAAGGCAATCGAGTTACATCTTCGTAAATGTTGAAAACACTGAAGCAAGGAATCTTTGTATTTCAACGGCACCTTTCTGTGGATTGATGGGAATTCACCAAGCAGATTCAGTGTCAGAAACAGCCAGGGGTTTCCTACCCTACTGATGAATATCCAGTATATCCAGCAGTTTGAGCGTTTGATCCAGGTTGATGCTCGAGTACAGTGCTGAGGAAGTGCTGCACTGTCAGAGCTGTCACCATTTGGTTTAACTGAGGCCATGCCTGCCCTCTGTTGCAATAGATCACTTGGCATCATTTTGAGAAGAGAATGAAATTTCACATTGTAGCCCAGGCCACTGTCTATCCCTCAGCCAACATCACTGCAACGGTTATAGGGTCAGTTATCAAATAGCTATTTGTGGGACAAGGCTACCGCGACTCCTGCATTAGAACAGTGACCACACATTACAAAAGGTACTTTGCTTCCCAATCCAGAGTTGCTGAGGCCAGTCTCCATGACCAGACTGGTCTTTTAACTCAGTGCAGGCAAAGACCATGAAATTTTCTGTCCTACAAGGCTCATCCATTCGCCATCATTCACCCAACCAGCAGGCTAGCAATTTAACAAATTATTTTAAAAACTTGTTTGTTAATGCAGTGACAATGACAGCATATCACTCGTCACAGCATGGCGCCAGTGTTAACACTGAGTGGACCCTGAGTGAAAATTCTGAAGTACTGATCGATGTTTATCACAAACACCGCCCATTGATACATTGCGTTGAGAGACAAACCATCAGTTCATAAAGGAGAAGAAGAAGAATGTTTAACAATTATTTTGTGGGTTGAAGAGTGTTATAACTGCACAAGACCTGCACAGATAGACCAATTAGCCTCCCCATCAGCCTCGTTGAATACAAGCATCCCCGTTGAGGGATGGAAACCCATCAGTGGATGAAATGGATTCTAGCATAAAAGCCGGCCCAGATGGGAGCCGAACATTTGTCGACCCGGCTGGGACCTGGAGTGTACTGTGCATATAGTTTACTTTGCAATAAAATATATTTCTTTACGCCCCTCATTTTGGACTCCTGTGGCCATGAAGAGGAGCCACATAAGCTGACCCTCACTAACTGACCCCCTGTTCTGGTCCCCATCCAGCATTAAATCCTATTGGCTTCAAAGTAGCAGAATGCCAGCTGTGTGGTACACTGATGGCAATAGTTTAAAATGAGCTCGACTTTATGGAAAGTTGAAGTTGGGGGGATTTGCATGTACATCCCCTTGTCCCCATTTTGATTACATTGGTTCAATACTTATTGATGCAATTTCATTGAAACCAAATAGTAGCCATTGTCTTCAATTTGTTAGCAAATAACCAAATAGCAGAGTCGCAGTAAAGTCCAAGAATGTGTCGTTAGACATCTTTGAGAATTGAGATTGAATCCCACTCTCATGTCTCTGGGAGGTTAATACACAGGTTACATAGTTGCCTGGAATATACAGCACAAAAAACAGGCCATTCAGCCCAATGGACCAATGCTGATGTTGATGTGCCAAACCAGCCTCCTTCCAGCTTACTCCACCTCACCCTATCTGTGCATCATCAGCAGCACAAACACCAGCCTAAACTGGATGGGCTGAATGACCAGCTTCTACATTGCTGATTCTGTGCAATTCTAATCACAATCTGCATATGAAAATGAAGGCATTTTCCTAGCATTGAAATCTCTCATTGAATACATTTGGCTCCTCAAACCTTAAATCAGATCAAAAGTGAATGAACATGGAAAGCATTTTAAAAACAAAAGCCCAATAGCAGGTGTCAGAACTTCTGTGTTGAATATTTGATGCACAGTCCAGCACCAAAAACTTAGATTGATCTCATATTCATATTCAGAGTCTGTTCCCAAACTGTCACAGTTGCCTGCTTACTGAAGAGTATAACATGCCTACTGAAGTAGCTGATAAATTAAAAAGTGGACGGTATTCAACAAAGCAACTTACGAGCATAATGCATCTTTATCATAGTAAAATGTCCCAAGCTGCTTCACAGGAGTAATTATCAAACCGAGTTTGTCAGTGACCCACATATGAAGACAGGTGACCTTGGTTGGTTGTATCGAGGAGTAAAGAAGGCGAATGGTAAAATGGCCTTCATAGCAAGAGGATTTGAGTATCGGAATAGTTTAGGTTTTTTTTTTACTGCAATTGTATAGGGCATTGGTGGGGCCACAGCTTGTGTGCAGTTTTGGTGTCCTTAGCTGAGGAAGTATGTTCTTCCTATGGAAGGAGTGCGGCGAAGGTTTACCAGGCTGATTCCTGGGATGGTGGGATTGTCATATGAGGAGAGACTAAGTTGGGTATAATTATTCGTTGGAATGCAGAAGAGTGAGAGGGGATCTCCTAGAAACTTATACATTTCTAACAGGATTGGACAGGGTAGATTCTGAAATAATGTTCCCGATAATGGGGAGTCCAGAACTAAGTGTCATAGTATTTTTAAAATTTTATTTTTAAAAATAAATTTAGAATACCCAATTCATTTTTTCCCAATTAAGGGGCAATTTAGCGTGGCCAATCCACCTACCCTGCACATCTTTTGGGTTGTGGGGGCGAAACCCAAGCAAACATAGGGAGAATGTGCTAAATCCACACAGACAGTGACCCAAAGCCGGAATTGAACCTGGGACCTCGGCGCCGTGAGGCTGCAGTGCTACCACTGTGCCACCGTGCTGCCACGAAGGGTCATTGTTGAGGATAAGGGGTAAACCTTTCAGGACTGAGGTGAGGAGAAATTTCTTCACACAGAGAGTGGTGAACCTGTGGAATTCACTGCCACAAAGCCAAAACAACGTGTGATTTCAAGAAGGAATTAGATATAGCTCTTAAGGTTAAAGGGATCAAGGGATATGGAGAAGGCGGGATCAGGGTATTGAACTTGATGATCAGCCATGATCATAATGAATGACGGAGCAGGATTGAAGGGCCAAATGGCCTCCTCCTGCTTCTATTTTATATGTATGTTTCCATGTAAAGGAGTGTGGTAGTATGACTAGGGGTATTACGGTACCTGGAAGTGTGAGCTGCCATTGGTGCAGAGGACTCGTTCCCATTGGCCTAGGTATGTCATGTGCCTCTCAGCCGATTGGCTGAGAGGTAGGTAGCTCCGCCTACGAGGCGGGGTGTAAGAACCCGTGTTCCCCGGCAGTCTGCCATTCTTCTGTACGTCTGCTGCCGGGTCCACTTCTTGTGTATTAAAGCCTATCGTTCGGACTTCATCTACGTTTCGTGTCCATTGATTGTGCATCAAGGAGTAAAGAAGTAGAGAGATGAAGAGGTTGAGGAAGGGAATTTAAAAGCAAGGCAGAGACTTTTAAAGTTGATGCATTGTTAAATAGGAATTGGAGTCAGCAAGCACAAGGATGAAGTGTAAATTGGACTTGAAATAAGTTAAGATTTGGGAGGTAGGGCATTGACAAAGCTCAAGTTTGAGTAGAATGGAAGATGATTGGCCAGCATTGGAATAGTCAAGTCGAGAGGTTTTATTTTTAACAGTATAAAATATGCTGTTCTTAGTTCTATGCAACTTTCTACTCTCAAAAGACAGGCAACTGACAAGTGCAGGGCTAATCCAGAAAATAATACTATTTTACATAATATGGATATAGCTTTTACATCTCATAAATCCAAGGTTTTTAGGGCAGACAAAATATTTAAAAGAATTATAAAGAGAGTATAAAAGGCCGGTTTCTCAATATGACATATGTGAACACAGGTGGCAGGTACTGGAAAATCTAGCCAATCCTGTTGGCAGTACAATTCTATCCAAGATTTCTGTGTTCCTTCAATATTGTTTTTAAAATCTTTTTATTGGCGGTTTTCAAAATTATATACATTTGCCATTTGTTTTCACTTATTATACAGTGTGGGAAAAAGGATTTGTCCTGTTTCATTACTTTATTTACATACTAGTTGCCGCCTAGCTTGGTGTGTCTTTCCTCCCACTCACCACCCCCCAGCCTGCCTTTCCCTAACCCCCCTCTCTCTCCCCGTGCCCATCACCCCCCCCCCCCCCCCCACACACTGTCCTCCCTGTGATCTGGGGGGTGCGCTCCCCGTTCTCCTTGTTCCCCCCTTTTCTTTCTTCCCTCCATCAGCTTCCACTGTGTTCTTTTTGTGGCTGGGTGGGGGGGTGGGGGGGTGGGGGGGTGGGGGGGGGGGGGGTGGGGGGGGGGTGGGGGGGTTGGGGGGGCAGCGGAAGGTGGGTTGCTATCCCATCTCTCTCTCTCCCCCCCCCCTCCCCCCCCTCCCCACCTCTAGTGTTGTCTCACTTTATCCCTCTCAGGCTCTCTGCCTCATTTCCACCACCCCTCCCCCCTGGGTTATACGTCCCAGACGTTTTGTCCTTCCTTGTTTTCACATTTTTATACCTTCTGTTTCCCTGTCTTTTGGCTGTTACTGGCCTCGAACAGGTTTTGGAACAGGCTGAAAAATTGCCTCCATGCAGTAAGGAAGCCTTCCTCTGACCCTCGGATGGCGTATTTGATCTTCTCCAGTTGAAGAAATTCCGAGAGGTCAGCTAGCCAGTCTGCAGCTGCAGCTGGTGCTGCTGATTGGCAGCCGAGCAGGATTCTCCGGCGTGTGATTAGGGAAGCAAAAGGGTGTCGGCCGTCTTCCCCATGTGTAGCACTGATACCCCACATATGGGCATGGATTCACCCTCACCCCACAACCTTGGACATTGCCTCGGAGAAGGTTGTGCAGAACCCTGCAAGTTTGGGACATGCCCAGACTATGTGGATGTGGTTAACCGGGCCCCTCTGGCACCGTTCACATTTGTCCTCCACCTCCCGGAAGAACCTGCTCATTCGGGTTCTGATCAGGTGTGCTCTGTGCACCACTTTCAACTGCATGAGGCTGAGCCTTGCGCAGGAGGAGGTGGAATTGGCCCAGCTCAGGTGCTTCGCTCCAGTGTCCCCACCCCACTTCTGTCCACAATTTGTACTCCCATTTCCATCTGGTCTCGTCCAGTGATGCTCGGGCTCTGTCCAGTAGTTATCCGTATATTGTTCATCAGGTCCTCTAATAGTGTGGTCTCCGGGGCCCAGGGGTACCCTACTGTCTATTAGCGGAGGAAGTGCTTTACTTGCACATGTCTCATTTCCTGTCCTGTCGGCAATTCCCATTCCATGTCAGTTTGTTCATTCAGTGACTTTAGTCTTTGCCCTATGTAAAAGTCCCCAATGTGTTCCTTCAATATTGATCTCCTGTGCATCCCCGATTTGCTTCTCCCTGTCATTGGTGGTTGTGCCTTCAGCTGCCGAGGCCCTAAAGTTCTGGAATTCCCTTCCTAAATCTCGCTGTCTCTCAACCTCCCATGCTCCGCCTTTTCAGATGCTCCTTGAGACCAAACTCTTTGACCAAGCTTTTGGACGCTAATATGTGTCTGATGTCAAAGTTGTGCCCTGTTAAAGCTCCTGTAAAGCACCTTAGGATGTCTTATGCCACTGAAGGCACTGTATAAATATAAGTTGTTGTTGTAAAGGGTACACGCTTGCCAAGATTCCAAAGTTAAATGTGGTGATTTTCTTTTTACTGGGAGGTTGTCCTTGAACATGTCCTAGTCTATTTTCGGGCTGTATACAATGTTCAGAGCAGTTGACATTGTAAAGCTTACTTTGTTATTTTGCAGCAAGTGGGGCTGCTGTGGATTTCAAACAATTACTGCTCGCCGCATGTGACTGTACCATAAAGTGAGTTGCCCCAAACTGATGCTAAAACTTTGGATTGCAACATCAAAAGCAAAACATGATTATCTGTCATTATACAACTGGTCCGAATCCAGGACTATCAACAGCGAGGGACTGTACCTTTCAAATGCTTCTCAGTCTAACATTGATCATTTGGAAATTAGCATGATTATCTAAGCAAATTACTTGCTATTTATGACAGGTGTAGTTTAGCTAGATAACCGATGGATTAGAATCATTACTGTTCTGCTGGGAGAATGTATTTAATGGTCCATGTGATAAAGCAGACCACTTACAAAATATTTAGATATTAAAGGTTATTTTTTTTTCTGCCTAAGTACTTACATCAACTAATTTTCTAGTTTGGGTTTTTCATTTTCAAAAATAAATCTTCCAATGTATTATCATATCAAGCACTGTAACTGGGAATAGGCAGCCCAAACCGACATTAAACTGACAGCAGGTATTTGGACCGTAGAACGAAGCACTTCAGCAGAATATATCTTGGGCTGCACAATGCCACCTGCTTGTACTCATGGAGGCAAGGGACATCGCTATGGGAAAATGGAACACTTTCCATTATGGTCATGCAATGTCAGTATAATGTACTACCAGAGCAGATACAGCTCCCTTTAAACTGTCTGACCAAGTGCTACCAAGCCGGGTCCAGCAGCGGTTGGATGCCCAGTAAACTCCCCATCGTGCTGTCCTGTCAAATGCCAGCAGTTCAGGAATGCTACAGGAAAAATGAGTACCCACAATACTATCCCATCACATAGACTTAGGTCAGCCCAGTACAGTTTGATGCAAAATATGTGCTCCATTTACTCTGCCAGGATAACGTTCTTCTGTCTCAACATCAGAATATCACCCCTTGTTTCACGAGTGTGATATTATTCCCTTCCCCACACAAGCTATTCTATAATTTCTCAAAATGACAGTGCCAGTTTCGGACCAATTGATGCTGAATTAGAGCCAATTTGTGCTGTGGGTCCATGACCACTGCAAGTCATTAACAGGTTGTTCACAATTTGTAAGGTAACTTCTATTTATTTATTCAAACTTAACCCAGTACTAAATCAAATTATGCAGCAAAATATTGGGTTCCATATGCACTTCCAGTGATGACTGTCTGCTTGCTCCACATTCCTCCTTCAGGTGCCATGCCGTAAATGGGCATTGGCTCATGGTTAACTTGGCAAAAGTCCTGCAGTGATTTGCTAATGCCTTCTGTAAGGTGGCTGACCAGGAACGCGCCCTGCCTACCATCATGTGTATCAGAAGGATTTACAGGCTGAAAATCTGACTATGTGGCTATGTCATAACACACCTTCCATTGGGCTGGGACTTGGAGTCCCACAATAAACCAGGAGTTTATTGTGCAGATGAAAAAGATGCAGGAGTGATAGGAGAAAGTGAGACTCCACTTTTGTTGTTGGTGGATGGATCCATGGACCTGAAGTGGGTCGAGAAGAAGGGAGCTGGTGGAGCAGAAGAATCTTTAAGTGCCACAGGTCAAGATGGCGGAGGGCAAAGGGCTTGTTCTGCCCGCCCACTGGTTGATGGTACAACGGGTGGACTTCTTGAATGATAAGTTCAGCCAGCAGAGGACGGAGTCCCATTAGGACCTGGCCAGGGTGGTAGAGTCGCTCAAAGCGAGTGGAGCTTAGGCTGGAGTCCCAGGGCTGGGCGATCCAGAAAGTGGAGGAGATGGTGGGGGAGCACGAGGAGCAGTTGGCTTTGTTGGTGGCTGAGATGGGGGTGATGCGGGTGACCCAGAAGCAGCTAAAGAAAAGGGTGGAGGATCTGGAGAACCGTTTCAGGGGACAAAACCTGCGGATTGTGCGGATGCCCGAAGGCATCGAAGGAGCGGATACTGGCATGTATGTGGCCAAGGTATTGGAAAAGTTGTTGGACGAGGCGGCCTTCGACCAGCTCCTGGAGGTTGTCCAAGCACACATGGGGCTGATGAGGAGGTTGCAGGCGGGTAAGCCGCTGAGGGCAATGGGGGTGCAGCCGCACCGTTTTCTGGACAAGGAAAAGATTTTGCAATGGGCAAAGCAGATGAGGAAGTGCACCTGGTAAAGGAACGAGCTGTGGGTGTACCAGGACCTGGGCGCAGAACTGGCAAAGAGGAGGACCGGGTTTAACTGGGTCAATCTGCCCTCTTTAAGAAGGGGGTGGAGTTCAGGGTGTTGCACCAGGCATGTGTCGGGGCGACCTTCCAGAATTGGGAATATTATTTCGGAATACCAGAGGAGGTGATGGTATCTTTGAGGGACAATGGACTGGCAGGAGAAGGAGGACATGGAACTTTTAAGGATTTGTGAGGAGGTGGTTTATTTTCTTTTAATGGTTGTTGGAAAGCTTTTCGCCTTTGCGATGTTTTATTGGGCTTGGTGGCGGCGTGCTTGTGGAGCGTGAAGGGTGAGTGCACCTTTTTCTGTTTCTTTGTTTCATGGGGGAATGCGAATGCGGGGGGGGGGGTGGGGAATCAGCTGGGGGGGGGGGTTGTAGGAAGCTTGGAGGCCTTGAGCTGTTGCTGCCAGTCGGGCGAGCTAGTTATCGGGAGCACATTGAGGCGCGGTCAAGTGGTTGGTGCAGGAGAGGGGGATGGGGCTGTTGTTTTGTATCGGGGAGGGGGAAGGGGCGGCTGCTGACAAGGGTGTGGGTGGTGTGGCGCAGCGGGAAAGGAAGTGATGATGGTGGACATCCGAGCGTGGGCCTGGAGGGTCACATGACACAGGCCTGGGACTGGCCCCAAAAAGGATATGGTTGATCGGCAGGGGGTGGGGGAGCCCCCAACCAGACTGGTCACAGGGAACGTAGGGAGCTGAATGAGCCGATCAAACGGTCACGTGTGTTCGCGCACTTGAGGAGTCTGAAGGCGGACGTAGCTTTTTTACAAGAGACACATTTAAAGATAGGGGATCAGACAAGGCTGAGGAAATGATGGGTGGGGCAAGTGTTCCATTCGGGACTGGACATGAAGACGAGAGGGGTGACGGTGTTGGTGAATAAGCAGGTGGTGTTCGGGGTGGGGAACGTTGTGACAGATTCGCAGGGGATGTTCGTGATGGTGAGTGGGAAACTGGAGGGGATGCCGGCGGTTTTGGTAAATGTTGATGCCGCAGACAGGGATGACATGGAGTTTATGAGACAGGTGTTGGGAAAGATTCCTGATCTGGACTCGCACCGGTTGATCGTGGCGGGGACTTTGGAACGGTCAGGTTTGGACCGATCGAACCCAAGGCCGGGGACGATGTTGGCGATGGCGAAGGACCTGAAGGGGTATATGGAGCTCATGCGGGGCGGGTGGGGGGGGGGGGGGGGGGGTGGGGTGGGGGGGGGGGGGGGGGGGTGGACCGGACCCATGGAGGTTTGGGAGGCCGAGGGCGAAGGAGTTTTCACACTTTCTCATGTGCACCGGGTGTACTCCCGGATTGATTTCTTTGTGGTGGACAAGGCGTTGCTGCTGGGGATGGTCGATTCTGGGTATTCGGCATTTATGGTTTCAGACCACAGGCTGCACTGGATGGATTTGCGAGTGGAACGGGGTGCCCAGAACCCACAATGGAGGCTGGTGTGGGGTTGTTGGTGGATGAGCAGGTGTGTGAGCAGGTGAAGTCTGCCATCTGGGGGTACGTGGAACTCAACGATACCGGGGAGGTTACGCCCAACACATTGTGGGAGGCACTCAAGGCAGTGGTCAGGGGGGACTATATCTCGATTCAGGCGCACATTGAAAGGAGGAATGAGCAGAGATGGCAAATTTGGTGGAAGAGGCTCTGAGGGTGGATAGGACGTATTCTGAGGCCCTGGAGACAGGGTTGTTGAAGGGGAGGCAGAGGCTCCAAATGGAGTTTAGGTCAGTGTCCACGGGGAAGACGGTAGGGCAGTTGCGGAGGGCCAGGGGGACAATGCATGGGTATGGGGAGGCGAGTGGGATGCTGGCCCACCAGCCAAGGAAACAGGTGCGAGGGAGATTGGAAGAGTGAAGGACAGGACTGGAAGGGTGGTACTGGACCCAGTGGGGGTGTATGAGTCGGGGGCCCTGGCCCAGGAGGAGGGAATGCGGCAGTTTTTGGACAGGCTGGAGTTTTCCAAGGTTGATGAGGATCTGGTGGATGGGCTGGGGGCCCCCATTGGGTTGACGGAAGTGATGGAGTGTATGGGGGCGTTGCAGGTGGGCAGGCCCAGGCTCGGATGCGTTTCCGCTGGAGTTTTATAAGATGTTTTGGGGTGTGGGGAGGATTAGGAGCCTGTGATGGTGAGGGCATCTTATGAGTCGAGGGAGAGGGGGGAATCTCCCCTCGACACTATCGTAGGCGTTTATTTCCCTGATACTGAAGAAAGATAAGGATCTGGAGGAGTGCGGGTCCTACTGTCCAGTATCATTGCTAAATGTGGACAGCAAGTTGCTGGCGAAGGTGCTGGCCTCGTGACTTGAGGACTGTGTCCCAGGGTTGATAGGTGAGGATCCGATGGGGTTTGTGAAGGGGAGGCACTTCTCGGTGAAGTAAGGAGGTTAATTAACGTGATTGTGATGCCTCCGGAGGGGCAGGAAGAGGAAGTGGCCGTGGCGATGGACACAGAGAAGGCTTTTGACCGGGTGGAGTGGGAATATCTTTGGGAGGTGTTGAGACAGTTTGGGTTTGGGCAGGGGTTTGTGGATTGGGTCTGATTGCTGTACAAGGCCCCGGTTGCAAGTGTATGGATGAACCGGGTGAGTTCGGGATATTTCAGGTTGCACTGTGGGACAAGGCAGGGGTGCCCACTCTCCCCATTGCTTTTTGCCTTGGCGATAGAGCCATTGGCAATTGCACTGAGAGCCTCAAGGGGATAGAAAGGGATTGTACGGGGAGGGTGGTCTAGCATAGGGTTCGCTGTATGCGGACGACCTGTTACTAAATATTTCGGACCCACTGGGGGGCATCGGCAGAATTATGGGCATTTTGGAGGACTTTGGCTGGTTTTCCGGACACAATTTGAACATGGGAAAGAGTGAAGTGTTCCTGATTGAGATCAGTGGACAGGAGAGGAGGCTGGGGCAGCTGCTGTTCAAGGTGGTGGGGGCGAGTTTTAGGTACTTGGGCTTTCAGGTGGCACTGGGCTGGGAGCAGCTGCACAAGTTGAATTTGGCTCGGTTGGTGGAGCAGATGAAGGGGGATTTTAAGATGGTGAGATGTGCTGCCATTGCCACTGGTGGGACGGGTGCAGACAATGAAGATGAAGGTGCTGCCAAGGTTCTTGTTTGTATTTCAGAACCTCCCGATCTTCGTTCCAAAGCCATTTCTTTAAAAGGTTAATGCGTTGATTTCAGGGTTTGTGGGAGGACTCCGTAGGTCAAGAGAGCATTTTTGGAATGAGGGCGAGGAGAGGAAGGGTTGGTGTTGCCGAATACAGTGAACTATTACTGTGCGGCTAACATCGCTATGGTTAGGAAATGGGTAGTGGGGGAGAGGTCAGTATGGGGGTGGATGGAGGCGGCCTCTTGCAGGGGCATTAGTTTAGGGGCATTGTTAACGGTGCCTCTGACGTTCTCGTGGCCAGGTTTCGGGATGGTGACAGGAGGGAATTGACCGTTTGGGATCCTGTTCGTAAAGGGCAGCTTTGTCAGCTTAGAGGACCTGGGAAAAGAATTGAGCTCCTAATGGGAATGGGCTTAGGTACTTACAGGTCCGAGATTTGTGAGTAGGGAGGTGCCGTCCTTTCCTAAGTTGCCGCCCTGGGACATCAGGGTAAGGTGCCGTCGAGGTAGAGGGTAGGGGAGGGGGAGGGGTAGCTGATGGACTGGGAGGGAGCCTGATAGGAGATGTTAAACAGAATGGGAGGAGGAGCTGGGGGGTGAGGGAGGGGGTGTGGGGTGGAGGTCAGGACTTGGGAGGAGGCCCTGTGTAGGGTGAATGCATCCTCGTCGTGTGCAAGGCTCAGCCTTATTCAGTTTAAAGAAGTTAACAGGGTGCATGTGACAGTGGCCAGGATGAGTAGGTTTTTTGAAGGGGTAGAGTATAGGTGTGCACAGAGCCCCGCAAACCATGTCCACATGTTCTTGGCTTGTCCGAAACTGAAGGGGCTCTGGCAGGGGTTTGCGAATGTGATGTCCGAGGTTATGGAGGTGGAGGTGGTCCCAGTCCAGAGGTGGTGATATTTGGGGTGTTGGAAGACCCGGGCATCCAGGGGGTAAAAGAGGCTGATGTTTTGGCCCTTGCCTCCCTGATTGTCCGGAGACGGATTGTGCTTGGGTGTAGGGACTCAGCCATCGAAAGCAGGGGTGTGGGTGAGTGACCTGTCAGAATGGTAGCACAGTGGTTAGCACTGTTGCTTCATAGTGCCAGGGTCCTAGGTTTGATTTGCGGCTTGGGTCACTGTCTGTGCGGGTTTTCTCTGGGTGCTCCGGTTTCCTCCTACAACTCCCGAAAGACGCGCTTTTAGGTGAATTTAACATTCTGAATTCTCCCTCTGTGTACCCGAACAGGTGCCGGAATGTGGCTTCTCACAGTAACTTCATTGCAGTGTTAATGTAAGGCTACTTGTGACAATAAAGATTATTGTTAAAGAATTCTTGAGGTTGGAAAAGATTAAATTTGTCTTGAGAGGGTCGGTTGATGGGTTCGTCTGGAGGTGGAAGCCGTTCATTGAATTCTTCAAGGAGGATAGAGGTGTCAGCAGACGGGAGGTGGGGGGAATAATGTGGGTAAAATGAGAAGGGCAGGGGATTAGGGTGTGGGTGTTGGATATTTATTATGCTGTACAAGTTTGCTTTTGCTCTTATTTGTGTGTTTGTTGTTTACATAAATGCCATAATATATTTTTTTAAATGAACCACAAGAATTTATAAATTATTTTTGTGGTATCTGCAGGCCCTTTTGACATTTGCAACGTTATAATCTGCCATGTGAGAGTACCTTTAAGAAATGGGTATTTAAGAAATGTACCTTTAAGAAATGGGTGTTTATCAGTGATGTCAGAGTGTGGGTGGAGTGGGGCTGTCTGTCAGCTTTTTACTTTCATTTCAGGCTGTTTGCTGCAGGGTGTGTTTTAGTTTAGTTTTCGTTTTCAAAGCTGGATAGCTGCAGTCACAGCCAGAAGGTGTGTTAGAGTCTCTGTAACCTAAAGACAGTAAATCGATCTTGGTGATTTAAAACTAATAACTGCTCTCAGTAGTGACTTTAACCTGATGTGCTTCTGTTGAAAGGTTTTGTTTTAAGTCTTATGGATGTTAAAAGGAAAGTAAGAATTACTTAGTGTTGTATTCTTTGGGGGTTGTATTTAAATTAATGGCTGCTAAGATGTTCACTGTATGTTTTAAAAACATTAATTTGAGTTCATAGAATAAACATTATTTTGCTTTAAAAAATACTTTTCCATTTCTGCTGTACCACATCTGTAGAGTGGGCCGTGTGCTCCCCATACCACAATCTAGTAAAAGTTGTGGGTCAGGTGAACTCCATGATACACTTTGGGGTTCTCTAAACCCTGGCCCATAACAAATCACAGTGAGTAATATAATTTGATGCTCTCAAAAAGAAAAGTGTGGATTTTGGAGCTTTTCATATTTTGGAATTTTGGATAAGGTATGCTCAACCTGTGCATGCCAGATACCAAATATAGAATATGCCAGTGCCCAGGTATACCACACCCACGATTCCAGATATAGCACAAACACCAAACAAGGCACAAGCCAGATACCAAGGACAAGATATTCCACGCAACGTGCCACATGTTTTGCGGCAGCACAGTCAGACCATCATTGGCCGATGCCGGGATCTTCAGGTCCTGCTGTTGTCAATAGGATATTCCGTTCAATGCACCAGGACTGGAAGGTCCCACTGCCGTGAATGGCCAGCCAGAAAGTTCCAGCCCAGGTATAGTGCAGGATAAACAGCAGGTAAGGCACTGGATCAGTGCTTGCTCAGCTGCAATGATATAATTCAGCCCAATCTCAAAACTGCATCCCTCTAAAAACTATGACATTTTTCCACTTCTCACACCCACACCATCCATATGATCCCTCAGAATGGGTGTACTGAGCTGCTCATACCCATTTCACATGGGATTTTACAGACAGCAGAATAAAGGCACCTCTGTCAGGTCTGACTTCGCTCGATTTCAACCCGGGTTCCCCAGAGGAAAAATCTGGTCAGATGCTTCAACTTCTCATGGACACCATATGAACCTGGCCACCTGCTCCTCGAAGGGTTGAAATGCATCTTCAGCTCGGGGAAAGTGATCCTGAGCCAGTTAAAATACGAGAGGCTCCATTTCTCTTCCTGTAGAAAGAATCTTATTATTTACACACAGGAGCCCTGTGATTGATAGAGCCGAGTCCTCATAAATACAAGTCTACTCCAAGCACAGTTTTGATCCAAGCACAGAATTTCCAATTACTCAACATTCCACTTCTACCCACTGTGTAGAAGTCCTCGTCCAAGCACAACATTTAAGTGTAAACACAAGTCCAAAAATATGCAGTTGTAAATGCTTGCCGCGTGAAGTGAAGTGCTGCCAAATCTGACACCCTTAATGTTCTGGATATATTCTTTTCTTCAATCAGGACTGCAGCTACTAGAGCTGTTTTGAAGTTGCTTGAGCTTCTCGCTACCAATATTCTGTGTGTGCATCAACTGATACATATGTTGCTAATTAGATAAGTTGAGAGTTGTACAAAGCTAAAGGACTTACTATTCCATGAACATTCATTTCAGTCATTTTTGAGGATTTTAAAACATCCTGTTAGGCCAACAAGGCATGAAAAGAAACCCAAAATTGCTTTGCTTATTGTTTTTTTTAAATGGGCTTTCTGATGAACTAAAAGATGGCTGATGCAAGTCACATGACTACAGGATTGGCCCTTTGTTCCAGAGGTTGCCAGCAGGAATTTAAAAAACAAAATAATTCCACACCTTCAAGTCTGTGGAATCTTACATCTCACTGTACCTTCTTGTAATCACAAAACCAGAGACTCACAGATCGAAACTTGTTATACCTGCAGAGCTACTCCAGACCATTCTCACATATAGGGCTGTCGAGGTACATTTCAAAAGGGGCCCATTGAGGGGACAGTGGACATAATTTGTGTATTGACAAGCTTATTGACAGAGGGTCTGTCTAGACAATGGCTTCCAGACACAAGGCCCTCAATATGGATTGTAACTCTTTAAAAAGCTAATGGCTGGGACATGATCAGTCCTGAAATAACAAAGTCAGTTCCAAAGTCAGACTGGATCAACATTCTTTCTCCGCAATGATTTCAAATGGAAAGTAATATGATTCAATTGACCATTTTGAAATCTCTAAACATTTTGAGAACTGAGGAATCCCCAATTCGCTGTTTAACATCCAATCAATGAATCATCAAGAAGCCGAACTTCAGGCTGCCTCAGCTGGAAGATAGAGGGATGTTTGCTACAGAATGGTGCAGCTCTGTTGGTTCACAGCGTCAGGGTCCCAGGTTCGATTCCCGGCTTGGGTCACTGTCTTTGCGATCTGCACATTCTCCCCATGTCTGCATGGGTTTCCTCTGGATGCTCCAGTTTCTTCCCACAAGTCCCAAAAGACGTGCTGTTAGGTAATTTGGACATTCTGAATTCTGCTGAACAGGCGCCGGAAATGGCGACTTGAGGCTTTTCACAGTAACTACATTGCAGTTTATGTAAGCCTACTTGTGACAATAAAGATTATTATTGTACCCCTCCCAGTCTCTCTATACCAACTTTAAAGAGAATTGTTTAACCTCAGGCTTTAGCCAACTAAACCTGAGCTCCTACGAGAAATAATTCCTTATTAGACTCTGACTCTAGACTCTGATAATCACATGAACTAATATTTGTGTCTGAGTTCCTGTTCTGTTACTATCCCTAGCTGTAAAACAATCTTTTTTTGCATCCTGTGTGTGTGCAATCCTCCTCCAGGTTTTGAATATGAATAAACTAACCTTCTGAGTTGATCATAATGTGAATTTGCTGCGAGTTGCATCAGTTACTAGTAAATTGGATCACACAAACTAAAGGTTTGTGAAAACACACTGTAGCATACTTTGAAAATAATTAGAAACACCTTCTGTTTACAGCCAGTTGGTGAGATGAAGGAAGTACAATTTGTCTATCTCTCCAGTCCATAACAATTCAGTCATGGGGTGTGAACACTGCGGGAAAAGCTAGTACCTATTGCCCATCCTTCATTGCCAATGAGAAGGCGATGCTGAGCCACCTTCATGAATCACTACAGTCCCTGTCAGATGAAAGTGCTCCCAGGCTGCTGTTAGGAAGGGAGTTCCAAGATTTTGACCCAGTGGCAACGAAAGATGGTCGATAGCTTTAGGTTCCTGGGGTCACCATCACCAACAGTCTGTCCTGGTCCATTCACGTTGATGCAACAGTCAAGAAAGCCCAACAACATCTCCACTTACTACGGAAGCTCAAGAAAGTTGGCATATTTGCATCGACTCTCACAAACTTCTAAAGGTGTACAATGGAGAGCATCCTATCCGGCTGCATCACAGCCTGGTATGACAACCTCTCGGCCCAAGATCGCAAGAAACTGCAGAGTGTGGTGAACTCAGCCCAGCGCATCACATAAGCTTTCCACCCCCACATTGATTCTGTATACACCTCCGGAAACCCCTGAGCTGCTGGCAAAACGGAGCATCCCACCGGCAGAGAATCCAGGCCCTGGCTTTTGGAGATTGTCATTATCTGGCATTTGAGTGGTGTCAATGTTATTCGTCACTCATAAATCCAAGCCTGAATTTTGTCCAGGTCTTGCTGTATGCTGGCACTGACTACTTCAGGATCTGAGGAGTTGTAAATGGAATTAAACGTTGTGGCAATTATCAGTGAAAGTCCCCAGTTTTGACCTTATAATGGAAGGAATGTAATTGATGAAGCAGCTGAAGATTATCATAGAATTTACAGTGCAGAAGGAGGCCATTCGGCCCATCGAGTCTGCACCGGCTCTTGGAAAGAGCACCCTACCCAAGGTCAACACCTCCACCCTATCCCCATAACCCAGTACCCCACCCAACACTAAATGCAATTTTGGACACTAAGGGCAATTTATCATGGCCAATCCACCTAATCTGCACATCTTTGGACTGTGGGAAGAAACCAGAGCACCCGGAGGAAACCCACGCACACATGGGGAGGATGTGCAGACTCCGCCAGACAGTGACCCAAGCCGGAATCGAACCTGGGACCCTGGAGCTGTGAAGCAATTGTGCTATCCACAATGCTACCGTGTTGCTAGGACACTATGCTGAGGGACTCCTGCAGCGATGTCCTGGGACAGCGATGATTGACCTCCAACATTCACAACTATCTTCCTTTGTGCTCAGTAGGACTCCAACCAGTGGAGAACTTTTCCCAATTCCCATTACCTCCAGTATTGTCAGGGCACCTGAATGTCACACTTGAACAAATGTGACCACAGTGTCAATGGCAGTAATACTCAACTCACCTTGCGAATTGAACATTTTTGCCCATGTTTGGGGTATCACTGAGCATATTACTGCTTAATGCGGTTGATGCCAGTGTCCATGACATTTTGGTAACTGGCCCCCTGTGGTTTGTAAGCAGGACATACCTGGACAACTGTCCACATTGTCAGGGGTCTGGAACAGCTTGGCTAGAAGCATGGCTAATTCTGGGGTATAAGGCTTCATCAACATCACCAGCGTGTTGTCAGGGCCCATGGTCTGTGCAATATAAAATATACTCATTTTTTGATATCACATAGAATGAATCAAATCGACTGAAAACTGATTTCTGTGATGCTGGGGACCTCAGGATGGGACCAAGCTTGGTCATCCACTCAGCACCTCTGGCTTAAGATGGTAGAAAATGCTTCAGCCTTGACATCTCCATTGACATACTGGGCTCCATCACAGGACACTGCCCTGAGGAACTCCTGCTGCAAAGTTCTGGGATTGAGATGGTTGGTTTCAATACCCACGTTTGTGCCAGGTATGACTCCAACCAGCAGACAGTTTCCCTTAATTCCCATTGACTTCAGTTTTTCCAGGGACAATGCCACACTCGGTCAAATGCTGCCTTGATGTCAAGGGCACTCTCACGTCACCTCTTGAGCTCACCCCTTTTGTCCATATTTGGACCAAGTCTGTAAGGAGATTTGGAACAGAGTCACCCTGGTGGAACCCAAACTGAACTTCAGTGAACTGGTTATTACTGTTAAAGCAGGGGTGGGCAAACTACGGCCCGCGGGCCGCATGCGGCCCGACAAAGGTTTTTATGCGGCCCGCCAATGAGGTGCCCGGAATCATAACCGGCATTTTTGAAAAGCCGCCGGGGAAAAGCCGCTGAAGTAAATGCGCTTATTCAATAAGCGCATTTACTTCAGCGGCTTTTCCCCGGCGGCTTTTCAAAAATGCCGGTTATGATTCCGGGCACCTCATTGGCGGGCCGCATAAAAATGCGCGTAGTGGGGTGGATGAGTGGCGCTGTCTCATTGGTCGGTTTAGTTGGGTGTGCGACCAGTAGGAGTCCAGGTTACAAACAATAAGCCTTATTATTGTTTGTAACCTGGACTCCTATTGGTCGCACACCCAACTAAACCGACCAATGAGGCAGCCCCACTCATCCACCCCACTACGCGCGTTTTTATCGTTGACTCGGCCAGGCTGTGCTTCTGTCAGTGTTAAGGATCAGCACAAGCAACTTGACACCTGATTTCAACAAACTGGTGCATCATTCTTATTGACATTGTTCTGTTACTTACTGAGTTACTTTGTTTTTCAAATAAATGTGCTTTTTTTTCTTTAAAGACCTTTTATTTTGGCTATTTAAAATATTAATTATTTTACTTAATATACTATGCGGCCCTTTAAAATTGTGAATTTCTGAATGTGGCCCTTGCACGGAAACGTTTGCCCACCCCTGTGTTAAAGTGTTGTTAGACAGCACTATTGACAACATCTTCCATGGGCGATTCTCCCACCCAGCGTGCGCAGACTCAACTCGCTGGGCATGAACCATATTAGCATATTTAAGTTCTAATATAAATATGTAAAATTATCTGTAAGCCGAATTTACCCGGCTCCTGTAATTCTTCCACCCGCTGGTGCAACGTGAAGCCGGCAGGAGTAACTAGTGGTCACCAAAAACAGAGACCAGATGTGATGACCACATGGGGGGCTTGGAGGCCATTGTAGCCTCCGGGTGGTCAGGAGCATGGCTGGAAATTGCCCTGGTATTACCCCTGGCACCCTGGCAGCAGCAGGTTGGCACTGCCAAGGGGCGGGGCATGAAGGGGAGTCCTGAAGCAAGGGAGGGGGGAGCTTTTGGTGACCCCGTGGCAGGGTGTCGCTCACTTGGGGTGCGGACGCACCTGATGACAGCGATGGTGGGGGTGGGCAGGCAAGAGAGGGCGTTCTGTCGGGTTATCTTAAGATTGGCGTGAGCTTTAAACAGGTGCCCCGAACTTGGAGGAGCAGGACTTGCCGGTGTCTTTAGGTCCCTCATGCACTTCCAAAGAATGTTTAAGGGTGGGTGGATAAGCCGAGTGGGTGCGTGCGGAGGAGGCCTCCTGCATGGGGACCTCCCTCCGGGCCCTCGCCACGGCAGCACTCCCATCCCCACCCAAAAAACACTCCAGCAGCCCAGTGGTGACAGCCACCCTCCAATCCTGGAACCAACTGCGGCAGCAATTTGGCCTGAACAAAATGTCGGACAAGGCTCCCATCTGCAACAACCATAGGTTCAAACCAGCACTGACTGACGCCACCTTCAAAAGGTGGAGGCAGGACGGGGGGACTCTGACAGTCAGGGACCTATACACGGACGACAGGATCGCAACACTGGACGAACTGACAGAGAAATTTCAGCTAGCTGGGGGGAACGAGCTACGGTACCTGCAGCTCAAAAACTTCCTACGAAAGGAGACAAGGACGTACCCACAACCGCCACGACAGACACTACTGGAAGACCTACTGGACGCAAGTACCCTAGAGAAAGGGAACTGTAGTGACATGTATGGCCGACTGGTAGATAGGGACGACACCGTACTGGACGCAACAAGAAGGAAATGGGAGGACGACCTGGGGGTGGAGATAGGGTGGGGACTCTGGAGCGAAGCACTGCATAGGGTCAACTCCACCTCCACGTGCGCAAGGCTCAGCCTGACGCAACTAAAAGTGGTACATAGAGCCCACTTAACGAGAAACCGTATGAGTAGGTTCTTCCCGGAGGTGGAGGACAGATGTGAGCGGTGCCAAAGAGGCCCGGCCAACCACGCCCACATGTTCTGGTCTTGCCCCAGACTTGTGGAGTACTGGACAGCCTTCTTCGAGGCTATGTCCAAAGTGGTGGGGGTGAGGGTGGGGCCATGCCCGATAGTGGCGGTCTTCGGGGTTTCAGACCAGCCAGATCTATTCCTGGGGAGGAGGGCGGACGCCCTTGCCTTTGCCTCCCTGATCGCCCGCCGTAGAATCCTGTTTGGCTGGCGGTCAGCAGCACCGCCCAGAGCTGCAGACTGGCTGTCCGACCTCTCGGATTCTCTCCAAATGGAGAAAATCAAATTCGCCATCCGAGGGTCGGACGACGGCTTCCACAGAACGTGGGAGCCATTCATGCAATTGTTCCGGGACCTGTTTGTGGCCAACATACAAGAGGAAGAATAGTCGGGGGAAGGTAGCCGGCGGGGAGGGGGGGGCTATGGGCTCGTTACGGGGGTTTGATGGCTAGCTAAGGCCCAAAACCAAACTAAATAAATGCCAATAAACATGTTGGGGAATGTAAAATATGTATGCCGGCGAAAAGGGGGAGGCCACAGTTATTACTACGAAGATGCTCACCTGTAAATATATATGTTAATTTTTGCGTGTTCTTTTTTTTCTCTCTCTCTAACAATTTGTAATTTGTTCAATATAAAACATGAAAACTGAATAAAAAACATTTATAAAAAAAAAGGGTGGGTGGATTGCAATCTGAATCGCACCGGCTCATCTGGCGGGAATTGCATCGTCTTTCCCACTGGAGACCACACTTCATAACGTTTTGGGAGAATTGCACCACACCACTTTGCCGATGATCAAGAGAAAGCATATGGAACGGTAACTGACCAGATTGGATTTGTCCTGTTTTTTTATGGACAGGACACACCTTGGCAATTTTCCACATTTCCGGGTTGATGCCAGTGTTGTAACTGTACTGGAAGAGGTTGACTTGAGGTGTGGCAAGTTCTGGAGCACAAGTCTTCAGTACTATTGTCGGGATCTTGCCAGGATCTTTGCAGTTCCCAGTGCCTTCAGCCATTTCTTTATATCACGGAGAGTGAAGTGAATTGACTGATGGCTGACATCTGTGATTCTGGGGACCTCAGGAGTAGGCCGAGGTGGATTATCCACTCAGTACTTCTGGTTGAAGATGGTATTTTAAAATTTATTTTCATAGGATGTGGGCTTCGCTGGCTGGGCCAGCATTTGTTGCCCATCCCTAATTTGCCTTGAGAAGTTGATGGTTAGCTACCTTCTTGAACCACTGCTGTCCATGCGGTGTAGGTACACCCACTGTGCTATTAGGGAGGAAGTTCCAGGATTTTGACCCACCAACAGTGAAGGAACGATGATGGACGGGATTCTTCGCCGACGTAATTCTCCGTTATGCTGGCGCCCGGGGGTTTCCTGACGGCGTGGGACTGCCCCACAATGGGAAACCCCATTGATCAGCCGGCGTAACGGAGAATCCCAGTGGCCAGTCGGGGCAGAAATGTGGCGTGGCGGGGCAGAGAATCTCACCCACATATTTCCAAGTCAAGATAGTGAGTGACTTGGAGGGGAACTTCCAGGTGATGGTGTTCCCAGGTATCTGCTGCTCTTGTCCTTCTAGATGGTAGTGGTCATGGGTTGGGAAGGTGGATTGGTTGTCTCATCGCCTGCCACAGGCCAAGGGTGACAGTAATGTCCTTCGAGACTTGGAAGGCGCGGTCAGTAATGGTGCTACCGAGCCACTCTTGGGTCGATATGAAGGAGTACTGATTCATCGGCTGACGGAGGGCAGTTGGTGGTAGTGTGGAGGTTTCCTTGTCCGAGTTTGACCTGGTGCTGTGACCCTTCATGAGGTCCAGAGCCAACTATCGGGGCCAGTCCCTTTGGACAATACACCACAGTGCCACCACTTCTGCTGGGCCTGCCCCCATTCAATGCAAGCTTATGTTGGTATAAGATCTAAAAGCATGAGGCATTTAGCGGTGCTTCACCTCACAGCCCATCACCCTCCCATGCTCTGTACTAATTAAAGGAGTTGCGGCTGTCATTTCTGTCTATTATTTTTGCTCAAAGACACACCGCAGCACCAACAGGGCTCACAGCTTGTCTGTCAGGAAGATGGTTACAGCTTGCAACCTAGCAGCATGCTCCCTACACAACTTCATAATGTTTAACTATCTCAATCTGTCATTGTGCATGCTGTGAGAAATGATGGAAACAAAACAAAACCTGCACTCAGTGTTTGTTTTACTGATGACATTGTGACAAAATGGAAGAATAGCAGATGTGTCATTTTCAACAGAAGGGCGTAAATGTGTCTTTATTACAACTCAGTCAATTAACCTTGTCACTTTGGGCAGGGTGTGCACTACCTGTGCTGCTAAGTTCAGGAAAAAGGATCCAAAATATCCATTGCTCAAAATGTTAGATTTATATATTGACTGTATTCCACAATAAAATTTGATGCATACTTGCCACTTCCATATACACACATGCCTCGTGGGTTATTCCCATCCCCACCAGTTTGTGGCACTGAGCTCAAACACCCGCATTTCAGGTCACATTACGAGTAGTCAGTATGTAAATTTGACAGCTGACAACATCCCATCTTCTGCTGCTTGCTCTCGTTGCTAGCTATCTTTTCCCAGCTGAATACACTGTAGCTGTCTAAAACAGCTATAAAAAATCACCAAGGAGCATTCTGTAAATGAACACAAGGACTTAGGAATGGTGGCACAGTGGTTAGCACTGCTGCCTCACAGAGCCAGGGATCCGGGTCAATTTCGGCCTTGGGTGACTTGCTGTGTGGAGTTTGCACTTTTTCTCCCGTGTCTGCATGGGTTTCCTCTGGGTGCTCCGGTTTCATCCCATAGTCCAAAGATGTTCAGGTTAGGTGGGGTGATGGGGTTACAGGGATAGGGTGGGGTGTGGGCCTAGGTAGGGTGCTTTTTCAGAGGGTCAGCGCAGACCCAATGGGATGTCTGGCCTCTTTCTGCACGATAGGAATTCTACGGTTCCAACAGGAGTAGGCCATTCAGCTCTGTGAGTCTGCTCTGCCATCCAATAGGATCATGGCTGATCTGGTTGTGTCTCAGCTCCACTTTGCTGTCTCCATCCCATAAGCATACAAAGTGGCAAAGATTAGTGGGAGACTAGAGGACTGGGAAATCTTTAGGGGGCAACAGGAAGCTACGAACAAAGCTATAAAGAAGAGTAATATAGATTATGAGAGTAAACTTGCTCAGAATACAAAAACAGATAGTAAAAGTTTCTACAAATATATAAAACAAAAAAGAGTGGCTAAGGTAAAAATTGGTCCTTTTAGAGAAGGGAGATTTATTAATGGGAGATGAGGAAATGACTGAGGAACTGAACAGGTTTTTTGGGTCAGTCTTCACAGTGGAAGACACAAATAACATGCCGGTGACTTATGGAAATGAGGCTATGACAGGTGAGGACCTTGAGATGATTGTTATCACTAAGGAGGTAGTGATGGGCAAGCTAATGGGGCTAAAGGTAGACAAGTCTCCTGGCCCTGATGGAATGCATACCAGAGTGCTAAAAGAGATGGCTAGGGAAATTTCAAATGTACTAGCGATAATTCACCAAAATTCACTAGACTCTGGGGTGGTCCCGGCAGATTGGAAATTAGCCAACGTGACACCATTGTTTAGAAGAGGAGGTAAAGTGGGTAATTATAGGCCAGTTAGCTTAACCTCAATAGTAGGGAAGATGCTGGAATCTATCATCAAGGAAGAAGTAGCAAGGCATCTGGATGGAAATTGTCCCATTGGGCAGATGCAGCATGGGTTCATAAAGGGAGGTCGTGCCCAACTAATTTATCGGAATTTTTTGAGGACATTAGCAGTGCGGTAGATAATGGGGAGCCAATGGATGTGGTGTATCTGGATTTCCAGAAAGCTTTTGACAAGGTTCAACACAAAAGGTTGCTGCATAAGATAAAGATGCATGGCATTAAGGGTAAAGTAGTAGCATAGATAGAGGAATGGTTAATTAACAGAAGGCAAAGAATGGGGATTAATGGGTTTCTCTGGTCGGCAATCAGTAGCTAGTGGTGTTCCTCAGGGATCAGTGTTGGGCCCACAATTGTTCACAATTTACATAGGTGATTTGGAGTTGGGGACCAAGTGCAATGTGTCCAAGTTTGCAGATGGCACTAAGATGAGTGGTAAAGCGAAAAGTGCAGAGGATACCGGAAGTCTCAGAGGGATTTGGATAGGTTAAGTGAATGGGCTAGGGACTGGCAGATGGAATAAAATGTTGCAAAATGTGAGGTTATCCATTTTGGTAGCAGCAATAGGAATTATAAGGTGTTAGTGAGGCCACACCTGGAGTATTGTGTTCAGTTTTGGTCTCCTTACCTGAGAAAGGATGAACTGGCGCTGGAGGCTGTGCAGAGGAGGTTCACTAGGTTAATCCCAGAGCTGAAGGGGTTGGATTATGAGGAGAGGTTGAGTAGACTGGGACTGTACTTGTTGGAGTTTAGAAGGATGCGGGGGATCTTATAGAAACATAAAAAATTGTGAAGGGAATAGATAGGATAGATGCGGGCAGGTTGTTTCCACTGGCAGGTGAAAGTAGAACTAGGGAGCATAGCCACAAAATAAGGGGAAGTAGATTTCGGACTGAGTTTAGGAGGAACTTCTTCACCCAAAGTGTTGTGAATCTATGGAATTCCTTGCCCAGTAATGCAGTTGAGGCTCCTTCATTAAATGTTTTTAAGATAAAGATAGATAGTTTTTTGAAGAATAAAGGGATTAAGGGTTATGGTGTTCGTGCCGGAAAGTGGAGCTGAGTTCACAAAAGATCAGCCATGATCTCATTGAATGGCGGAGCAGGCTCGAGGTGCCAGATGGCCTACTCCTGCTCCTGGTTCTTATGTTCCTATGTTCTTATAACACTTGCCTTTCAGAAACCTGTCTAACCCAGCCTTGAATAAACAATCAAACAATCGTTCAAAACTCAAACCTGACAGGCGTATTGCTTCCCAGTGGCGGCTCAGTGGGTATCACTCTCTCTCTTTTCAGAGTTAGAAGGTCCTGAGTTCATGGCCTATTTCTGGGACACCTCCCCTCAGCTGGCATTCCAGTGCGTTTGTCTTTAAACAGAGAGAATAGCAACATTCTCTGGTGTATCTAAATGTTGCCATAGCATGATGGGGACCTCTTTTTGGTGTCCTGGGAAGTAGCCCTCAACCAGCATTATGAAAAGGCATCGCTTGACTGGTTATTTGTCGAATTGCTGATTGTGGGACCTAGCTGTGAGCAAATTGGCAGTCACAGTGCCTACAAAGCAGATAGAGCATTTTTAGCTGCTCCAAGGATGCGAACAGTGATATATAAATGCAAGTTCTCTTTCATTTCAATGTGTGTGGGAGAGGGGTGCATGGACAGGCGGTCCTGAGAATAATGGGATGACTAGATTGCTCAGTGAATGAGCATCTAATGGCAGGCACAAAGAAGAGGCAAAAACATTTCTCACATATGGAGTGACCGCGAGGGGTTGATACGTCATACAGGATGGTCACCTCTGCTCACCTTTTCCCCATGGCATTTGGTAAAATACACCGGCAGAGGGTTGGGAGCGAGTGAGCTAAACATTCAATTGCCATCAAAAATCGGCACAGAGATCATGCTGTGTGATGAATTCACGCCTGTTTTAAGTAACACAAACTTGGTGCTGCTTGCAAATTATAATGATAGTGGTATGCAAGCTCGCACTGAACATCACATCGCACCTCAACTGCATGTGAGGCTGATATCACTTAAAGCTGGCCTCTACTACTTAATACTGGCCTGCACCTTCTGAAGGGGGAGGGCATTTTGGCTTCAGTGGGTGATGTAAGTCATTGTGGAAAGGTGAACCAACAGAAGGACAACACACCAGAGCTCATGGCCTGTGTTCTTTGATGTCCCTCAGAGGCATGGTGCATGAGATGGATGGAAGCAGAGAGAAGCTCTTTCCTCGGGGGGCAGGAGGCCCTCTGGACAGGCATTATGAAGGCATTGGGAGCATCACGGTCATTGTCTTAGGCCCAAAATGCAATGCCACAAAGGTTTCAATGACCTTACATGAGTGGTCGAGGTGAGCGAATAGATCCTCTTATGCTGTAGCCTAGGTAATGAGCCACAAGCCTCACACATTGCTCTATCCATCACAACACCTTCACTCACCTCTCAGTAATCTTTATCAAGCAAGAATGAAACCCATCATTCATTGCCTCACCACACCCTCACACACACAAAGCATAGTTGCACGCCTCACATTCACACCTTAAAGTCTGAATGCATTGCCAACTGTTCAAATGTAGCAGGCACATCATCCAAGCACACTTCTCCCAACTCACTGGCATACCTCCCTCTTCCCTGCAGGACAAGGTGGCCCATAATCAATAGCTGCAGCATCTAACTGGCAGGGAACAGGCATGGCGACATGTCCTCACCCCCCAGGAAGCGACGGTGCTGACTATCGTGTGTACCCACAAGTGAGGCCGTGGACGAGGCAGGGCGGGAACCATTGAGGATGATGCAATGTTCTTGCCGAATACAAATTCATACATCCCACTTCCCCTCATCTCATTATCTCATCTTCTTTATAAGTTGCAGACGGTGTAATTCTACCTTTCCCCCACTTCCCTCCTTCCACACTTATCCTTATGCCGTTATCCTTTCATGTACACAAGAACTGTCACCTGGTCAACAATGACTGAGGGTGACTCATGTGCAGGAGCAACAATACGCTGATTAAGGAGCAAGTCACTCGCATACTTGCAGCCACCAGCTCAGATACTGGCACTGTGTGAAATTGAGGAGATGGTGCAGAATAAAGATCTGCACATGGTGAGTGACTGGGCGCAAGTGGGCAAGGCCACACAGCAGCTCTGCCTCACAAAGTTCGGATAAGAACTGTGATAAGGCAATGCACAGAAAAAGGCTGACAGGTTTGCACAATGTCAAGGAGCATGGAGGAGTCCACTTACAACTTGGCACAAATATATGGGCAGAGCCTGCAGCCCATCCTGGTCAACCCCCGAGAGCACCTGTGGGCCCAACCCTGAAACAGTACGTGTCTGATGTCCAATGTCTCAGCTTCCATTGTAACAGAAGCAGTGACCATCCAATGACAGAGTGCGAAAGCGAAAACCCAGGCTGGAATTGGGAAATGCCAGCTTGTCGCCTGGCAACAATTTTGCCACCGTGGCTGTGGATACCAGTGTTTGAAATGGGACTATGAAGATCTCACAGCAATCCTGTAATCTGTGCTCCAATAGGTTACCAGAATTGCTAAGGCCCTGCCCTGGGAGGTGACAGTGGCTCTATGGAGGACAAACCGGTTGGCTCAGGATGACAGCATTCGTCTTCCCACCACTCTGGAAAAGTGGCTTCAACACCCCGATTGTCTGCCTGATCCTATTTCTCATGGCAGTATGGCCTTCACTTTGTACCAATGGTTGGGATGCAGAGGGAAGTTATCTGCCGAGAGTAGATCCGAGAGACATTGTTACCCAGCACTCACCCTCTGGTTTGATGTGGTGGAGAAAGAATGCCGGAACAGCAGACTGGTACAGAATTGAAGCAGCATGACTGTGAGTGGCAACTTGTGTGATTTTGGCACATCTCAGAATTGAGATGTAGCACTCCGAAAGCCACATGTATGCAGCCGATGGGATCCTGCCCCATGTCTGCTATCCTGGCAAAGCTATTTCTCTTTGCTGAGCAAGAATACAATAAACGCCTCTCTCCCACCACCTCCCTTACATTCAGTGGAGAGTAAACTGGGAGATGTTACATAAGTCACCTGCTCCAGCCCGGAAAGATCCCGACATGAAGGTATTCAGGGTT
Organism: Scyliorhinus canicula; assembly: GCF_902713615.1. Classification (NCBI taxonomy): domain Eukaryota; kingdom Metazoa; phylum Chordata; class Chondrichthyes; order Carcharhiniformes; family Scyliorhinidae; genus Scyliorhinus; species Scyliorhinus canicula. Next base: position 135,653,029 of record NC_052147.1, read on the forward strand.
GCAGTTACCTTCACAGTTATGGGCAGTGGTACACTCACCCTGCCCTTAGGCTGCATATCTAGCTCCAAGGGGTGGTAGAGTTCATGAGCACTTTCTTTGTGAATCTCATGACCACACATGCATAGCTCCTGGCTCAGGAGTGAGGTAAGATAAATGTTCCCAACCAAAAGCCCTTCCCCAGCCTCATCATCCTCATGCTACAAGCAGCCAGTCCTCTCATTTGCACTCTCTGTTCAATCTTCCTTCAATGCCACAGCCAAAGGGTTGCAATTTGAGCACCCATCACTGGGAGCATGTTTGACCACAATTCGCAGAGACAACCAGTGCCTTCTCCATCTCCAGCACCATTCTTCTCACTTCACAAACTGGAACCAACTCTTCCAACCACAATGTGCTTCTGCCAACTCAAACACAGCCGGTTGAGATTAAGAGTACTAATCATCTAGTGGAGTTGCCAATTCTCCAGGGTTGGCCTGGAGTCTCCAGGGATTGAAGATCAATCTCCAGGACACTGCTGTGTGCAATCCTGGAGTAAAATCATCGGGACATTAAAATGTTTTGCCATTTAATTTGCATATCTCTCTTTCCAGAAATATGAATATTGAAAATGGGTGTGTGTGTTGGGGGGGTGGGGGGGGGGGGGGCTGTTTGGCTGACAGTCCAGTAGCATTCAATTGGAATAGGGAAGCAATGTGTCACAACGATAGATGTGCTGGCTGACTAATGGCTGGAGCGTGAGGACAGGTCACACGATGAAACCTCCAGGAATACATTTGATCACAGCACCATATCTTTTTAAAAATAAATTTAGAGTACATAATTTTTTTTCCCCAATTATGGGGCAATTTAGCACGGCTAATTCACCTACTCTGCACATCTTTTTGGGTTCTGGGTGTGAGACCCACGCAAACAAGGAGTGAATGTGCAAACTCCACACAGACAGTGACCTGGGGCTGAGATTGAACCCGGGTCCTTTGTGCAGTGAGGCATCAGTGCTAACCATTGCGCCGCCGTGCCGCCCCTTACAGCACCACATCAACACGTTCCTAACCTTCCCTTAAAATAGCGCTGTTGGAGGGTTCCTTCCTGTTGTTGAATGCACCCGCCCAGCTGTTCAGGCTTAAGAAAGGGTGTTAATCAGAATGGTAAGTGGCAGCGCTGGCATCAAATCAGCGTTGCACAATTACTGATTCCATGACCTTCCAGTTCTGTTTATTTCTGATGCCCTCACCTAACTAGCACCCAACACATGCCAGACTGGGTGTGTGCGCGCGCGATGAGGATACAATTTTGATTCCAAAACAGCATCCAGCGCACCAAAGCTACAAGCGCTGCGGAGTTGAACTTTTTAAAGTCACCCCTGCTGGTGAGGAATGGGTAAACTGCAACAAAAATCTTTAAAATATAGAACACTTTATTTGAAAATGCAATAGAACATTACCATCTTATGTATGGCTCAGATCTAATTGCGAATTAAACAATTCATAAAAAGGTTACATCTATAATCATAAAGTTAATTAATCATTAAGAGAATGTCCCAAGGTTAGCTTCTGAAATGCATCTACCATCATTTTTATCGTTGTAATCACTTTTTCCAGTCACAAAGTAATCACGTCGATAGCGACCTCAGCCTGGAAGCTGTTCTTTTACTTCTTGGCCCGAATGTGACAATCTCCTTCTTGCGGTTAGATGGTTGGGTCATTATTAATGAACAGCAACGATGCCATCAAGATACCATTAATGATCATCGTAAAAGTCTTGCTGAACTGACTTGTTAAAGATGGCATAAAAATTATGTCCAAATATGGATGGAATATTGAACCAACTACCTGCAGTCAAGTCCTCAGATAATCTCAGTCCCTGACGGGATGCAACCAGTCTCAGAGTCCAACACACGAGGAACGTCGGATGCCAAAATCAGCACATATGTCTGCAACCGATTCATTGAGACATTTTACTTTAACATCCGCCATTGGGTTTTAGTTGGATTCAGACACATTTGCAAATTATACTTTGGAAAAATAGATGCAGTTGGTGAAGCACAGTCTGGTAATGCAGCTAGGAAGTTCTGATGGCACAAAATGCAAGAGTGGGTCTTCGGAGTTACTGAGTGCTGGTGGAATCCTACATTGAATTGCCACCTTGAATTCATTCAATTCTCAGTCTTACTCGTCATTGATCTTCAATCCCCGGAGACTCCAGGCCAACTCTACTAGGTGGTTAGTACTCATTAATCTCAACCGGCTCTGAGTTGGCAGAAGCACATTGTGATTGGAAGAGTACAATGTCGAAGGAGGTTATTCGGCCCATCAAGTCTGCACCGACCTTCCGAAAGAGCACCCTACCTGAGCCCAGTCCCCCACCAAATCCGCATAGCTCTACCCAGCCTTTTGACACTTCGGGGCAAATTATGATGGCCAATCCACCTAATTTACACATCTTTGGACTGTGGGAGGAAACTGGAACACCCAGAAGAAATGAATGCAGAGACAGAGAGCAGGGTCACCGACGCGATTAGCCGGAGAATCCCCGTTTGCTACGAAATCGGGGGCGGCGCCGCTTTTGCTGTGCTCCACCCCTTCAAAAGCAGCGTCCTGAAGAGTATGCCACATGCCATCGGAATGGCCTCAGGACGTCACGTCAATCCAGCCCAATGTGCAAACTCTACACAGACAGTCACCCGAGGTTGGAATTGAACCCGAATCCCCGGTGCTAACCACTGTACCATCGTGCTGCCCCTATCTGTTCTTATGAAACAATTTTTCATTGTTGGAATGGCTAAACTGAATGCAGTACAGGTACCATGACATTGGTGGAGGGTGGTAATGTTAACAGGGAGGAATCACAGTTATGTATTATAATGTGCATATCTCACCAAATAATGGAAACAGGTGAAAAATTGAAAGTCCCCAAATGTTCTCTTAATTCTATGATGCAGCAATACTTTGCTCACTGCAAATCAAATAAATTTACATTTAATCTGTCTTTGCCTGGGAGGTTGATTCATGTCAGGCAAGAGGAGACTGGTGTCAGCAGATTTTGTAATGATGTCTCATGCAAGATTTTGTCCTTTGTGACTGTTGACAATTATAGGGAAGATGTATAACTGGACTAATGGAGGATCTGCCATGGTGGTGCAGAAACTAAAGGCTCCTGTTTACAATAATATAGCAATAAACAAATTTGTTTCTAAGATAAATTGGAACAATATACATCAAACTGCATATTAACAGTACTGTAATGATATTAAATATGTAAAACAACTATTTAAAGGAGAATCTTGAGCGTTGACACAAAAGTGTGCAATGTTATTAGGGTTGTCAACCCTGTAGAATTGTCCCACACTCTCTTGGAATTCCAGATTAATCTTCTGGACAATCCTTTCAGCATCCTGAAGAAAATTGTTGAGGCATAAAAAAACAGGGATATTTGTTCATTTTCTTTGTACGTTTTATTTTGTTAGTTATCAAAACATTGGAGATGGGGAGAAAAAGGCTGTTTGAATTGCAGCCAAACGTTATCAAGTGAGCTAAGGAATTGTGGGAAGATGGTTCATCATGAAGATAGACATATCGGTCGATTAATGGCAGGAGCGTGGGGGCGGGTTGGTTTGAGGTGGGCTACCTCCAGAAGGACACCCAGTCAAAGTCGTTAAACTAAATACAGATCAAATGATCACGTCCATAGTAATTATGTTAGGCCTTCTTATTAAGGGTGTTTTGCACTATTTCTATGGTTCTCAGATGTAATAAAGCTCAAGTCAAACAGCAGTTCTATTATAAGCTGTCTGTCCACAGGAATATATGACAAGGTCTGCCTATCAATGCTCCATCATACTGGGCAGCTTTCCACAATATTCAGGCGACCAGCACCGCATGCATATGCAACACAAATCTTCCAGGGGTCTTTCCCATGATTAATGGGCCATGCCACAGTTGTGGGTGGCATTCACAAAGAAATCATCGAGTATTAGTGAAAAAAAAGAACACATTAACTTCTCCCAGCGACTTCATCTTGAAGAATATAAAACATAGCAGATCAGCTTTGTACGTAAGCAGCCATATGCATTCCTTTTCAAAGTCTGGGAGGTTGCAAGACTTTGTTAAAAGAATTCATGCTGCAGGAGCACACACAATACCACTGCACACATCATGTTTGAGGCACAGTAACGGCCCTGTTGATATCTTTTATATGAGTGCCAAATTCCAAAGCACATTCTCAAATCGCTGTCAAAACACACACTGTGTTTGACAACAGTTTTTTAGTCACAATTTCAGCTGGCGTATTGACGCCTTAAGGCAGATCGGGTGAAAATGACCGAACTAATAAGTTTCAAAACTGTTGTAATGGACTTGGGGTTAATGCTGCGTCATGTCTGCAGATAATTAAAAGCGGTTGATTCTTGTAAAAGTCTTCATTCTAAAAGCTTGGTGCCCACGCCACATGCATTGTAGCAATTAGACCTGACACAAGAGGAGACAGATAGGACACAAAGGCTCAAAATGTTTTTATGTAAAATTTAAAACTAGAAATTTAAAATCCAATTTCCCAGGATCACATTTGTAGCAGTAAAAAGATATTACAGATACCAGTGATCGCCATAAAAATGTAACTCTGTAAACACTGAATAAATACAACATAGGACAACTCTCTCGAATTGGTAGAAGAGATTTAAAAGCTGTGCCCCAGAGCCCAGAATAATACAGTGCAGAAGAGGCCCTTCGGCCCATCGAGTCTGCACCAGCACATGAAAAACACCTGACCTACCTATCTAATGCCATTTGCCAGCACTTGGCCCATAGGTTTGAATGCTGTGATATGCCAAATGCTCATCCAAGTACTTTACAATCCATCTGGTCAACTCTGCTTTTAGAATTTTATTGGAAGATTGAGGAGTGCCCTGACAGAGGTTTATCAAATGATGAAAGGGTTTGATAGACTACAGACACAAAGATGGAGGTATCCAAAACATAAATGGAGGATAAATCCAAGAGGGAATTCAGGGGATATGTCCTTATCCAAATGGTGGTAAGAATGTGGCTCACACTATCACATTGAGTATTTGAGGTAAGTAGCACAGATATATCTAAGGTGAAACTGGGTAAGTACATGAGGGGAGAATGGAATATGCCAAGAGGGTGAGATTAGGGTTGCCAATTTTGGCTGGTCATCTTCTGGGAGATGTCGGTAGAAGTAAAGTCTCTGAGGATTTCTGAGTGAAATTAAGATTAATTTAAAGCAAGAATTTTGAAAAGAAGTAACAAATTTTGTAGGTACAACATTTTGCCTTTTTTATTTTAATAACCTGGTGATTCAGTGCCACTGTGTGGACTGCAGTCTGTTATGTTTGTGTACCATGGTAATAAATGAATCAGTGTACGACAGAACATCTAGTTCAAGACTAGTTCTTTAATTTTGAATAAACCGTTGCTAAACTAAACTATTGCTACCCAAACTGTGGAGCTCCTAACCATGCTACTAATAGTTCCAGAACTCTGATCAAGACTGTTTTTTGTCCGCTTCCAGTGTCCTGTTCCTCTTGCATGACACTTAGTGGTCGGAGGCCATATACACTTGTTATATACACTGTTACTGCATATCATTACACAGTCAGAGGGTTTCAGGCACGAAATCCTGCCTGACACTTTTTCCCAGGATCATCAGATGTAGTTCGCAGTGATGGGGTGGCAGCTTCTGGCCATGGAAGCAGAGATGGATTTATTCTTGGCCGCTGCCCAGGAAGGCGTGATCTAGTGCCACTGACATCTGGTACCATGGATCCCTGCTCTTTGGCAACCTTTTGGTCGGTGCTGCTGGGATAGGGGCACCAGAAGCAATGGTTCCCTCCCAGCATCTCCACTCCCAGATGGGATTCCAGCTGAGCATCTGCATCGGTCCAGATCCTGCTGGAAGCCATCATGGTCCTTAGGTTCTGATGTGTCCGCTGGTGGTAAGGATGATTGCAGGTCTACTGTCAGTAACTTCTTTGCTCATTTCTTCTGCAGGTGTGCATGTGTGAATAGGCAAGTACAAACTATCACCTACTCACTGCCCCTTTCCCTCGCTGCTGCACTCAGCCAGGTTCCCTGATCAAACCCTATCACAGATGTTCAGGAACACAGACACACACAATTGTCAAAGTGCAGAAGGAGGCCATTCAGCCCATCGTTTCTGTATCGGCACTCTGAATGAGCAATTTATTAATTGTCATTCTCACACCTTCTCCACCATAACCCTGCTCATTCTTCCTTTTCAGATAATAGTCCAACATCATTTTAAATGTTTGATTGAATGTGTCTCCCCCATATTTTCAGGCAGTGTATTTCAGATCTTAACCATTCGCTGCAGGAAAACCAATTTTTTCTCATTTCACTTTTGCTTCTTGGCAAAGACTTCTCTCCACACCTGTCTAGTGTTGTTAAAAGATACTGAAGTTAACCATTTTAATGCCCATTAAAAGGTGAAATCTGTTCTTTTTTGAAGGTCCGTTATTTCCTTTTCAGCTTTACAGTCTTTCTTACCTGAGAATGCACAGTGGTGTCACATGTTCCCCAGCAGACTGAAGCTCAAAGCAGGAAATCATCCAATGAAATTCAAATCCCCAGCAATCCCATCACAGCCCGCCAAAAGCCCCAGTAAATTGGGATCCTCCTGGCTTTTTCCCTGGTGTAACTTTTGAATTTGATTGGGAGGCATTGAGCCAGATCCAGCTGAGGCTCAGAAATGCAAACAATGTGACTGATTTCCTGAAAAAAGCTTTTGCAAATCTCCCAGAACGTTTTCTTTGGCCTCTGGAAGATTGAAGTTGATTTCCAGAGATTTCCAAACCATTCAGGGTGGGTTAGCAACCCCAGATGTGATGAAGAAGAGGTATGAGAAGACTGATGTTGAACATAAACTTACACTTCTAATATTATGATATTAGTTGGAAAGAAATAGAAATTAATTGTTTTGTGGATGTACATCCAGGGGGATGTGGGGGGGGCGGGGGGGGGGGGGGGGGCACATTTTACTGCTACACTGGAATCACAATGCATCAATCTATCACGGGGCACATTTTACTGCCGCATTGGAATCACAATGCATCACTCCATCAGCCACATGGAGAGCAACAAGAAATACATTTGAAGAGGTCAGCACGGTGGCCTGGTGGTTAGCACAACCGCCTCACGACGCTGAGGTCCCAGGTTCGATCCCGGCTCTGGGTCACTGTCCGTGTGGAGTTTGCACATTCTCCCCGTGTCTGCGTGGGTTTCGCCCCCACAACCTAAAAATGTGCAGAGTAGGTGGATTGGCCACGCTAAATTGCCCTTTAATTGGAAAAAATAATTGGGTAATCTAAATTTATATTAAAAAAAAGAAATACATTTGAAGAAGCTTCAGCATTTTCGAGTCTAAAGTGTGGTTATTTCTAATTTATGGGAACGAAAAGGTGTAACCTCCTCTTGAGTTGAATGGCTTGTTTTTGTGCTGTAAAATTAAATGTAATCCCATTTAAAATCTATACAAAGTAGGCAAGGGTGTGTTTGAAAAAGATTTATGATAATGATCCGAGATGATCAACACTTAAAATGGGTTTCTCAGTATAGTAGTGAGGAGGAACTCACTGGAAACAATTAAACACTTCAATGGAGATAGTAGGATATACTTCTGGAGGGATGAATTCATTTGGGGCGCAGTGGTTTACCTCATTTGTAATTACTTTATGATCAGATGTGGCTACTACTAAAAACTCATCAAAAATCTCATTGGAGTAAAGATGGATAAAGTTGGAAGGAAGATTACAAGCATGGATAGGCAGCAATACAGGTCACATTTTACAATTTCTCAAAAGGATCAAGTCAGGGGTTGTGGGTGTGGGAGGTATCTTGCAAGACTCAGCCAGTCAACTCCTTCAGAGGGTTAGGATTATATTCATTGGCATTTAGAAGAGTGATCTCATAGAATTATCATAGGGTTAGACAGGGTAGATTCAGAAAGAATGGTCCCGAGGGTGGGAAAGTCCAGGACTAGGGTCATAGTTCGAGGATAAGGAGTAAACATTTTAGGACTGAGGTGAGGAGAAGTTTCTTCACCAAGAGAGTGGTGAATCTGTGCAATTCACTACCACAGAAAGTAGTTGAGGCCAAAACGTTGTGTAATTTCAAGAAGGAATTAGATACAGCTCTTGGAGCTAAAGCGATCAAGGGATATGGAGGGAGGCGGGATCAGGGTATTGAACTTGATCAGCCATGGTCATAATCAATGGCGGAGCAAGCTTGAAGGGCTGAATGGCCTCCTCCTGCTTTTACTTTCTATGTATGTTTGACATGCAGATTCCACAGAAAGGTTATGATATTTGACCAAAAGGTCAGTCGAGTCATTTTGATGTGTGGCTGTGTGAGATCACAGAAAAGGATGGAAACAAAAAGAAAAGGAAAGGAGAGGGGAAGAAAGGGAAAAGTAAAAATTGCTGCAAAGCATTGAAATAATGCTGGCACCTAGCGGTTCCCAAGCTGACCTGACTGCCAAAACACTGTGGACTTCTGACAGTTATTTACTTCTTCATCCTTCTGTCACCCTAGCAGCGTTGAAGATCCAAAGTTTTAGTGTTTGCTTTCCTTGCTTCAAAGGTTGTCTGAAACCTTTTAAGCTGCTATTTAGATGTACTCTGTCAGTTTTTTTTAACCAGAGTAGTAACGTGGATAACTTGGTTGGGGATTAAAAAGTGGTTCCCAGGCACTATCATCTTTAAGCTGTCCTTTGGTTGCTAATGTCCTGTCCCAAGTGAAACTGTGATCGGGCCAAACCCGCCAATGTTGGAGAGATGGTGCTACTGCCGAAAGAGCTGGCTCAAGCCATTGTCTGAACAACTGGCTAGCCAGGGATTTTTGGCCAATAATGGGAAGAGTGTTGAGGCACTTCAGCTCCCAGGGGTGAGCCAAGCAATCAGTGTTCCAATATTTGCCGAGGTGGGTTGGTCCTGCAGCCAGTCTAGTGACCAGATACATGGGCACAGTCACGGACACTTGAGGGTTAATGTCACAACGGATCCAGAAGAATGTTAGTCCTGCACCAGTGGAAATACTACCATTTATATTACTGAATATCTTCTGTAAAAACAGCCTGCTCATCTCCTGGCTGTGGTCTTCTATTTAATTTCTATATCTCCCCACATCAGTTTTTGCATCTGTTCTAGTTGATAGTAGACATTTTGCAAGTCTTTTTTCTCCAGTTAGTAATTTTGCAATTAAGCCATGCTAATTATCCTGGAAGAAATAGGCAAAATATTTCAAACCAAGTTCTAGCGCATAATCCAGATGAAAGCTTTACATCATTCCTGACAGTTCCATCCAACGGACATGGGCACCACCATTAAAACTGCTTACAAGTGCATCAAAAAAATAACAAACTTGGTCAGTGCAGGTCTGTATAATGTGGGGCCTTGTCGCTGAAATGAATAGTGCTATTCAGCTGGAGGTAAAGGGAATTGATGGCAAGGCCAGAGTAAGTAGGCGCAGGCAAATTCAACACACAGGCGCTGTGAGGGTCCTTGTTGCTCACTGCATAGTGTGATCGTCCATTCAAAGCTCGGTTCCCAACCAGACAGGATCGCATCTGAAATTGCAGGCACAAAGGGTCTGCCGTCAGTCTGTCGCTGCCTTCATGGGGCTTATGACAGAGCAGCGATCAATAGCCTTTTACAGAAGGGGCTGTAACTTCGGCACAATAGATAGCTAGGTCCAGTGCTCTAATAATCAAGGGCCCACAAGCTGAAGCGGTTGCACGAGAGCACACTCACGGGCCAGCAAAGTACATGAAATATAACCGTAAGCTGGGAAAATGATGGAGGAGAGGAGCCAAATGAGAAAAAAAAAATAATGATACCACAGCTGGGGGATGGAAAAGAAAGATATAATTGTGTGCTTGAGAAAGAAAAAAAAATGAGCACTGCAAGTTTGCATGCCAGTATCTTTTCTTTTAAATGAGTGAAAACAAAAGTAAAAGCGAACTGATGATGTTGAATAGCTGTGATTTTTGCCTCGCTGTGTGCCAGGTCTGTCCTGCAGTGATGCTCAATATACTAATATGAAAATATGCTGTACAATATTAAATCTACAATTATCCATTTCTTCTGCGCTGGTGCAAAAACACAAAGGCAAACAAAGCAGTGGGGGAGAGGATGTTACATTAATAGTCTGGTCCTATTATCTGAATATTCAGAGTACCATTAGTGACAAGTATTCAGCATTGTGCAGTGGCAACATTAAAAGTCTGAAGGGAGGAATTAAATGTTTAGTTTGAATTTTTATATTGATGTATAAGTTTTTTTTTAAATTTACAAATTTTAAAACTATTATAATCCAATAACAATGTCATATTGAGCAACTCCACCCCGGGTCCAATGGGTGAAACCATGGGATGATATCATAGAATCAGAGCATCCCTCTAATGCGGAAGGAGGCCCATCGAGTCTGTACTGGCGCTCTGAAAGAGCACCCTACCTTGGCCCATTCATCCTGCCCTATCCCTGCAATCCCATCTAAGCTTTGAACACTAAGGGGCAATTTAGCATGGCCAATCCATGGCCAATGCTCACATTTTTGGACTGTGGGAGGAAACCAGAACAGGTTACAGGAAACAGGAGGAGGAAACCCACGTAGATATGGGGAAGACATACAAACTCTACACAATCACCCAAGGTCGGAATCGAACCTGGGTCCCTGGCGCCATGAGGCAGCAGTGCGAACCACTGAGCCACCATGATGCCCCACAGTGCATTCCAAGGCAGTTTCGGGCTCCATCCCTGGTGCATGGTTAGTCAAAGATAATGGGTTGGATTCTCCAGTTTCCCAGCCATGTGTTTCTTGGTGGCATGCCATTCGCTCCCGGCAGGATTCTCTTCTCCCGCTGCTTGTCAATGGGATTTCCTATTGAAGCCATGCCATGCCGCTGGGTAACCCATGGGCGGGGAGGGGTGGGGGGAGCGGGGATGCGTGATGACCTGTGGGAACAGCGGGATTCTCCGCCGGCGGGATGCTCCGTTTTGCTGACGCCTGGGGGTTTCCCGACGGCGTGGGGCTGCCCCACAATGGGAAACCCCATTGACCGGCCAGCGTAACGGAGCATCCTGCCGGCATGGTGAGGCAGAAATGTGGTGCGGCAGGGTGGAGCATCCCGCCCAGAGAATCCCAACAACTGGAGAATTCTGGCCAATCTCAGCTGAGGCATTGCTGACCATGATATAATGAATTCTACTATCTGCTGTTACGGTTTTCTGGGCGTGGAAAGTTTGGGAAAGGGTGGAAGGAAACTAGCTGGGCCTCCTGGAAAGTGTGAATGGATGCCTGACAGGAGTAGGCAGCATTGGGTTTGACTATGAAGTCTTTGCAAGGTCGCAGGATAAATCCAGCCTAAGACTGTCTTCCTGCCTATTTTAGCTAAACACCCAAATAGACCCTGAGTTCACAGTGCCATGGAATCCAGCAGTCGCTGAAAAATAAATGCAAAATACAGAAAGTGCTGGAAATACTCAACAGGACTGTCTGCACCTGTGGAGAAAGTAACAGGCTTAGTGTTTCAGATCCAGGAGCTCTCATCAGAACTGAAAAAAGTTTCCGATCTCATAGATTTTGAGCAAATGAAAGGAGAGGTAGAAAACCAAAAGGAAAAGGCTGCAATAAGGTGGAAGGCAGGACAGATAGAATGACAAAAGTGTTCATGGTGCAAGATCAAAGATAGTGGTATTGGGACAAGTAAAGAAACAAAACATGTGTCTAAAGGAGGCACGAATGGCAAGATCATGAACAGCTCTTGCCTGAAGGCAAAGGAAACAAAACTGTGGCAGAAGTTGCAATCTAAAATGATTGAACTCAATGTTGAGTCCAAGAGGCTGTAACATGGCTGGTTTAAATACGAGATGCTGTCCGTCAAATTTGTGCTGAGCTTCATCGGAAGACTACACCATGCAAAGGCTGGAAAGGTCAGAGTGGAAGTTCAATGGGGAATTAAAATGACAGACGACGGGATGCTCAGGTCACAGGGATTGCAATCTGAACAGAGGTATACTACAAATAATAATCTTTATTGTTGTCACAAGTAGGCTTACATTAACACTGCAATGAAGTTACTGTGAAAATCCCTTAGCCGTCACATTCCGGCACCTGTTTGGGTACACGGAGGGAGAATTTAAAACGTTCAATTCAGCTACTAAATGGAAAGTAGATCGCTGTTTCACCTGGAAGATGTGTTTGGGGCTCTGAACAGCGAGAAGGGAGGTGTTAAAACTGAAGGCGTTGCATCACCTGCACGGAAATGGACCATGGGAAGTCTCTTAAATATCCCAAGGTTTTCCCCCACACTATGCAGTTGTACTGCCTGGTATTATGTGAAGATGAATTTTACTCTTACTGAATCATGTTTACAATTATTCTCTATATTCGCCATGATCTTACAATACTCTAAAACATCATGGGCTGGATTCTCTGCAGCCCCAGGCCAAAATCGTGTTTGGTGCGGGGGCGGAGAATCGATGTTCCCCACCGAATCGGGTCCGGCGTCGCTCTGAGAAATACGCCACTCGGCTGGGGGGGCCATTGCCAGAGGCCCCCCCAGCGATACTCCGATCCCGACCGGCCGATTTCCCGACGCCGTGGAACTAATGTGATATGGCCAGGCGGTCTGCGATCGCCCTGGTGGGGGTGGGGAGATCAAGGACCGGGGGGTTCCTTATGGCCGGCCGGAGCAGCGATCAGGCCTGTCCGATGCAGCGGCGCACAGTCGATCGGGGGGGGGGCTTGTTTGTTGGTCTTGGTCCGGGGTCCGAGTCCGCCATCACGCTCGTCGAGGCCGCCGCCGTGTGCATGCCCGGACTCGGAACCGGAAGTGCGGGGGCCTGTATCCGTAGCCAAAGCTGAGTGAAGCTCCCCCGGTCCCTGCTAGCCCCCAGAAGGTAAGTGAATCGACCTTTATTTTTTGCAGTAAACTGGGGAGTGAAAAGCCAGCGTTTTTACGCCGGCATGGGGATATAGCCCCATTTTGGAGAATCCAGCCCCACGTTTCAATAATCTCCTTTAAAGACTGTGAAGGCTAAGTCCCACCAATCCTGCTGCACAATTACTGATATCAACCATAATTAAACGAGTCTGGAGAATCCCTACAGTGTTGAAGGACACCATTCATCCCATCAAGTCTGCACTGACCCTCTGAAAGAGTATACTACCACTCCCCCACCCTATACCCGTAACCCCGTGCATTGATCATGGCCAACGTTCACATCATTGGACACTAAGGGACAATTTGTCGACCAAATGAAAACTTTAAATGAACCTAATGCTTGATTAATTGGAATATCAAACTGCAATTATTCTGTTTGTGGGAATTCACAAGACTTTGCATGATCTTTTGCGAAATCAGTACCTCCAATGTGAATCATTATTGTGACTGAATCTTTGATAAATCAAGTACCCTTGCTCTCAGGTGGCATGGTAGCATAGTTCTCAGCACTGTTGCTTCACAGCGCCAGGGAAGTTTCTATTAATAATACATAGCCAGATTTATCACTCTGGTGGTGTTGAATTAGTAATCATATATGTTATACCATTCAGGTTTTTATCATGTATTGCCTGTTGTGTTAGGGTATAGTATAAATTTCAGACATTAATTTGATGACAGAAGTACTACATAAAATGTGGATTCTCTGTTGCTTTGGTAGTAATTATTAAGAGCCACATGGGTAATGGACTCTATACTCTTTACCTGATTGGTTATTTTTGACCTCATTGGATGGAAATCTCGAACTCCGTTCCTCACAGCACAGTGGGTGTACCCACACCAAATGGACTGCAGCAATTCAAGAAGGCAGTTCACCATCACCTTCTAGAGGGCAATTTGGGATGGACAATAAATGCTGACTTAGCCAGCGATGGCCACAGAGGGAGTGCTGCATTGGCAGCGATGTTCTTTGTCTGCCCCCTCAGGTCGATGTAAAATATTCCATGGCACCATTCCAAAGAAGAGTGGGGAGTTGTGGTCAATATCATCACTCAACAAATTACCTGGTCATTATCATATTACTGTTTGAGGATCATTGTTGGGTGAAATCTAACTACTGTGCTGTGCGTGGCATGTCTGGTAAATTTAACTGGCTCGCCAAGCCTTGTGAGATCTAATGGGATCTCGCAAGACATTGCAATCTGGATCCTGCCCACAACAGGCAGGTTGGCAGTGCAGAATCAGTAGCATTTTGGGTGGATTTTGCCCATGCCGGGTTTCAGGCCTGGGAGTGCCTTGCCCTTACTGGATGGGGTGTGGGTGGCTCGATCACCCCCTTATAGGTGGGTTGAGGCATTGGGGGTTCCGGGAGTCAGGTTGAGGGATCTCGAGATCGGGGCGGCATTTAAAAATGGGACTAAGTGCGGACTCGGCGGGGCATTCCCTGCTGATGTCCCGGAATGAAACAGTTCCATTAGAGAGCGGAATCTTTCTCATAGCTCCGAGCATCGGGAAAAACCCAGCAAAATGCACTCAACATGGGAATCTGTTTCATTTCTGTTAAATCACACCCCTTGGGCTGGATTCTCCCCTACCCGGCGTGACGGAGGGTGCCGGCGTAGGGGAGTGGCGCCAACCACTCAGGGGTCGCGCCTCCCCAAAGGTGGGGAATTCTCCCCACCTTTGGGGGCCAGCCCCGCGCCGGAGCAGTTTGCACCGGTAGCCTGGCGCAAACACCCGGCGCCGTCGGAAGCGGGGCTGGCCGAAAGGCTTTCGGCGGTCGGCGCATGCGCCGGCAGTGACGTCAGCGGCAGCTGGCCGCTGACGTCACTGCCGGCGCATGCGCGATGCGGGGTTCTCCTCCGCGTCCGCCATGGCGGAGGCCGTGGCGGAGCGGAAGGAGAAAGAGTGCCCCCACGGCACTGCCCCGCGGAGTGAGCGGGGGGGCCCCGATCGCGGGCCAGGCCTCCGTGGGGGCACCACCCCGGGTCCGATCGCCCCCCGCCCCCCCAGGACCCCGGGGGCCCGCTCGCGCCGCTGAGCCCGCCGTTTCAGAGGTGGTTTAAACCTCGGCGGCGGGAGAAGGCCTCCCAGCGGCGGGACTTCGGCCCATCCGGGCCGGAGATTTAAGGTAAGTTTTTTTAAAAATGAAATCCCGCCGGCGCCAGCTGTTTTCACAGGCTGCCGGCGGGATTTGCACAACGCCGGTTTATGACCGGCGGGAGAATTACCAAACCTGCGGGAGCGGAAATAACGCCGCTTCCCGCCTATTCTCCGACCCTGCGTGGGGTCGGAGAATTTCGCCCCTTGTGTGCAAACTGGCTGCGCTATAACAGTAACTATAATTTAAAAACTGGCTACAAGTGCTTGGGATGTTCTGAGGTTTTGAAAGGCGAGTTACAAGTCCAAATCCTTTTTCTTTCCTCAGGAATATTATCTTGGTGTGTGGAAAGGGGAATCCAGGGCGGGATTCCCTCACCCCGGGACCAGGACGGAGAATCGCTGGGACCGGCGCGAATCGCGCCACCGCCCCGACGCCAGTAGGAGCGAGATTCGGCATCATTGGCACCGGCACGGTCGGCGTAGCGACGGTCGGGGACCGCTCCAGGGTGCCCTCCCGGAGATTCTCGGCCCGGGATGGGCTGAGCAGCCACACCAAAAAAGCAGAGTACCGCCGGTGCCGTTCACACCTGCTCTTACCCGGCGGGACCTTGGCTTGGATGCATCCGGGGGCGGCCTGGTGGGGGGCGGGGGGGGTCCGACTCCAGGGGGGTGGGCCTCCACTGTTGCCTGGCCCGCGATCGGGGGGGGGGCCTCTCAGGCTGAGGGCCTCTTTTGTTCCGCGCCGGCCCCTGTAGCCCTATGCCATGTTGCGTCAGGGCCAGCGCGGAGAAGGGAGCCACTGCACATGCGCAGCAATCGCGCCGGTCCCACTGCGCATGCTCGCATTGGTGCCAGTGCCACTGGACATGCGCAGACCCGCAGCGCCCATCTGACACCGGGGATAGGCAGCTGGAGTGATGTGGGTCCCTCCAGTGCCGTGCTGGCCCCCTGTCGAGGTAAAAATTTCTGCTCCTGAGGGCATGTTGACGCCGTCGAGAAACGCGACAGCGTTTACAATGGCATCAACACCTAGCCTCAGGATCACAGAATCCCGCCCCTAGGGTTGTTTAGTGTTTGCAACAATGTGGCTCGTTGCTATATTTGAAGCAGGTGATCTTTGAGGAGACCAGACATCTTCATTAATAAACGTGTCTGTGATACAATATGGGAGAAGCCTGTTTTTATGTCGAAAGGAGGAATGTTCACAACAAACTTGAGGCTGGTCCATGATAGGAGGTTGGCCTGGGCAGAAAGTGCCACTTTACTTCAGTAACGAATGCCTTCAGAAACCAAAGGGCTATATTCCACATGATGAGATGTACGAACATACGAACAAGGAACAGGAGTAGGTTATTCAGCCCCTCAAGCCTGCCCTGCCATTCAGTAAGGTCATGGCTGATCTCTGCTTAAATCGGACGATGCCTTATTTTTAAACAGTGACCCCTAGTTCTAGATTCTTCCACAAGAGGAAACATCCTTTCCACATCCACCCTGTCAAGACTCCTCAGGATCTTATATGTTTCAATCAAGTTGTATCTTACTCTTCCAAACTCCATCGGATACAAGCCTAGCCTGTCCAACATTTCCTCATAAAACAATCCACCTGTTGCAGGTATTAATCTAGCAAACCTTCTCTGAACTGCTTCCAACGTATTTACACCCTTCCTTAAATAAGGAGATCAATACTGTACACAGTATTCCAAATGTGGTCTCACTACTGCCCTGTGCAATTCAAGCATAACCTCCCTACTTTTCCATTCAATTCCCCTCACAATAAATTATATTCTTTAAAAAAAATAAATTTAGAGTACCCAATTCTTTTTTTCCCAATTCAGGGCAATTTAGAGTAGCCAATTCACCTACCCTGCACATCTTTGGGTTGTGGGGGTGTGACCCACGCAGACACAGGGAGAATGTGCAAACTCCACACGACAGTGACCTGGGGCCGGGGCCGAACCCGGGACCACGGCTCTGTAAATGATAACATTCTATTAGTTTTCCTAATTGCTTGCTGTACCTGCATACTATTGCGATTCATGCATAGGACACCCAGACCCTCTCCAATTTCTATGCAGCTCACCATGAAAGACAAGGCAACAGCACGTTCAACCCATGCTTCTATCAATCATCAGCCTCAGAAAGCCCTGAGAAAGTGGGAGAACTGGGACGAGTGTGCACGAAATGCACACAAGAGCAAGCATGAAAGGGGGGCACGGTGGTCTTAATTTGAGGGAAAGTTGTCTGGTCATCTCACTGAGTTACTTTGTTCCACATGACGCAATTGGTATGGAATGATTTCGGACCAACTATGTGAATACCTGCGCAAACAAGTAGCAGAATGACCTCCCAGTGGGAACTTGGTTAAAGTGGAGGCGAGCTACATATCGCCAGTTAACTGTGTTGAATCTGTTGCCAAAAGGAGACCGCAATGGACAGACTTAATTGGCTGTCGGCCTGGATCTGAGTCAGCTGAAGGTCTCCCTTATGACAGCCCACAGCTGTCTGGCAGCAAGCACAGCTGCTCCCTGGGGAAGATTCAGCCTTTCAAAGCATTGCTAAGGGTTCACAGTGTAGCTGCCCCACCAGGATCTGCAGACAATGAAACGCAGATACCGATGGGTGAGGGACAGGAGATCAAAATCTGATCCACCTCTTGGAAGCTGAGGAATGGTGGCAAGTTTAGAGGGAATCACACTGGTTTCCATTACTTATTCTGCAGCTTTAACACCAAATATGATTTACAAAAGAAAAATAAATGAATTTCATAGAAACTTGAAAGTTTAAAAATACCTCAAGTAAACTTTGAAACAAATTTAGAAGAAATTACAGATACTTAAAAACCCCATTAAAATAATAAGCTTACTGGGTCGCTGTGGTCTCCCAAGTTTGGAATGTTTCTGGCCGAAACAAGGAAGCCTGAATGGTTTATGCAGGTGCTGTTTCCAACTGGCAATACCAATGGCAGAGCAAACATGCTACCCGCCACCAGCAATGTGGAGGAAGATCTGGCCAGTGGGTTTCTGGGGTTGAGATTTGGCGTTGGGCCGTATCTTATGATTTTGCTCTCTGAACCTGGCCCAAGGCAAGGGAATATCAAGGCCAATGAGTTCTGGCCTAAGGAATAGTGGGTTGGTTTGAAGGCCGGTGTTAGGACTTGTGGTCGTGCCTTTGCTTTGGTTTTGTATTTCCCAGTATCTGCTTGCAATGCAATTATAGGTTGTTTGCCCTTGCAGTGATGGCAACTTTCAGCTGGTCAGGAAGTTTGGCTTCCTTCCCAAACCTATGAGGTGATGCAGGTCGTGGTAAATGTTTATTTATTCTGTTCATTTTACGGGATGTTGGCCTCACTGGATAGTTAGCACTTATTGCCTATCCCTCCTGAGAAGGTGGTGGTGAGCTACCTTCTTGAACTGCTGCAGGCCCCGTGGTGTAGGTACACCCTCAGTGCTGCGAGGGTGCGAGTTTAAGGATTTTGTGACAGTGAAGGAACGGCAATATATTCCCAAGTCAGGATAGTGTGTGACTTGGAGGGGACCTTCCAGGTGGTGGGGTTCCCATGTCTCTGCTGCCCTAGTCATTCTAGATGGTAGGGGTATGGAAAATGCTGTCTTCGGAGCATTGGTGAGTTCCTGAAGTGCGCCTTGTAAATGGCAGATACTGCTGCCTCTGTATGTTGGCGGGGGAGGGAGTGAATGTTTGTGAAAGTGGTGCCAATCAAGCGGGCTGCTTTGTCTTGGACGATGTCAAGTTTCTTGAGTGTTGTTGGAGCTGCACTCATTCAGGCAAGTGGAGAGTATTCCAATCACACTCCTGACATATGCCTTGTAGATGTGGACATGCTGTGGAGTTACTCACTGCAGAATTCCCAGCCTCTGACCTGCTCTTGTAGCCACAGTATTTATATGGCTAGTCCAGTTCAGTTTCTGGTCAATAGTAATCCCCAGGATGTTGATAGTGTGTGATTCAGTGATGGTAAAGCCATTGAGTGCCAAGGGGCAATGGTTAGATTCTCCCTTGTTGGAGATGGTCATTGCCTGACATTTGTGTGGCACATATGTTACTTGCCAATTATCAGTTCAAGCCTGGATAATGTTAGCCCTCCTCACTCAAATGACAACTCTCATTGGGCACTTGGCTAGCTTTAACTATCCAAAACTTGGCAGTTACAATGAATTACCGCAATAGAATAAATTAAGTTGTGGGTCAAACAGGAAGCCTAATATGGGACCTTTATATAAATGAGGGCGACAATTCAAGACCAATTTACTGTTTCTTTTGGCTAATGATTTTTAATATCATTATGGCAATAAAATACTTGATTTTATGGCACTTTTCATGCTGAAAATAGATCAAAGGGCAAAATCAATTACTTTTTGCAGTGCAGCAACTTGTATATAATTCAGTGCAGCAGCCATTTTGTACCAAGGACTTTCGACAAGCAAGAGATGGGTGAGCAGTTAATGTGGCATTTCTTTAAAATTACCTTTTCTCTAAGGCATGCCGCTTATTTTGGCTAAAGAGTTTACCGTCCTTATAATAATGAATATGTGATCCCATTCACATTTACACAATGCTTTTCATGTCAAAATCAGTTTGATACAATGAATTTTCTCTTTTAAAGTAGTGTTAAACTAGTTGAAAAGGCTGCAGTCCACTTCTTTGCTTGGGAAGTCCACTTTCTCACTGCCAAGGAATTGCTGAACTTGGCACTTCTATTTCCAGACGGAAAAGATGTTTTGATGTTAAACATGTGCAAACTCTTGATTGTCTGGAACTGAACTATAGGCCACACTCACCAAGATAATCAAGACTGGAGCAGTAAATGTAAAAAAAAACAACCAATTTAGAATTAATGATGAATGAAGAGTATTAAAGTCACAACTAATGGCACACAAAAGCAGATGGCAGAAATACAGAAAAATAAAGAGAAAGCATAACAGCAGACAGAACTGCCTGCAAAATATCTCAGTATTCAGAATTCAGACAAACATTAACTGTGCCTTAGTGCGGAGTAAGCTACAGTCCATATACCGTGCAGTATGTTGGCAACTTGGTGCTGCAGGCTTTTTATTCAAAGCCACGATCAGTCAGACAAGTTAAGACATATTGCTCTCACTGACAAGCCAGACTGTTCCTTTGAATGTTGCAATGTGACTTCATTTGCACTCATACCCCCATTTGCTTTCGAACCACTCATCCATTATACAGAGACACTAAATGGAGCTCCACAAAATGAAGAGGCAATAGAATTAGAAACCTTTTATTAATCTTCTTTACAATTAACCATATATCAGCTCAACAACTGCACTATAGGTAACTGTTACATTCCCAAAGTGCTGAAAATGTTCCGTAGGTCAAGTCAACGATTGGCTTCCTTTTGATTTATTTATTGCATGCGTGATTTCCATTTCTGTCTTTGGGATTTATAAATGTTCTTTGTATAAAGGTTGGAGTTCTTTTCTCCAGAAAAGAGAAGGCTGAAGCGGCGGCCTGATAGAAGTCTTTCAGATTATGAAAGTGTTTGACAGAAGGAGTCCAGAATTAGCAGTCTTAAATATAGAGAGTCACAAATAAATCCATTATGGAATTCAAGAGAAACCTCATTAGTCAGAGACGGTTTAGAATGTGGAACATGCTGCAACTTGGAATAGTTGAGGGCAATAGCACAGATGCCTTGAAAGGGAGGCTGGTTGAGTACAAGAGGGAGAAAGGAATAGACAGCATAAACTCTTGCTCAACGCATTGGAGACAGCAAAGGCTGCGGGCCTTGACAGCATCTTGCCAGTCTTGTACTCCAGAACTAGCCACACCTAGCCAAGCTGTTCCACGACAACACCGGCATCCACCAACAAGTGCAAAACAACTCGGCAATAGTCACTCAGAAAAGGAAGGACAAATCCAATATGGCCAATTGTCGCCCCATCAATCTCCTCCTGATCTTCAGCAATGTAATACACAGTACTATCAGGTGGCACTTACTCAACATAAAATGCTTGCTAATTCTTAGTTTGGTTCCAGAAGGGCTACCCAGCTCCTGGCCTACTTTGTCCAACCATGGACAAAGAGCTGAACTCAAGAGATGAGGTGAGAGTGGCTGCCCTTAACATTAAAGCAGCATTTGACAGAGTGTGGCATCAAGGTGCCCTGGCAAAATTGAAGTCAATGAGAATCAGGGAGCAAACTCTTCACTGGGTGGGGTCATACCCAGCACAAAGGATGATGGTTGTTCTTGTTGAAGGCCAAACATCTCAGTCCCAGGACATCACTACTGGAGTTCTTCAGGGTTGTGTCCTACTCCCAGTCATCTTCAGCTACTTCATCAATGGTCTTCCCTCCATCGTAATGTCAGAAATGGGTATATTCACTGATGACTACAGTGTTTAGCATCATGCGTGATTCTTCAGATACTGAATCAGCTGCAGTCCATATGCAGCAAGGCCTGGACGTGATGCGGTGGTTAAACCTCAGGAGAGGCCCAAATTGGGCTTCGCGCTGGTTACTGGCCAATCATGTGTTACCCGACATGCTATGCCCAGTGCGATCTGGCCGGGCGTGATCTAGATCAGTGCTTCTCAAAGTGTGGTACGCGTACCGGTGCCGGTACGCGAGCCATCAGCTGCCGGTACTTGGAGTGTTTCCAGAAAAGAAAGAGACAGTAATCCTGGATTGGCTTGTTTCGCTCACCGGTCCCTGGCACATTGGAAAAAAAAACTGCCGGTACGCCACATCAGATAGTTTGAGATGCACTGATCTAGATAATGCCGCTTAAATTAGCTATATCGCCGCTATTACCCTATGCCCTGGAGTCAACGGCTGCATCTGCGAGGCCTTAGTCGGGCACCGATTAGAACTGGTTTCACAAATGTAGACCAGATATGATGGCACATCGGTGGGTCTCAGAGGCCATTAGAAGCCTCCAGGTGGCCAGGAACAAGACACGGTAGTACACAGGCACACCCCCCTGCCAGTTGGATACCCAGGCAGTGCTATCCAGGCACCCTGGCAGTGGCAGTCTGGCCCTGATCTGTGAAGAGCCGGTCCTGCTGGCCAGCTCAGCTCCCCAGTGCCGGAAAAATTTCAAAGTATGAACTCGACAGGGAGAAACTCCCCGAGGCCAAAAATAAGGCAAAGTGCCGTTGAGTAGTGGTCTCAATCTTGGCATTGCAGCCATCGCTAAACAACCCACCAAACGTGTTCAAAACTGGACTTCGGAAGTTTTCCAGTGAATTGTGCCCCTGGACAACATTCAGGCTTGTGTTGATAAATTTAGAAGAAATAATGAAACCATTGCCCCTTCTAATTCAAATCCATTCCCATCACTAAAAAGCCCCCATGATCGGGTTCCAATGACTTGAAATTAAACTGAACCAGTCACACAACACTATGGCTACAAAAACAGATCGGGGAATTCTGAGGCAAGTGACTCATCTCCTGATGCCCTCAAAGCCTGTCCATCGGTCAGGACTGTGCTGGGATATTCTTCACTTGGCTGGATGTATGCTGCTCGAACAAGTTTGCCTTCATCCAGAACAAAGCAGCCGCTTGATTGGCATTCCATCAACCACCTTAAACATTCAATCCCTCCACCATTGATAGCAATATGTACCAGATGCAAAATGCACTGCAACGACTCACCATGTCTATTTCGACAGTACCTTCCAAACCCGCACGCAACCTCTACCTCCTAGAAGAGCAAGTGCAGCAGATGCATGGGAATACCTATGATTCCAAGTTTACCACCGCGTCACATACTTGGCTGGAATTTTCCAGAACCCCCAAGATGGGTTTTCTGCAGCGGAGGGACCTCACCATTGGCCATTGGTGCAATCTCCCAGTCCTGCCAAAGTCATTGGCAATTTGCATGACGCACATAACTTCGACGGGACTGGAAGGTCCCGCTGGCGGAAAGGGCTGGGGAATCCCATGCACTCTTTTAATTTGGAACAATATCACTAGTTCTTTCCTGTTGTTGGGTCAAAATTCTGGAATTCCCTCCCTAAACGGCACTGTAGGTGAACCGACACCAGATGGACTGCAGCTATACAAGGCAGCGACTCACCTTCTCTCCAGTCAAATTAGGGATGGACAACCAAAGCTGGTCTTGTCAGGAATGCCCACAGTCTGTGGGCGAATAAACAAAAGTTCCATTGGGCAGAATGGCTTGAATTTGTGCATGCAAAAGTAATATCAAAACTTGTCTCGTGACTATTTTTAGTAATCACTAATATTGTACTAATCTGCATTTTTATCATTTTGCCCATTTTCTTCCCTTTGCATCCAAAAGGAGTTCACTGCCTCTGTCTAGACTGCTATCTAGCTTCCAGACAGGTGTCTCTCTTTTAGGGGGCATCCTGACAGGATCTCTTTTCTGGGGAGTGTGTGGGGCGGTCTCTTTATTTAGGGGGTCTCTGGGGGGGATCTATTTATATAAAGGGTCTCTGGAGGTTCCTTTATTTAGTGGGTGTCTAGGGGGATGGGGAGGGTTATGCCCATACTGGGAGGGGAGGAGGGACTTAGAAAATCTGTGGGTGGGGGGCTGAATTGCAATATAGGGGGGATGACCAGTCACGGGATCGCGATATCGAGTCGACCGCTCAAAATGACAGCCCATTAACGCAATTCCCGAGGGAATCCCTCCCAATCCTCGCCATGCATAAATTTGTTTGGCGAAGGATTGAGAATTGTTTCCTCTGGGAGCACAAATAAGGAGCAATTCAGCTCCAGCAGGAGAACATAAATAGGGCTGTATTCTCCGATTTTGCGGCCAAAACGTCAGCACCGCCCCCACACCAATGCTCCGCCCAGTGGGGGGCTCGCAGCCGACCCACATAAAGCCCCCGGCTTTACCTGACAATACGGATGCATGCGCACTGCGGCAGCCTGCGGTGGGCGCGTCGTACAACATGGCGCAGGCCATGCGAGGACCAGGCCTGCCAAAAACTGCCCCCTGTGATCCCCTCACCAGCCCATGACCACCCCCCAACAGTCTCCCCAGACCCTGCCAAAGTACCCCCCAACAGTCCCCCCAGACACTGCCGAAGTACCCCCCAACAGTACTCCCAGACCCTGCCGAAGCACTCCTCTCCGCCAGTGGAATGTCCCGCTCCTCCGACTGTGGCGCCGCTGGACACAGTCCGCAGCTTCCATGTGAGGGCCCCAGAAAGTGAGAGGACACGCGCCCCACACCATCGGAAACTCAGCCCATCGGGGACAGAGCATCAGGGGAGGGCCTCAGGTGATGTCCTGAGGCCGTCATGAATGCAAGGGGTGTACTCATCGAGTACGCTCCTTTTAAGGAGGCGAAGCATCGGAAAGACGGCGCCGCCCCCGATTCCGGCGTAAAAAGGATTCTCCGGCCAATGTCCGAAAGTGATTTCGGTGTCAGAGATCGGAGAATCCCGCCCATTGGTTCCCAAACAGAGAATTTCGCCCACAGTCTGTGGGTAAACCTCAGGCCATCCGTATCAATGTGGCTCAGATAGGTTTCTGTTTGCGATGCTCAAAGTTAACCCTAGCTGCAGCAGTAGAATGAAATATCCTAACATCCAAAACTGTACATCTATAACAACCAGCTTTAGGTGGAATGTCTCATCTCCCTTGTGGTAGATGACCTGGAACACTTGGGAAAATACAAGGCAGCCCTGATTCTGATTGCGGAATTTGTACTGTGATTATACCATTGTCACACTACTGCTCGTATATCAGTTAGCAGTTTCATAAAACAATCTCCTCCTGTCACCCGAAACATTAGTATAATATTTGTGTCCTCTTTATTCCATTAAATTGAAACCAGAGCAAAATATACAGTAATTGTGCTGTGCTCGATTCTAAAATGAAATGGCACCAAGTCAAGGAAGCTCGAGATTTTCTGTTCATTTTTGAAATGGTGCAACAAATCATGGAGGGCGATATTAGATATTCAAATGGCTTTTCTGTTCTCCAG
This sequence comes from Scyliorhinus canicula, assembly GCF_902713615.1. Classification (NCBI taxonomy): domain Eukaryota; kingdom Metazoa; phylum Chordata; class Chondrichthyes; order Carcharhiniformes; family Scyliorhinidae; genus Scyliorhinus; species Scyliorhinus canicula. The sequence continues at coordinate 135,678,047 of NC_052147.1, forward strand.
TATTTCAACAGCAATGTTCACCTATTGAAAATAAACAGAGTTAGCCTCTGTGTGAGAATAATACACAAAGGAATGATAATTCCCCTCTTCATTTGAAGATGCATAATTCAAATTGTCCGTTAATTCAAATTTCTTCTGGGAAAAATGTTCACATTATTTTGGATGGCATAGAAATGATGGGCTGAATGGCCTCCTTCTGTACTATTAATTTCTATGATTCAAACTGTATTTCCAGGTATTGTAGAACATGGTTTCAAATCCACTTGTTTGGGAACATCGTCAGTCAGTTCAATTACACCCAGCCCAAGTAGAGGGACATGAGCCAGCTACCATGCAAAATCACCCTTTGTAAATGTACGGATCATATGATGAGGTTCTTTCTGGCAGGCAACCTTTTAGCGAATTGAGGAGTCATTAAGAATTAAGGACTACTGTACTAAAAGAATGGATACTGGAGGAGTTAAAAAGTTGTGGCACAGTCATCAACATAAATTGGCCCCTTGAGATCAGGTTAGAGACTTTCGTTTCCTCACAAGTTATTTATAACATGAACTATTAATTTATATATTTCTGCTTATCACAACAGCACTGCTACTGAGAGTGATGTGTTGAAAGTGTTACAAGGCGGTGACTTTGACTTTGATTCTCCATTCCTTCATGCCACCAGGATTCTCTGTTCCCGCTGTAGTGAGTGAAGGTTTGGCTGAGTCCCAAATTCTCCGTCCTCTCTGGCAGAGGCGACGAGGCAGACACACAACGGAAAATCTTGCCCAGAGTCAGATGTTACAGCTCCCATTTTAAATACTGAAGTTATACTTCGGTAGTCCAAAGATGTGTAGGTTCGGTGTGGTTACGGGGATAGGGAGTGGGCCGAGGTAGTGTGCTCTTTCAGTGAGTCAGTGCAGACTCGATAGGATGAATAGCCTCCTTCTGCACTGTAGAAACACCATGGTAACAATTTCCATGGTAGGCTAACCCTACCCTAACCCTAACCCTAGCTCCCTCTTGCTGTAGTTCAGTGGTCAAACTTTCTGTGCTTGACATTCCTTTTCAATCTTAATTGAAAACAAAAACCTTCAAATATCAACGCACTACCTGAAACCACTTCTTCTATTTCCAAAAGGCACGTTTAGGTGTGGGGATATGGTTAGCTCAGTTGGCTTAGCAGCTAGAATGTGGCTCAAGTTTCTACCAACAGCACAGGGCTGAATCTCTGGCTGAGGTAGGCTCAGGACGAGCTTCCTTGCCCTATCTGTAGTGAAAAAAAAATGGCATTTAGTTGTGGTTTGGCAAATAATTGCTGACAGCAAACAAAAGGAAGATTGTCAGCTACTAGGGGCTGGTTTAGCACAGTGGGCTAAACAGCTGGCTTGTAATGCAGAACAATGCCAGCAGTGTGGGTTCAATTCCCATACCGGCCTCCCCGAACAGGAGCTTGAATGTGGCGACTAGGGGCTTTTCACAGTAACTTCATTGAAGCCTACTTGTGACAATAAACGATTATTATTATAGGGAAAACAGAATGTTTTTTTAAATTATTACACAGCAAAAGAAATAATATGCTATATGTTTATATGTTGAAGGCAATTTGGACCCCAACACCAAGGTTTTAAATTAAACATAAAGGTGCAAAGGATCACAGAGTTCATTTTGTATGCCATAGCACAGAGAATTTGCTCAGCTATTTCTATTAATTCTCAGCTGCTGAATGACAAGTCAGCTTCTTCCGAGAGAGATTTACTCTCTGCCATACTTCTATGATTCCTGCATGAAAAATCTTATTGAAATCCAGCAGGGCAAATCATCAAGATAATATAAGGGATGCCATCAGTACAAACCAGAATGTATGACAAAAGCTAACATTATCCTCCTTCCCATGGTAGAATCGGGAAAAGGGACATGATGCAATATGTAAATAACCCTGGAAGATAACCTCCTTCAGGGAAATTTAGATTTACAAGAATACCAGAATTTTACAATGTAAATCAATTAGCAAGAAAAGGGTGCGGATATTTGAATAATTTTATTTGCTGGAACTTATCCACTTTTAGGCCATGGCTTGGCAATGAGATCTAAACAGTGACACAACAAATAATTTATGAAATGTAACTGTGGTGCAGTCGAAAACGCCCACACTAAATACTTGTCTATCAACAGCCAACACTCTGAGTAGTTCAGAATGGAAAGTACTCCTACAAACTCTCAGGCACAGCACAGTAGGATTAGTTATGCATGACGTGATGGCAGCAGCTCCTGGGAGTCACAGTAGTACAATCCTTGAAGTTAGAATTTAAATTGAATACTGTTAACATTTTAAAGTTTGATCATCGGTTATATTACACGCATGGCTGCCTTGGAGATTTTTCTTCGCCGAGAAAATTGTGCGATTAACAGAAGTCTGATAATTAGTGATGGGGATGCTTAGCTCTGTTCACTTTCGCCTTGCTGAATGTTTAGATAATTAACATTTTTATTTTGCCCATTTATGTTCTTAGCTTCCCTGTCCAGAAGCTACACTGCTCTCAGGATTTTGATTGTATGTAATATTTCTTTATTATATCAGCAATATATTTTTCTACACTCAACTTCCCCTGGCAATGATTCTCCCATCTTTGATGATTGCTGGGTGTTGACCGTCCTTCTGGCATCTCACCCAAGTGCCACTCTTCATGCAAGAACTGAAATAATAAGGGTAGTCAGACTGTTCAACGAAAACAGTCAGGGTGGATTTGTTACAGCAAAGCCGTGCCTCACAAACTTGAATTAATTTGTTGAGAAGAAACAAGGAGAGTCAATGAGAGTCAGAGAATTTGGTGTAGTCTACAGGGATATAAGCAAGGCTTTTGACAAAGTTCCAAGTGGCAGACTAGTCAGAAAAGTAAAAGCCCATGGAAGCTCGGGGAAAGTGGCAAGTTGGATCCAAAATTGGCAGGTTATGGTCAATGGGCATTCTTTGAAACAGAGGAAACTGAGGGGGAGATACAATTGTGGCGTATAAAATTATGAGGACCTAGATGGACTGGATTGGAAGGACCTATTTCCATGAGCGGAGATCAATAACCAAGGTGCATAGATTTTAGTGCCAACCATGGCTAAATAGGTGGCACAACCAGAAGATTGTGGGTTCAAACCTCACCCCAGAGGATGCAAGAACTCACTGGATAAAAGGAACTCGCTGTCTCCAACACTGGTGGAGGAGGCCCATAGCATTTAAACTGCACTTGAAGTGCTGTAACCTATGAATTTACAGACCAAGAGCTGGAAAGTGGCATTGGGCTGAATATCTGTTTTTTGGCTGGCAAAGACATGATTGGCCAAAAATTCACCTTCTATGGTGTAAATTTCTCTGAATCTGCAGAGTGCATCATAGCCATAGCAGATCGTGTCCACAGCCCTTTTGTGCAAACATGCATTTTACAGCAAGGAGGGGGTAATGGATAATAATGAGATGGCTGGCAGTTTTTTATTGTCTTTTTCCTTCTCTTCTTTCCTGACTCTAACCCTTAGGGAATGAAGTCACTTGAAGCCCTTGGCTGAGGTCATCTGACGTGCAGACCTAAACATCGAACCAGGGACCTGCACGTCTCACATGACTTAAACAACTGAAGATTTTGGGGTTGAACTCATTCTGCTTCAAAGAAAAGCTGAATTAATCCCATTTCACTCACAAAATGTGACATGGTTGGAAAATGTTTAAAACAAAAGCATTGGAAAATCCATCCCGTGTACTGAAATCTACGTTAAAAACAATTGCCTGTTTATTATAGTGATAAGACTGACCTACCAAATAGCAAAAGAGCTTTATGCCTTTTGAAATCTTTGCTCCATTCCTTCGCTGAGTTTATTTTCCTGTAAATTTTCCATTGCAAATTTTATGCAATGGAGTTAGGGAAACAAGTAAGTTTGTGGAATGTTTGAGAAAATGGAGAAAATTGAGGTGGAATATGGAAATCCCATTTTATCATTGATTCTGATGCCAAATTGATGCTATTATTACATTCCTTGGAGAGTATTTTTAAAATATAAGAGTATTTTTAAAATATAAATTTAGAGTACCCAATTCATTTTTCCAATTAAGGGTCAATTTAGCATGGCCAATCCACCTACCCTGCACATCTTTGGGTTGTGGGGGTGAGACCCAAGCAGACAAGAGGAGAATGTGCAAACTCCACATGGACAGTGACACGGGGCTGGAATCAAACCCGGATCCTCAGTGCCATGAGGCAGCAGTGCTAATCACTGTGCCATCATGCTGCGCCTTCCACGTTCCTTCGGGAGCTAATAAAGTTTTAATAAAATGCAGGAAAATATTATATTTTCTCTTTTTCACGATATAAATTCCTGGGGATTTTGGGGGAGATTCTCCAATATGGAGTCCAAGTGTTCTCGCTGTCGTGAACACCGTCACGTTTCATGACAGCGCGGACCGGGCCCGGGTATGACCGATTCTGGCCCCCTATCGGCGGTGGAGCGGTTCATGCCGCTCATGCACATTTGGGCTGCGCCAACCTGCGCATGCACGGGGGACTTCTCTAGCATGCCGGCCCCGACTCAACATAACGTCGGTGTTCAGGGGCTGGCCGCGCCAGAAAGTAGGCCCGGGGAAGAGGCTGGCCCGCCGCTTGGTGGGCCTCGATTGCGGGCTAGGCCCCATCGGAGGCCCCCCCTGGTGAAGGAGCCCCCCTCCTTGCGCCCCCTCCCCCCCCCCCCCCCCACAGGCCACCCCCCGACCATTCGCGCAGAGTTCCCGCCGGCAGTGGCCAGGGGTGAACGGCGCCGGCGGGACTCTGTCGTATCCACACGGCCGCTCGAGAATCGGCCGGCGCCGCACCAAACGCGTTGGCGCCAATTCGCCGCACCTCAGAGAATCGTGCGCTGGCGACGGGGGGCGGTTGCCGCGATTCTCCGGCCTGGCACGGGGCTCGGAGAATCGCCCCCTATGTTTCTGCAAATGAGGTTCCACTTGTTTTATGGGAAAACGGAAAGACGCTAATAAAGCATTATGATTTCATTAATGACTGAAAGATTTATTTATTGTGGAAGACACTTTTAAACAATGTTCAAGAACTAGAGTACATTAAATGTACTGAGACTGACCTTGTGCACCATTAAAGGGCAGAGAGGAAATCACATTATTGTGGAGGTCACAAAGAGGTATATTCAAAACAAGGTAAGCTAAGGACTCAAAATAAAAAAAGTGGTTCTCATCTTTAGGATTTGAATAAGTTATGTTAAATAAAATGACCAGTGTTTGAGTCAAATGTTATAGCTCAGGGAAATACACTTTATCCACAATATGATCTTTGGGAATTCTTATAAAGCATATCATAGAAGAAGTCTATTATAGAACTAGTACCATGCTACGTGAGAATGAATGATTAACATGTTAATGCCGCATACGGGATTCCTTAATGTAGTATTTGAAAAGGTGTCAAAATCTTTCTTGAATAAAGAAATTTTAAATAAAAGAATTTCATATGTTGCTGCTCCATATGATGAGATTTCAATCGTGAATGGCTCAAAGTCCTTCCATGTTTTATGCTTACAGATAGGACACACATGGAAGTAAAAACATACATTTATTTAGTCCCTTTCACATTCCTACGATGTAACTAAGTACTTCACCTGCAACAAATCATATTTATAGTTAAGATCACTGTTGTGGTAAATGCAGCAGCTAATTTACGTGTAGCAAGACCCTCACAAGTAGCAAATTAGGTCAATAATCAATTCATTTCTTTCTCTAGTAATGTTGGTTGAGAAAGATGTACTCGTCTTTTGCCAAAAATCATATTAAGTTTTCTCTTTGTTCTCATTCTTTATCAGAAGCATGCAAGTGTTAATTGTTTATTAAATGTGTTTAATTGTAGTCAGGTGGTGGGCATTAAACTGTGCCCGTATAAATGGACACAGACTGAAACTGTGATAGTGGTTTAGAAGGTGTATTCTTGTATGTGTAATTCTGGAAATACGGGCTTATGAATATTGGCTCCAGTACTGTTTCACCAACTGGAATATATTATAAAGGACATGGCCGCAAGATGAGAGAGAATCATTTAGTCCACTAAGCCTGCCTTTTCTGGCCACTCTTATGTGCAATTTATGTAATTATACACTCCACGCCAATCATTTAACCTCCCAAGCAGTGTTCTGCTCGAACTTACAGACTGCAAGTTTTGAATGAGCAGGTTTCCTGAAAAGAGCACCATTAAACAGGCTTTAACAGGAACACATGGAGTCCAGAGTGAATGATAATTACTACAGACTGAGGTGAGTTGGTTTGTTACATGACATCTAAAAATATTTATCAATTTAATTTAGAATAATTGTATTTTCATTTTGTGAAAATTTCTGGCAGTCTAAGCTGGTTCAGAACTAATTTAGCAAGCTGTTGGCTGCAGCTTGAAGACACGGGTCAGGATGATGCTGGTTAATGCGAGGCTGAACAAGGAATGGTCCACCTGCAGCCATCTTAACCCCATCAATTGAGCTCTGATTGCACTTTTATTTTTTTTTTATTTAAGCGTTTTGCCCTGTTTGATAATAGTGGTTATGCCCTGCTAGATTATAGTGGGTCTGGAGGTTCAAAGCTCGCTGTTCTGGTGCTGTTTTCCACATTGATTTCTGCTGTTACAACAGCGACACAGCTCCAAAAGTATTTCATTAGTCGTAAAGTGCTTGGGTGTGAAAAGTGCGATATAAATGCACCTCTTATTGGTGGATAAATCCTACATCACAACACTCATAATTGTTAGCACCAATGACCTGAGATAAATTAAGATAAATGGGGCATTTATTTAAATTTGTGAAGTGATCCCTGAAGCTTCAAGATATGGATCAGCTGCAGCACTGAATGATAAAATGCTTTTGGATACCCAGAGACACTTTGATCTACCTGTCTCAGTTGGGAATAAGCTGTCTTTATGATAAGAGCAGTTTGAGATGACAGGATAATTCTATTATTGTCCATTTGGCAACTGGCATTACATTAGGTAACTACATAATGGCAACAAGTATGTGACCTGACCGCCCCCCCCCCCCTCCCCCCCCCCCCCCCCCCCCGACCGCATCCCACATCCCCACCCACAATCCTTCAGCTGGATGGATGTGCTTTGGAGAACAATGGATAAAGTCAGTTGAAAAGAAAATGCTGGAAGTAAACGTGAAATTGTGCGTTTCAAATACCTGAATGGTGTGTAATGAATTGTAATTAACGCAGCCTTTCTTCTTCTCAATGCTCTTCCCCTTGCAAACCATAATCTTTCATTTAACACTATAAAGGGTTTTTTGGGGGTGGGTGGAACACTGTGAGGGGGTGGATGAAGAGCAATATGCTGACTTTGAGTAGGCTGGTTGTGGAGTTTTTAGCCGGGTTTTGTTGTGTTCAGCCTAGCATGTGTACCTGCTCACTGTCAGGAATACTACGATTTTTGCTCTTTCATCTCCATCCACACTGGAGTTAGCTGTAGCAGGCCAAGTAGAACCAGCTGTATCGATCAATTGACCTTTTATTTTGCAAAGCTACACAGAAGAATTTTACAGAGCATCAGGCAGAGATCAATAAAATAAACTTGAGTTGCACTGTGAAACACACAACAGCAAACATTTTCAAATCTGATGTCTACATGCAAATGTATCATGAATCCTAGAATCTTGCAACAAAGAAGGGGGTGATTTGCCTCGTGGTGTCTCCTGTACTGTGTCCGCTCTCTGATATAGCTATCCAATTAGATCCACTGCTTCCCCAGAGCTCCACACATTTTTGTTTTCATTTTTAAGGATTTATTCAACTTCCTTTTGAAAGTTATTATTGAATCTGCTTGCACCACTTTTCAGGCAGCTATTGCATTCCAGAATGCAATAACTTCCTGTATTAAAATTAAAAGTCGCATTTCCCCTCTGAGTTTGAACCTGTTATGTAACATCAACATTCAGCACTCAGTCCTAACTACAAAATGGCCCAGGATTACTAGTGTTCATGGACTAATCATGTCAGCGTAGATTGATTATCTGAATCGTACAAACATCTTGTGCACGGGTCAGCAGGAATCTAATGAATATCTGGTCAAAGCGGGCTGGAATTCTCCATCGTCAGGATTCACTATTCCCGGAGGCATGGGGCGGTTACAATGGCAAATCCCATTGACAAGCAGTGGGCAGATGGAATCCCGCCGGCAGTGAATGCCGCTGCCAAGAAACCCGGGGCTGGGGAAGTGGAGAATCAGCCCGCTATGTTCAATGGACAAAATGGAGTTTACAGTATTTTACTTTGAAAGTCTTACGTTCCCTAGTCGACAATATTTTGGACCAATTTGCATAAATATTGCACACTGTAAGTGTTCACTATTTCTTATCCAGAATAACACCTGAATGATCAAGCATAGGATGCAAATAGACATTCCGCCGATCAACCCCACTCATTCAAAGAGTGCACCATCAGAGACTCTGTCACCACCCACTTAACCTCCCTTCATCGACCATGTATCATACAATCATAGAATTTACAGTACAGAAGGAGGCCATTCGGCCCATTGAGTCTGCACCGAATCTTGGAAAGAACACCCTACCCAGGCCCACACCCCCACCCCACCCCCACAACCCAGCAACCCCACCCAAATCTAAGGACAATTTTGGACACTAAGGGCAATTTAGCATGGCCAATCCACCTAACCTGCACATATTTGGACTGTGGGAGGAAACCGGAGCACCCGGAGGAAACCCATGCACACACAGGGAGAACGTGCAGACAGTGACCCAAGCCGGGAATCGAACCTGGGACCCCGGAGCTGCGAAGCAATTGTGCAAACCTCTATGCTACCGTTCTGCCAAATCTCATAGAGTTCTCATAGAATTTACAGTGCAGAAGGAGGCCACTCGGCCCATCGAGTCTGCACCGGCCCATGGAAAGAGCATCCTACCCAAGCCCACACCTCCACCCTATCCCCATAACCCAGTAATCCCACCCAACCATTTTGGACACTAAGAGCAATTTAGCATGGCAAATTCACCTAACCTGCACATCCTTGGACTGTGGGAGGAAACCAGAGTACCCTGAGGAAACCCACGCAGCCACGGGGAGAATGGCAGACTCCACACAGACAGTGTCCCAAGCCAGGAATCAAACCTGAGACCCTTGAGCTATGAAGCAACTGTGCTAACCACTGTGCTACCATGCCGCCCAATCTAACCCATCAATTAATCTCCTTTCACATACCATGCATAATCTCAAATTTTATCTTGCCAATTTAATTTCCATTCATTATATATTTACAATACACCCTATCCTATTGAGTGGTCAGGCTTTGGAATGCAGTGCCTGACTGGCTGGTGCTTGAAGGCGAAATTGGAAGGATATGCAAAAAGAGGGGAGAGTGGGATTGTAAAAAGAGCCGAGGCAGACTGGGTGGGGTAAAAGGTTTCCTTCTATGCTGTAATATTCGATGATTCTATTATGGAGCCAATTCATCTAATTTCCTGAAGCAAAGTGCTGCATCAATACTCCCTCACATCTGCATTATTTAACGCTGGCCTTCTAATCTTCTCCTGCTCCGATAGCACAAGTCCCTTTGTGACCACTGAAGTATTTATTCACCTCCCTCTAAATCTGTTCCTATTACCAATCTCATTCCCAGCTGCTGTTGAGGGAGCTATTTACACAGCCTCGGTTACTAAGAACCTGCTTCATCTTCACTATCCTACGGTGGGGAAAAAAGATTTCCTCATCCCTATTCAAATAAGGATCACAGTATTTTATTTCTGGGTCCCTCAATCCACAACCAAATGCTTTAAATTTTAGCTGCATTGTCCATTCCTTCCAGCTTGCTGAGGAAGTGGATCAGTTACTCCTCAACCTTACTTTTGCCACAGAAAAGAAAATCTAACTCTTCAAATCTCCCCTCACCTTTGAAAATCTAAGTCTTTGCAATCTAAGTGAGTTCACCCGGTGTCTTAATCAGTATTTAACCCACAATCAACATTATTAAAACAGGACATCTAGCCATTATTAGATTGCTGTTTGTAAAACCTTGTTGTGCTCAAATTGACTGCTGTGTTTCCCTACGGTACAACAGTGATATTTCAAAAGTACTCCATTGGTTGTCGAACATTTTGGGGAATCCTAAGGTGCTGCATAAATGAATGCTATTTCAATTCTTTGATATTCCTAACTCCCAGTGTTGATTTCCACAAGCATCCATAACTTGAATTCGCATAAAGGAATTTTCACATCCATGAAAATGACAATGTTTTCCACTACTGAAAAGATCATAGAGGACAGGCTGAAAACCATTGAAGGAAATTCCCATTTTCACCCAGGCACCTCTGGAGAAAGTTTTGAAACTATTTTATTTTATTGTACACCCTGGTGGTGTGTTTAATCAATATGGCCAGAGAGAAAACCCTTGCTAAACTGGAACTGCAGGACCAACTTGCATTTAAAGCCCAGGACAATGAGTACCTGATCTGCTCTCAGGTGCTTTGGCACTTGTGGGCACATTCGCCTCAGCATCCTTGGTTCGAGACCAAAAAATCAACCATGGGTTGTTGATCATTATTCAGTCCTGGAAGTCCTTGCTTTCAACAATCCCTGGGGCAGAGTTGGAATGAGGTTGAGCTATACGATCCATCTTTGTTCGAGTAACTCGCTGATCCCATCCCAATTGAAAATTTGTGACTAGTTGGATGAGTTACCCGACAGCATCCAACAGTCATTGAAGCAAGACGTCAGCTAGCTAGAAGGGTCAGGGTTCATAAGACCATAAGATATTGGAGCAGAATTAGGCTATTCAACCCTTTTACATCAGCTCTGTCATTCGATCATGGCAGACATGTTTCTCATTCCCATTCTCTTGCCTTCTCCCTGTAACCTCTGATCCCCTTCATGTCTGAAGAGTGAGGCAGTTGAGACTGCTAGCTGCTGAGGGAACCCCAAAGAAGGTTGCCAATCCTCCAAGATGGCCCTGGGGCCTCCAGGGATTGAAGGTCAATCTCCAGGACACTGCTGTGTGCAATCCTGGAGAAAAATCAACAGGACATTAAAAAGATTATTTTTTGCCATTTTCTTTGAACATTTTTCTTTTTCCAAGATAAAAATATTGAATTTGGGGGAAATCACTCCCTTCCTAACAGCACCGTGGGTGTACCTACACCACAGGTTCAGGAAGGCAACTTATCACCACCTCCTCAAGGCCGACTGGAGATGCACAATAAATGCTGGCCTAGCCAGCGATGCACGTGAAATAATTTAAAATAAGGCTGTTTGGCTGACAGTCAAGCATGATCCAATTAGGTAATGAGTCTTTTAGCAGTCCAATTAGCACGGCGGAATGGTGGCGCAATGGTTAGCATTGCTGCCTCACATCGCCAAGGACCCGGGTTCGATTCCAGCCCTGGCCACTGTCCATGTGGAGTTTGCATATTCTCCCCATGTCTGTGTGGGTCTCACCCCCACAATCCAAGATGTGCAGGGTCAGTGAATTGGCCACGCTAAATTACCCCTTAATTGGAAAAAAAAGAATTGGGTACTCTAAATTTATTTTTTTAAAGATTTCTACTTTGCGTGTATTGGCCAACAAATGGCTGGGGTTTAGGCGCAAATGGTGTGATGAAACCTCCATTTAATCACACTTGGCAATCTGAGAACTAAACCTCAACAAATGTCAGCACCTTTGGGTGAGGAGGGGAGAAAGGGGAAAATAGGATATAACTCATTGGGGGACAAAAAAAATCCTGTAGAAGGAGTCTGCCCCCCCCCCCCCCCCCCCAACAACCTCCCCACCCCAACCACCTCCCCACCTCTGCTGCACCAATATTTGACACTGTATCTGAACAAATATTAATAACATTGACTGCATTGACTGAACCATATATGGTCACAGGCATCAGCAGTATACAATGACTTTCTCGCCAAGCACCAGCCATGCCCGACCAATATTTCCTGACAGCAACAATTTCAATAAATTAATCAAACTGCAGGCCCATAAAAATGGTGTTTAAGTATGAAAGTGTTTTAATAGAAAGTTTACAGCACAACGTCGAAGCAAATTACACAAAAGCGGAACTGATATTTAATTCCCCATCAGGCAGGCAGCAGCATTTTCAAAAGTGGCAGGAATGACTAAAGTGTTGTCAAGAGTGAGAAAATCCAATTGGCGTTTGATAATTTATCATTTCTCCTGTGATAAGTCGCCATTTACACTTCACAGATATAACAAACTTGTTAAGAATCATGTCATGCCATATCTTTCATGTTTAAATTGCATTAGATCTAAACAGGCGCCTAATTACGCTAGCTGGGCTCCTTATAACACGCAGTCTTCTCTGATTAATGAATTGGCAGCGTCTTGCAGTCCTTGGGAGCCCTGGTGGTTTGGACTCTACTTCTGACCAGCTGTCTTTGGCCAAACTGCTCAGCTTACCTGGGGTGTCAGTGATATCTCTACGTAATAACTTTACCGTCTCTCAGAGCACATAGACCACCCCACACCATGGCTTTAACTGGGCTCCCCTCACTGGCTTTCTGAGAGGCACATTACACAAAAAAAAGCCCCTTCTGGCTTTTGATACACTTGGTGCTGATGTGATAGATAAATGATCATTGCATTTTTTTTGACCCCTCTCAACTCAGAATGATATCCAGTGATCTATTTTAATTAACACTGCTCTAATTACTGAATGCTGTCTATGATCCAAGCTGATTTAGATTTGCTCCAACTGCATTCCGGCTACATTAGCATGTGCTCCCAAGGATTCATTTCAAACACCATCTCTGTCCCTTTAGGGGGCAGCAGGATAGCATGGTGGTTAGCATAAATGCTTCACAGCTCCAGGGTCCCAGGTTCGATTCCCGGCTGGGTCACTGTCTGTGTGGAGTCTGCACGTCCTCCCCCTGTGTGCGTGGGTTTCCTCCGGGTGCTCCGGTTTCCTCCCACAGTCCAAAGATGTGCGGGTTAGGTGGATTGGCCATGCTAAATTGCCCGTAGTGTCCTAATAAAAGTAAGGTTAAGGGGGGGTTGTTGGGTTACGGGTATAGGGTGGATACGTGGGTTTGAGTAGGGTGATCATGGCTCGGCACAACATTGAGGGCTGAAGGGCCTGTTCTGTGCTGTACTGTTCTATGTATCTATGTATCTATGTCCCAGCGGCTGTACAGATTGGCCACTGACCTTGGTCATGCAGACTCCCGCTGCGGGAAAGTTTATGCCAGCGAGTATATTTGACCCTCTTTTTCTTTCTGCTTGAGGTGCTGTTTGCACTGTGAAATTGAATGCACTGTTGTCCCCCCGACCCCTCCCCCCACACATTTTTCCACCCAGTGTCAGCATGATGCAGCAGGGTCAGGTAGAACACAAAATGCCCATGGTACTACGCACACTCTACTCCCCAGATAGCAAATTCCAAAAGTTTGGCAAACTTTCACTTTCCAACACCAACCCCATACCCCGCCACCCCCAACCCTGGCTCCCTTAAAATGACATAGGAAGCAAAGTCACCATAGTCCCAAATGTCCATCGGCTTCTTTCCCCTTTGAGGGTAAGAGCTGGATGGTGATGAATTAACCTGAGGATCGCCACAACTCCATGGAGGGGCAAGGTTGAGAAGGCGGTTCCTTCATGAATAACCTCAGCTAGTACAGGGATTTGAACCCGCACTGTCGGCCTCACTCTGCATCACAAACTAGCTCTCGAGCCAACTGAGTTAAACCATCCACCGGCAGCTGGTGGGTTTGAAGAACTCAACGCCGCCACATTTAAATACCAGCGTATTCTCATCACTCTCTCCAGGGACTTCTGGTGGCGGCTATGGGGTGAGCAGTCACACACGCGGTGGATACCACCTGGGACTTGGTTTTTTGGCCCTTTCTGTCCAGTTAATAGGTGACTTTTGGGAAGAAATTGATGCAAAATGATAAAATAGGACCCCCTTTTGTGAGTAATGTCTGGTGGATACAACACAAGGCAGAAGCTGGGCAAGGGATCTTTATCAGATTCAGAAGGTGCTTGAGCCTCAGAAGGGGAGAAAATGGCAGAGGTCTCTGCAGTGTTGTTCTCTCTTCAGTCGACGACTGAGAAGTTGGTGCACTTCTTAACAAGTGAATTTAAGAAACAGCAACAAGCAGTCACTGAGGATGTGGAGAATGCGACTGAGGTGGCCATGGCACCTATTCGGGCGACCATAGATAGGCTGGCTCACTCTATAGAGGTACAGGGGGCGTGCAGGGATACATCTGGGAAGGGCGGAGAGGCAAACGCTGGTGGATTCCATCCTTGGGATGGATGGCCAATACCCGATAGCCTCAACACCGGAGCTTTTGGCTGAGAGAAACTGCAGATGGATTTTGAGCTGTTGTCAATGGGGCAAGGAGTGAACCAACTATGTCTCTTGAGGGGGATATTCTATGAGTATGGGGAGAAAGCCAGCAGTCTGTTAGTTCACCAGCTGAGGCGGCAGACTGCCTCCTGGGAGATAGTTCAGGTTAGGGACTCGGGTGGTTGATTAGTTTCTGACCAAGAGATGGTTAATGAGGTGTTTGAGGCTTTTTACCGTGGGCTATATAAGTCTGAGCCTCTGGAGGAGGATTTGATAATGTTACAATTTTTGGATAAGTTGACCTTCCCAGAGATGGAACACATCATAAAGGCGCTGGAAGCGCCGTTTGGACAGGAGGTGAGCATGATTTATATTTGTCTAATGCAGACGGGCAAGACACGGGTCCGGATGGGCTCCCCATTGAATTTCATAAAGTTTCCTGGTCTGTTGGTTATGTTCAATGATAGCCGGATATGTTCAATGATTCTCTGTCCCAGGGGTGTTGCCGGCCACATTGGCACAGACATCGATTTACTTGATCCTGAAAAAGGACAAGGATCCAATGGAGTGTGGGACGTACCAACCTATTTCTCTGTTAAACGCTGACACTAAGGTATTGGCAACTCGTTTGGAGCCCTGCGGTCGGGGGTGATTTCAGAGGAACAGCGAGGATTTGTTAAGGGCCGGCAGTTGTTGGCCAGCATTAGGAGATTATTGAACATGGTGTTGTCACCCTCCTCAGTGACCTTGCCAGGGGTGATTATTTTGATGGACATGGAAAAAGTGTTCGACACGGCTGAGTGTGGGTACCTCTTTGAAAATCTGGGCCAGTTAGACTTTGGACCAAAATTTATATCTTGGATTAAGTTTTTGTGTAGAGTCCCCACTGCGAGTGTATAAACTAATGCCCTGAGGTTGGGCTACTTTCAACTGAACATAGGTACAAGGCAGGTGTGCCCATTGTCTCCCTTGTTGTTTGCCTCAGTGATCAAGTCACCAGCCATTGCACTGAAGTCGTCGACCAGTTGGAGGGCAATAGAGTGTGGAGGGAGGGAACATTGGGTACCCTTATATGCCGATGATTTGCTGATCTGCATCATGGACCCTCTCTCCAATGTGGGGGGGTAACGGAGGTGCAAAGGGTGTTTGGCTCCTTTTCCGGGTATATGCTGAACCTGGGTAAGAGTGAGCCTTTTTCAGTGAACCCCCCCCTGCCCCCCCCCCCCCCCCCCCCCCCCCCCCCACGGGCAGAGAACGTATTTAGGAAGCCTACTGTTTCATCTGGCCAGGAATAGTTTCCGATATCTGGGAATTTCGGCCTCGTTCCATAAAATTAACTTGGCCAGTTTGGATGGGGTAAAGGCTGATTTGAAGAGATGGGATGCCCTTCCCCTGACCTTGGCGGGAAGAGTACAGACAGTGAAGATGAATATTCTCCCAAGGCTTTTGTTTGTTTTACAGTGTCTCCCAGTCTTTCTTTCTGAGGCTTTCTTTGGTCGGGACAATAAGTTAATATCTACTTTTGTTTGGGTGGGTTCATATGGCATTTCTGCAAAGGGATAGACAATCGGTTGGCACTACCTATTATTACTGGGTGGTAAACATTGAGAAGGCGCGGGGTGGTTTAAGGATCTGGACTCTTATAAGAGGGCAAATGGAGGTGACATCATAAGAACATAAGAACTAGGAGCAGGAGTAGGCCATCTGGCCCCTCGAGCCTGCTCCGCCATTCAATGAGATCATGGCTGATCTTTTGTGGACTCAGCTCCACTTTCCGGCCCGAACACCATAACCCTTAATCCCTTTATTCTTCAAAAAACTATCTATCTTTACCTTAAAAACATGTAATGAAGGAGCCTCTACTGCTTCACTGGGCAAGGAATTCCATAGATTCACAACCCTTTGGGTGAAGAAGTTCCTCCTAAACTCAGTCCTAAATCTACTTCCCCTTATTTTGAGGCTATGTCCCCTGGTTCTGCTTTCACCCGCCAATGGAAACAACCTGCCCGCATCTATCCTATCTATTCCCTTCATAATTTTAAATGTTTCTATAAGATCCCCCCTCATCCTTCTAAATTCCAACGAGTACAGTCCCAGTCTACTCAACCTCTCCTCATAATCCAACCCCTTCAACTCTGGGATTAACCTAGTGAATCTCCTCTGCACACCCTCCAGTGCCAGTGTGTCCTTTCTCAAGTAAGGAGACCAAAACTGAACACAATACTCCAGGTGTGGCCTCACTAACACCTTATACAATTGCAATATAACCTCCCTAGTCTTAAACTCCATCCCTCTAGCAATGAAGGACAAAATTCCATTTGCCTTCTTAATCACCTGTTGCACCTGTAAACCAACTTTCTGTGACTCATGCACTAGCACACCCAGGTCTCTCTGCACAGCGGCATGCTTTAATATTTTATCGTTTAAATAATAATCCCGTTTGCTGTTATTCCTACCAAAATGGATAACCTCACATTTGTCAACATTGTATTCCATCTGCCAGACCCTAACCCATTCACTTAGCCTATCCAAATCCCTCTGCAGACTTCCAGTATCCTCTGCACTTTTCGCTTTACCACTCATCTTAGTGTCATCTGCAAACTTGGACACATTGCCCTTGGTCCCCAACTCCAAATCATCTATGTAAATTGTGAACAATTGTGGGCCCAACACGGATCCCTGAGGGACACCACTAGCTACTGATTGTCATGCAGAGGATTGAGTCTGAGGGCTCTTGTTACTGCTCCACTCCCGTTCTCCCGATAAAATTTTCATCGAGCCCTGAGGATTTTGAATCCATTTAGACTGCATTTTAAATTAGGCTCTATGTTGCTGTTGGTGCCGATTTGCAGGAACCACAGGTTTGTGCCATCTAATTTAGATTCAACGTTCAGCGCATGGGAAAGAGAGGGGTTGGAGAGATAGAGGGATAAGATTCTGAAGGGTAGGTTTGCCAGTCTAGATAGATTTTAGAGACGTTCCAGCTCCAAAGGGGGGATGTATTCCTATACTTCCAGATGTGCGATTTTGTATATAATGAGCGCCTTTCGTTTCCCCTGGTGCCGGCATCCTCACGTATGGATAGGGTCCTGCCCTTGGATGAGCTAGAGGAGGGAACGACCCTGGCAACAGAGCAGGCATCGTTGGAAGAAGTAAAGAGGAGGTAGGAAGACAAGCTGGTTTTGGCCTTCGGGCGGTGTGGGGGGGGGGGGGGCTCTTCAGAGGGTCAACTTCACCTAACAAAGAACAAAGAAAAGTACAGCACAGGAACAGGCCCTTCGGCCCTCCAAGCCTGTGCCGACCATGCTGCCTGTCTAAACTAAAATCTTGTACACTTCCTGGGTCCGTATCCTTCTATTCCCATCCTATTCATGTATTTGTCAAGATGCCCCTCAAATGTCACTATCATCCCTGCTTCCACCACTTCCTCCGGCAGCAAGTTCCAGGCACCCACCCACTACCTTCTGTGTAAAAAACTTGCCTCGTACATCTCCTCTAAACCTTGCCCCTCTCACCTTAAACCTATGCCCCCTAGTAATTGACCCCGCCACCCTGGGGAAAAGCGTCTGACTATCCACTCTGTCTATGCCCATCATAATTTTGTATACCTCTATCAAGTCGCCCCTCAACCTC
This sequence comes from Scyliorhinus canicula, assembly GCF_902713615.1. NCBI lineage: Eukaryota > Metazoa > Chordata > Chondrichthyes > Carcharhiniformes > Scyliorhinidae > Scyliorhinus > Scyliorhinus canicula. The sequence goes on from NC_052147.1 coordinate 135,695,987, forward strand.
CTTCGTTTCAGTGAGAACAAACCGAGTTTATTCAACCGCTCCTCATAGCTAATGCCCTCCATACCAGGCAACATCCTGGTAAATCCTGCACCCTCTCTAAAGCCTCCACATCCTTCTAGTAGTGTGGCAACCAGAATTGAACCCTATACTCCAAGTGAGGCCTAATTAAGGTTCTATACAGCTGCAACATGACTTGCCAATTCTTATACTCAATGCCCCGGCCAATGAAGGCAAGCATGCCGTATGCCTTCTTGACTACCTTCTCCACCTGTGTTGCCCCTTTCAGTGACCTGTGGACCTGTACACCTAGATCTCTCTGACTGTCAATACCCTTGAGGGTTCTACCATTCACTGTATTTCCCTACCTGCATTTGACCTTCCAAAATGCATTACCTCACATTTGTCCAGATTAAACTCCATCTGCCATAACTCCGCCCAAGTCTCCAAATGATCTAAATCCTGCTGTATCCTCTGACAGTCCTCATCGCTATCCGCAATTCCACCTACCTTTTTGTCATCTGCAAACTTACTAATCAGACCAGTTACATTTTCCTTTACGTGCAAGGTTAAGTCTATTACAATTCAAGCTGATGCACCTGATAAGGGCACGTATGAGTGGGTTCTTCTCGGGCCTGGGGGATAAGTTTGAGCGGTGCTCTGGGGGGCCGGCAAACCACATGCGCAGATTTTGGTCCTGCCCCAAGCCTGTTCACGTTTAGGTCTCCTTCTTTGGAGCCGTGCCCATTGATGGTTATTTTTAAAGTGCCGGACTCAGCCGCCCTGCAGACGGGGACGAAGGCAGATGTCTTGGCCTTCGCCTCGCTAATAACCTGGATGGAGGTCTCCAGTGCCGCCTAAGGCTTCAGCTTGGTTAGAGGACCTGATGGAATTTCTGTATCTTGAGAAGATCAAATTTGTAATGAGGGGGTCGATGGATGGGTTTTATTCAAGTTGGCAGCTGATCATTGCCTTTTTCTGAGAGCTGGTTACCGTCAGCTGTTGGGGGGGGGGGGGGGGGAGGAGGCAGGGGGGGGGGGGGGGTTGGTCAGTCTGTTAGGGTCTTCTTTGTAGGGGGGAACTTGGTGGGATTGGGGGGTTAGTCTTGGTATAAAACTGGGATGGGATGGGTTGTGCTGTTTGGGGTTATATTTGTAATAATGAAAATTTTGTTTGAATTAAAATATATATTTTAATATCACTCTGTCCCCCTCCTCTGCCTCCAGCATACAGTGCAGGATGTCAGTAACCCAGAGGGAAAAGACTAGCTACCTCAAGAAGAAATCTGTTCCTCAATTTCACTGAACCATAGAATTCCGACAATGCAGAAAGAGGTCATTCGGCCCATTAAGTCATCACCGATTTTCTGAAAGAGCACTCTACCCAGGCCCACTCCCCCGCAACCTAACCTAGCCTTTGGACACTAAGGGGAAGTTTAGCGTGGCCAATCCACCTAAACGGCACACCTTTGGAAGGTGAGAGGAAACCGGAGCATTCAGAGGAAACCCACACAGATACGGGGAGAAAGTGGTGGTGCAGACTAGGGGGAACTGCCAGGGCTGGCAGAGCCAGATGATGCGGGGACAACCAGGGCTCAAACCAGCCGCCCCTCTGTCCCAAAGTGAACCCCTTTGGCCTTATGGGGACCGACCGGGAGGACGGGGTGCTGGGTGCAAACCTGAACCGTCCAATGGAGTGGAGACAGTGACTACCAGTTCCCTCCGAGCTCCACCCCTCTGATGAGGCTGCATCTCACATCCAGCACAACGGACACGGTGCCACGACTGTGCATGTGCCGCTGACAAGTGAACCAGTGTCCTCTGGCCTCAGAACCCCCAGAGGACCCCGGCCAAGGGACATGATCCAGGGGTTGGCATGGTTGTGCTGTGCGCGGTTGCCCCCTTGGTTGCTCCCTCCAGAACCACCCCCAGCCTCGCAATGCAGCCCACCTCAGCGGAGGGTCCTCCACCCCAAGTCAAGGCTCTTCCACCCCCACTAAAGCACTGAGATGGCAAGTCCAGTGTCCCCAGGCTCTTCGTCTGTGAGCAATGATGGCTACTCACCTCCTCGGCTCCTCACAGAACATTTTTCAAAAGGAGTACTAATTAGTGACAGCGTGACACTTGCTGGGGAGGCCGCTGAATGACAGGAGACTGTTGGATAAGAGATGGCTCTCGTTAATTGTATGGAAGTAGGGATTAAGTGATGATGATTGGTTTCTCGCCACGCTGCGGCACAATCCTGATTTCGCCTCCAGGGACGAGCCGGTTGCATCGCAAACTGTTTGGCGCCCTGTGCGGTTCTCATTTTCTGCCTCTCCCGCTATTCACAGGCCTCATTTCGCTTGAGCGAGAGCGTAATGAGGCCGGAGAATCGCGCCCTTTGGCTTCTGCTAGGTTCTCTGCTCTTGCCTGCCATGGATGGGTTGGGCAATTCCGCCTAGTGCCTTTCACAATCAAAGCATAGCCCAAAGCTCTTTACATTATTTGCATGTGTAGCATTTCAGGACATATCTAAGAGGTTATACGGTGCTATAGGAATATATATAAGGGCAGCACAGTAGCATTGTGGATAGGACAATCGCTTCACAGCTCCAGGGTTCCAGGTTCGATTCCGGCTTGGGTCACTGTCTGTGTGGAGTCTGCACATCCTCCCCGTGTGTGCGTGGGTTTCCTCCGGGTGCTCCGGTTTCCTCCCACAGTCACAAAGATGTGCAGGTTAGGTGGATTGGCCTTGATAAATTGCCCTTAGTGTCCAAAATTGCCCTTAGTGTTGGGTGGGGTTACTGGGTTATGGGGATAGGGTGGAGGTGTTGACCTTGGGTAGAGTGCTCTTTGCAAGAGCCGGTGCAGACTCGATGGGCCAAATGGCCTCCTTCTGCACTGTAAATTCTATGAAGTGAATGCAAACACTTTGGAAGATGCAGGATTTCCTGTGAGTTTCCTAGCACTGGCACTTCAGTTCAAAGTTATGAGACATTTTCTGCAGGAGGTCTACACCCCAGTAAGGATGAATTGAGGCTGCAAAATCCATTTTACTTAAATCACCTCCACTCAGCAGAGCGAATTCTTCAGCTCCTCAGTCTGAATGAGATTATATTTCACTATACATTGAACTAATCTGTACTTCGAAGATATCAATGTAAACAATTACATTTTGACACAAACTGAACAAGGTACAAATTGTTGTGGGGGAAAAAAGTCACAACTCACACTTTTGCAACAACCTAAGAGCTCAGCCCAATTATAACTGGGTGCTAAAAGGGCTAAAGTCTTTATGTAAATAAAGTGAATATTTGGCACCTGGTCCCCTAATTAAAAAATGCTTCCCATAATTAAAATATGCAGACCACTAAAAATGTAACTGTTGGAAGACAAATCATTGCACACTTTTAACTTCTGGGTAAATAACCAACACACACATATATAAAGATAGAATGCAAGTGCTCTTTTCTTGAAAGAATCCTGAAGTCCAATTTACTTCAGACAATCTCAAGCAATTTATGCTTTGTTCTGTGTGCGAGTGGAGAGAGTCAGCACCGTTGGCATCTGCTCACTCATTAGCAATGTGAAGAACAGTCTAATTAGGGTATAAAAGCAATATGGTCCCGTGCATCAGCCAGATTGTTTGTCACTCCATCACAGAATGCAACGTTTCCTGCTGGGAAAATGCTGTCCTGATTTCATTCTCTTTTGTCAGCATTGGAAAAATAACCCCAAGCATACAGATGTTATAGAATTAAATCCAAAAGGATTTTTCAAGATTTAATTTAATGATGTTGCTCACTCTAAATGGAGAAGATAATAAAAATGGATGCGATTAAAGGTATTTGTAAATGGATGAAAAGTTGTAAGGGAGCATCTGGCTGCAAAAGTTGTTTTAAGAGTTGAGGGTCTTGCCCCTGCTCTGAATTTCGAGCACCCCTGACCATGTGCTGTCCTCCATTGACCAGCCTACTTTACGTGGAATGGCATAGTATTTACTCCAGAGATAGGCTGTTTGACACATCCAGTCCATGCCTGCGTTTATGCTCCACATGCCACCTCTCACGATCTAATCCAATCGACGTTCACCCTTCTGTTTTTATCTAGCTTCCCCTTAAATGTACCTCGGCTGCTTTTTGTGGTGGAAATTTCCTATGGAGAGGAGTCAACTAATTTGTGCTTTCTACTCTTTCAATATTCTTATTTTGCTGGGAATTTTGTGGGATCAAGGGTTCAAATCATTTTCGCTCAGCATCAACATCAAACACCCAATATCAAAGTTAAATGCTAAAGTAGAGGGTCCTTCAACACTGGCCCAACATTATACCCGTACCCTGATTTCAGCACTGGACCTACTATTCCACCACTATTTGACTGTATAAATTGCTGCTTTTAGGACATTACCGGCTATAAAGCAATAGTTGCTGCACCCCAAAGGTAAGTTACATTGAGTGCAAAGCTTTGAGAAATATCAATTAAAAAAAAATTAGAATACCCAATTCTTTTTTTTGCCAATTAAGGGGCAATTTAGCATGGCCGATACACCTAGCCTACACATCTTTGGGTTTTGGGGATGAGACCCACGCAGACACGGGGAGAATATGCAAACTATACACGGACAGTGACCCGGGGCCGGGATCGAATCCTGCTCCTCAGCGCTGTGAGGCAGCAGTGCTAACCACTGTGCCGCCGTGCCGCCCTGCTTTGAGAAATATCAATGATGTTATCATTGAGGTTAGGTGGATTTGCCATGCAAAATGCCCCTTAGTGTCCAAAGGTGTGCCGGTTATTTGAGGTTATGGGGATAGGGTGGAAGAGTAGACATGGGGAGGGTACTCTTTCAGAAGATCGGTGCAGACTCAATGGACCGAATGGCATTCTTCAACACTGTAGGGATTCTATGGATCTAAGTCACTATGAAGGAGATGCAGTTAAGATTGTTTACCTGCATTTTCAGAAAAACTTTGATGAGGCACCCCACCCTCGGCTACTTCGCAAGACAGAAGCTTTGTTATCAGTAGGAATTTGATGTACAGGGTTAGGATTTGGTTCCAATTTTACAATTAAAAGGTTGTAGTTAGTGGATGTGAATCAGCCAGGCATGTTCCCACTGGTAATACCTAACGATTGGTTACATCCTGGCTACTGTTCAGGGTTTTCCTAATGACCTGGGCAATACTACCAGCAGCTGAGAAATGGTACCAGTGGAAGTGAAAGGGTTAAGACAGGAGGATTGTAATCCAATACAGAGAGATTTATACTGCATACTCAAACTCCACAGCCATAGCATTCCTACATTTCATGAGGCACCAACAATTCCTGGTTCACGACTATTCCGCTCTTGGAATAGGAATTGAAATATTATTGATAATAAAAGCCATTCCAGGCTTTGAATTAGTTAATTGACCCTACCAACAAACAGAAAACATTCTTGAGAAATGCAAAATGCAATGATAAACAATTAAACTAGTGCGATAGGATCCCTGAAATTTGCCTTCGAACTGTCATTATAAAAGACACATCCAGAATGTCGCAAAGTAGGTTACAGCCAATTAAGTGCTTTTGAAATGTGGTTACTGTGGTAACATAGAAAATGCAACAGCCAAATTGCACACAGCAAGATTCCACAAGCAATATCTAATGATCACATTGGGTGAAATTCAACCAAAACATTTCTTGTCATTTTGGGCGAGTTTGGCAGAGTGTTCCCTGCTGGCCTTTTGCGTGAGATCCCCATTGGTATTCAAGCACACTGAGGGTGCGATTTAACTGTGCGATTTAACTAAAAAAAAAAGGGCCGGGAATGACCCCTCAGTGCAGGAAGAGATCGGAGCACCATCCTGCCTCCCCGATATGACCTGCAGACCCTCCCCATGCACCAACTCACCTGTTGGGGGAGGGTCCTCAAGACCCCCGCACCCCCCCCCCCCCCCGCCCCCCCTCACACCACACCACACTCCATCAGGGCATCCCAGGCCCGATCCCTGGCATGGGAAAAATGCCAGTATGGCACCTTGGTGCTGCCAACCTGGCACGCCAGCAGTGACCATGCCAGCCTGACAGTGCTACCTGGCACCCTGTTGTGTCAGGCTGGTACCCAGGTGGCACAGCCAGGGTATCCAGCCTGGCAGTGCCAAGGTGCCCAGGTGACATCAGCAGGGTGTCCAGCCTGGCAGAGGCCGACCACCCAGGGTCTCCGATCACCTAGGAGACCCTCATGTGGTGATATGCTTACTAAATAGCACTCAATGAGGCTAATAGATGCCAGGTGGACATTTGATCCAGCAGCATCACGATTAAGTGGGTTCTCAAACTCACTTAACCGTACAAGATTGGGAACCGCCCATTTTGGGCAAGATCCAAATTGCGGGAGATCTGGTTAGATCTCACGAGGCATAACGGCCGTCAGGAATCCCAGGGGAGGCCTTGCACGGTATCTACCGGCAACGTTCAATCCCGATTCCTGAGGGATGTGGCCAGTAAATTGCACCTGTAGCCATTTCTGCGGGCCTTGGCGAGGATTTTTCCTGGTCCAGCCCACACTTAGAAATGTTTTCAGCAATGAGGAGCTGAACTCGCCGGTGAGACCAGCTCCTCGAAGATCGGAGCACCCTTTTAAAAGGGTTCCCCGATCTCTAAGGGAGCTTGAGGGTCCCCTTCCCATGGAAAATGTCACCCCCGTACACATGAACATTGCTCCACATCCCCGCAAGTGAGGACACCTGCTATTGGGTCACTGAGGCCTCCTTATCAGGCCTCCCTCCCCCCCTCCAACCTTTGAGCCCCCTTCTTACCTGCCCTTCACCCCTCCCACTCCTCTTTCATGGGCATGGCTCTCCTCAGGCCCTGACCCTTGACCCAGCACCCAGGCTGTTCCTCTGCCAGCCTGGTAGTGCCATCCAGGCACCTTGGCAGTGTCAAGGTGCCTGGATGCCAGAGGTAGAGCCAAGGTGCCATCCTGCCTTGCTCAGGGTTCTCCAATGGGCTGGGAAACCCCCCCCCCCCCCAGATGCTGTTCCGCCTGTGTGGACCAGTACTAAATGGCACCGACTCAAGGCCTTGCTGGGAAGGCTGTTAGTTAAGAGTGCTGGGTTACTCCGGGGCAGGCACATTTGAATGAGTCTAATGGCTCATAAAAATACAACGCAGGCGATATCCAGATCGTGACGTCTTGCGAGGTTCAGTTGAATCTTGCAAGATGTCTTGAGTGTCTCGAATCTCGCCAGTGGCCTCTCGCAAGATTCAATGGCCTCATTGGATCACCAAATAGGGCACGATGAGGTTGGCCAATTCGGACTACAGTCTATTATTTAATAGTGCTGGTTGAGGGATAACCATTGGCTAAGATACGAAGAAAAAATCCCTCTTCTTCTTTAGACTAGTGCCATGGAATATTTTACATCTACCCCATCTGAAAGATGGCACCTTCAACAGCGCAGCACTCGATTTGAACTGTACTGAAGTGTCAGTTTTGTGCTCAAGATTCTGGAGTGGGACTTTAACCCACAACCTTTTGACCATTACCAACTGAGCCTGGCTATCACCTATATTTACATTGATTTAGTGGTGTGTTGAGCTGTGTTTTCAAAAACCCAGATTCTGAACAGCCAGAGAGCAATTTGCTGAGTAGAAATGGGTCTTCGCAAGAAAACACGATCCTAAGGAACTTGGGAAGCATATTCTGGGTTGTCTCCTGCTGTCCATGACTCGCATATCAAACCCCTAGCCCACTGAGAACAAGTTTGAAGTTTTCCTTCACAATACCTTAGCTGCCGTCAGATTAAGTTAATTGCCTATTTATAATCAAAAATATAATTCATTTACAATTAAATTTCAGTTTAGGAGTGCTGCACAGGGCGGGCATTGTCATACGTGGAACCTCGTCCTGGGCGGACATTGATCATACTGTACTTTTTTAAGAACAGCAGCAAGTTCTTCCAGTGTTCTGATCAACAGTAATTCCGTCTACCAACTGATCAACAGCAATTCCTGCTTCAAACTCAAAGCAAATGTACCTTAACAACTGATCACCCACTCACTAATGATTGCACAAAACAGCTTCCAGGTTCACCTGCATAACAGCAGTCAGCATCATTCAAAGCAGTTCATTGTATGGGGAGTGCTTCAGAGTATTTTCGTGGCACATTGCAACCATTACAGCACATTATTGCTTCATTGGGGGGGGGGGGGGGGGGGAGGAGTGTCTCAAATTCAATTGAAGTAGGTATGGACAATAAATTCTGACAGGACTAGATAGGGAAGATGCAGGGAGGATGTTCCTGATGGTGGGGGTGTTCAGCACCAGGGATCACAATCTAAGGATACGGAGTAAACCATTTAGGACTGAGCTGAGGAGAAATGTCATCACCTAAGAGTGGTGAGCCTGTGGAATTCTCTACCACAAAGTACTTGAGTCCAAAATACTGTATGTTTTCAAGAAGGAGTTGGATATAGCTCTTGGGGCTAAAGGAATCAAAGGATATTGGGAGAAAATGGGTCCAGATTACTGAGTTGGATGATTAGCCATGATCATAATGAAAGGCAGAACAGGCTCGAAGGGCTGAATGGCCTCCTCCTGCTACTATTTTCTACGTTTCTATGCTAAATGCTGGCCTTGCCCATGATACCCACATCCATTGAATGAATAAATACCAAAAATTATTATTTTTAAATATACTGATTGTTTTATAACTAGGATGGCACAATCCTCCAAAAGTGTAATAAAACAACCAATGTTTTTTTTGGTAATGTTCAGTGATGGAGAATCGTTGGGTTTTTTGGAAAATTCCACTCTTCTTGAACACATTTAACATCCCTTCCAAAAGACACAGCTTTGAACAATGCAGCACTCAGACAGTATAAATATAAGACTTCCTATTAATGTTGCAGGATTGCAAACTATTTTAAGAGTGCTGAAGTTCTCCAGGTTAAAAACGGAGGTTCCAAAGAGGGACTTGAACCCACAACCTTTCACTGCACAAGTGAGCACACTACCAACTATTTTGACTGCTAGCCATAATATTAGGTTTAGATGTGAAATAAATAAAACACAATTTATCTGGTTGATCCTTATTAATATTTATTGTGTTTTGAAATCTTCAGCTTAGCATTCTATCTGAAAATAGGCTGCACTGAATTGAGTGAAATGAGAAAAAGCAATAATGCTTGTCAGAACTCCAGATGACAGAACAAAAATAAGCAAACAACACAGGCATTTCTCTACCCAGGTGGCTCAGGCTAAATATTCCAACGGTCTTCCGTGCTGAATGAATGAATATTGTACATTTCACTAATGGTAGGAATATTAAATGGTGATAGATACCAACATAATTGTGCAAGCTGAATACCATCCTTCTGTTTAGTTGAGAGAGTTTAATTTCTATTTTACTGCTGCATAAAAATATAAGGGGGAGTCGGGAAAACACAGAGGGCAAGGCAAAACAAACATTTATAGTTAATATGTAAATTGAATTTTTATACAAGAATGGCTGTTCATCAGCGTTATGCAGTTTGAAGAAGAAAAAAAGAAATGAAACTACCAGAACCGGTGAAGTGTGAACATGTATTCGGCAGAGCTGTGGACATTGGCTTTTACTCAGATCTAGTCGGGATGTGTCCAGCACCTTGTAGCCAACACAAAAAATACCCAGAGGGAGGCGCACACACATAGGCACACAGACATAGGCACACACATACACAAGCATAGGTATACTTACATACATAAACTCTCACACACATTTACACACAGGCACACGTACATACATACATACATGATGCGGAGATGCCAGCTTTGGACTGGGGTGAGCAGAGTAAGAAGTCTTCCAGCACCAGATTAAAGCTTAACAGGTTTGTTTTGAATCACTAGCTTTCAGAGCACTGCTCCTTCCTCGGGTGAATCCATACATACATAAACAGACACATATACTCACAAGCACATATACATACATACATACACATGCAATATCAAAGTTAAATGCTAAAGTAGAGGGTCCTTCAACACTGGTCCAACATTATACCCGTACCCTGATTTCAGCACTGGGCCTACTATTCCACCACTATTTGACTGTATAAATTGCTGCTTTTAGGACATTACCGGCTATAAAGCAATAGTTGCTGCACCCCAAAGGTAAGTTACATTGAGTGCAAAGCTTTGAGAAATATCAATTTAAAAAAAAATTAGAATACCCAATTCTTTTTTTTGCCAATTAAGGGGCAATTTAGCATGGCCGATACACCTAGCCTACACATCTTTGGGTTTTGGGGATGAGACCCACGCAGACACGGGGAGAATATGCAAACTATACACGGACAGTGACCCGGGGCCGGGATCGAATCCTGCTCCTTAGCGCTGTGAGGCAGCAGTGCTAACCACTGTGCCGCCCTGCTTTGAGAAATATCAATGATGTTATCATTGAGGTTAGGTGGATTTGCCATGCAAAATGCCCCTTAGTGTCCAAAGGTGTGCCGGTTATTTGAGGTTATGGGGATAGGGTGGAAGAGTAGACATGGGGAGGGTACTCTTTCAGAAGATCGGTGCAGACTCAATGGACCGAATGGCATTCTTCAACACTGTAGGGATTCTATGGATCTAAGTCACTATGAAGGAGATGCAGTTAAGATTGTTTACCTGCATTTTCAGAAAAACTTTGATGAGGCACCCCACCCTCGGCTACTTCGCAAGACAGAAGCTTTGTTATCAGTAGGAATTTGATGTACAGGGTTAGGATTTGGTTCCAATTTTACAATTAAAAGGTTGTAGTTAGTGGATGTGAATCAGCCAGGCATGTTCCCACTGGTAATACCTAACGATTGGTTACATCCTGGCTACTGTTCAGGGTTTTCCTAATGACCTGGGCAATACTACCAGCAGCTGAGAAATGGTACCGGTGGAAGTGAAAGGGTTAAGACAGGAGGATTGTAATCCAATACAGAGAGATTTATACTGCATACTCAAACTCCACAGCCATAGCATTCCTACATTTCATGAGGCACCAACAATTCCTGGTTCACGACTATTCCGCTCTTGGAATAGGAATTGAAATATTATTGATAATAAAAGCCATTCCAGGCTTTGAATTAGTTAATTGACCCTACCAACAAACAGAAAACATTCTTGAGAAATGCAAAATGCAATGATAAACAATTAAACTAGTGCGATAGGATCCCTGAAATTTGCCTTCGAACTGTCATTATAAAAGACACATCCAGAATGTCGCAAAGTAGGTTACAGCCAATTAAGTGCTTTTGAAATGTGGTGACTGTGGTAACATAGAAAATGCAACAGCCAAATTGCACACAGCAAGATTCCACAAGCAATATCTAATGATCACATTGGGTGAAATTCAACCAAAACATTTCTTGATACTCACAAGCACATATACATACATACATACACATGCAAATGCAGAGAAATAGGTACACAGCCACACACTAGGCACATATACATGCATACACAGATACACATGCAGACACATACACACAACCACATATGTAGCCACAGACACACACTGGTATATTTAGACAAACATAAACAGGCACACACATTCATACAGAAAGGAAAAGATCAAGGAAAAGAGGAGTAAATCTGATTAATTTCTATCAGTTCCATTTGAAGCCTGCATTGCACAATGGTACACAAGTCAAACTCATGTTGTGAAAACAGACCTTTGAGACTGTTCTGATAGATCACTGTCTTTAAACTATAAAACATTCAGATTACCAGATAACAGTCTTACATGGTGCAAACACTCTGGTGCACCGACCATAACATTAGCTGATTGAGGCACAAGGTATAGCTGAGCCCTCCAATCAAATGCAAATTCCCCTCTATAGCATCAGCCACACTTGAACATTCATATCAACTATTAGCACAGAGATCGTGAGGTAACAACAAGGCAAGTTAAACTCATTCTGACAATGTGGGCTTTCATTGTGCACTGACACAAGTTCTCTCAGCCAACATCAGCTGTAAGATAAAGTCGCCATAGTCTCAGATGACCATAGGCTGCCGTCCCCTTTGAAGGGAAAGCTGACTGGTGGCGATTTAACCTGAGGATCATCACACCTCAGGCGAAGGCAAGTCTAAGAAGATGGGTCTTCATGAATAATCTCAGGTGGTAGCTGTAGGATCTGAATAAATTATTAATATTAAAGAAGCAAAAGCAAAAAATGCTGGAAACACACAGCAGGTCAGTAATCAATAGTGGTGAGGATGAATATGTCAATGGCCCAAGATTAGCAATAGGAACAACAGGCAAAAGGCAGTTACCGTTATTAAAGACGAATTTGTACAGCAACTTCCAGTGTCCACACTTACAATTAAACACATATATCAGAAAGTTCCTGTCTGATCTGCCCTGTTCCTGTACTAGTATTGTTGGTTCCTTGCCAAGGGAGCCAGCATTAAAGCACTCAAAGGGAGTGAAGTTGTGGCACCAAACCATTAGATACCCATTAAACACATCAGAAAAAGTGAGGACTCATCCATTCAAGTGTAGGTGAATTTTTAGCAGCATAGCAAACCTTAATTGCTAACCCTCTGGCCCCAAGATTACTGAGCCCTTCCCTTCAGATTTCAATTATTGTTGGAGGCTTAACAAAAATTTAAATATTTCTACTCTTTTCTCTCTCTCTCAGTTCCACCTTTCCCTCTATTTCACTTCCCCTACATGATTTCACCTTGAATTTAAATTTTCAAATGAAACTTTGATTTGAACTCTGCGTGCCTCTGTAGTGTGCACTGGAGTGTCTACGGGATGGTTTTCTGGGCTAATATAGTGAGGAACCAACTAGAGAGCAAGCCATTCTAGACTCGGTGTTGTGTAATGAAAATGGAATCATTGCCAATCTAGTTCTGCGAGACCCTTTGGGGATGAGCGACCATAATATGTGAAAAATTTTCATCAAAATGGAGAATTAAGTAGTTGATTCTGAGACTAGGGTCCTGAATCTTAATAAAGGAAACTGCAATGATATGAGGTGCAACTTGGCTATGATAGATTGGGAAACGTTACTTAAAGGGATGACCATGAATAGGCAATGACAAATATTCAAAGAGCGCATAGGGGAACTGCAACAATTGTTTATTCCTGCCTGGCACAAAAGCAAAATGGGAAACATGGCTTACAAGGGAAATTAGAGATAATATTTGATCCAAGGAAGGCATACAAATTGAGTCTGAGGATTGGGAGCAATTTAGAATTCAGCAAAGAAAGACCAAGACGGGCAGCACGATGGTGCAGTGGTTAGCACAGCTGCCTAAGAGCTGAGGACCCGGGTTCGATCCCAGCCCCGGGTCACTATCTGTGTGGAGTTTACACATTCTCCTCGTGTTGGCATGGGTTTCATCTCCACAACCTAAAGATGTGCAGATTAGGGAATTAGCAACGCTAAATTGCCCCTTAGTTGGAAAAAAATAATTGGATACTCTAAAATTATTTTCAAAAAAGGACCAAGGCGTTGATTAACAACAAATAACAAAGAAAAGTACAGCACAGGAACAGGCCATTCGGCCCTCCAAGAAGGGGAAAATAGAGTATGAGGGTAAGCTTAAAACTGACTGTAAAAGTTTCTATAGTATGTGAAGACAAATGTCTCTTACAGTCAGAAACAGAGGAATGTATAATAGGGGACAAATAAATGGCTGAGCAATTAAACACATACTTTGATTCTGTCTTCACCAAAAGGCCAAATAACGTACCAGAAATGTTGGTGATCACAGGGTTTAGTGAGAAGGAAGAACGGAATGAGATCAATATTAATGGAGAAATTGCTGGGATTGAAGGCTGATAAATCCCCAGGGCCTGATAATCTATATGCCAAAATACTTCAGGCAGTGGCTCTAGAAATAGTGGATGCATTGGTTGTCATCTTCCATGATTCTGTAGACTATGGAACAGTTCCTGCAGATTGGAGGGTGGCTAATGTAACTCCACTATTTAAAAAGGAAGGTACAGAGAAAACAGGGAATTGTAGACCAGTAAGCCTGATGTCAGTAGTAGGGAAAATGCTAGAATCCATTATCAAAGATTTAATAGCAGAGCACTTAGAAAATAGTGGCGGGATCAGACAGAGTCAGCACGATTTATGAAGGGGAAATCATGCTTGACAAATCTACTGGAATTCTTTGAGGTTGTAACTCGTAGAGTCGACAAAGGGGAGCAAGTGGATGTGGTATATTTGGGCTATCAGAAGACTTTTGACAAAGTCCTGCATAAGAAATTGGTGTGTAATATTAAAGCACATGGGATTAGGGATAGTGTATGGAGATGGATTGAAAACTGATTAGCAGACAGGAAACAAAGAGTAGGAATTAATGGGTCTTTTTCAAATTGGCAGGCAGTGACTCGTGGGGTACCGCAGGGATCAGTCCTAGGACTCCAGCTATTCATGATATATATTAATGATTTAGATGAGGTTTGCAGATAGCATCACGTTGTGTGGGAGGGTAAGCTGTACATGGCCATAAATTAGGAGAGGGGAATGTGCAACGAAACCTGGGTATCCTCATACACCAGTCTCTGAAGGTAAGCATGCAGATACAGCAGGCGGTAAAGAAGGCCAATGGTATGTTGGCCTTCATATTGGCAGGATCCCAGTACAAGGGCAGGGATGTCTTGCTGCAATTAGTGAGACCACACTTGGAATATTGTGTGCAATGTTGATCTCTTTATCTGAGGGAGGATGTTGTTGCTCTAGAGGGAGTGCAGCAAATGTTTACCAGACTGATTCCTGGGGTGGCGGGATTGACGTATAAGGAGAGATTGAATCGGTTAGGATTGCATTCGCTGGAGTTCAGAAGAATGGGGGGGGGGGGCATGTGGCGCACGCTAGAACTGGGACTGAGGTGTTGAGGACCCAGGTTAGAATCCCGGCCCTGGGTCACAGTCTGTGTGGAGTTTGCACATTCTCCTCATGTCTTCATGGGTTTCACCCCCACAACCCAAAGATGTACAGGGTAGGTGGATTGGCCACACTAAAGTGCCCCTTAATTGGAGAAAAAATAATTGGGTACTCTAAATTTATAACAGAAAAGGAAAAATGAGGGTGGTTCTCATAGAAACCTATAAAATTCCAACCGGACTAGACAGGGTAGATGCAGGAAGGATGTTCCCGATGATGGGTGTGTCCAGAACCTGGGGTCAGTCTGATTATATGGGGTAGACCATTTAGGACAGAGATGAGGAGAAATGTCTTTACCCAGAGAATGGTTGTCTGTGGAATCCGTTACCACAGGGAGTAGTAGAGGCCAAAATATTGCATGTTTTTAAGAAGCAGGTAAATGTAGCACTTAGGCGAAGGGGATCAATGGCTATGGGGGGAAATCGGAATTAGGCTATTAAAATGGAGCAGGCTCAAAGGGCGAATAGCATCCTCCAGCTCCTATTTTCTCTGTAAGGTTTTCTTCTTCTGATTTGAGGAAACATTTTGGCTGTTCTGTAATTTTTGAGGGGGCAAAACGGCCTGTTCCAGGACCTGCGCATGTGTGCACGTTGGCACCTGTGCATCACCCAGAAACCTTTCCAGAGCCTTGTGGGGTTTCCCACTCATGCCGTCATGTCGGCACCTCAGAACAAAGTGCGGATTTCTGAATTTTTTGGTTTCGGATTTCGGATAAGGGATGCTCAACCTGTGGACAGCAAGCATCATTCTTTTTCTGCAGAACGCAATTAGTGAAAGATGAGAAATCCAATCAGAAACAACTCACAAGTAATAGACAGAACCATGGAGCTACTGAAGAAACAAAAATGTGTGCAAATAGCCAAGGAAGAATAGCCCTGAGGAAAGGGAGAAAATGTGACAGAAAACATGGAGATCAAGAAAGAAAATGTGATTGCATTTATTGGGTTGGTATTTATGCCATTGACTTTAAAATCTTTTTTAAAGTTGTCAAATTCACGTCAAAACAATTCCAGGCAATATATACTTATCCCTTGGTGTCCAGTGGTTCGGTTGTGAGGATAAAGTGAGGAGATGTGCCTAGAAGGATGTTCTTTCAGGTGGCCGGTGCAGAATTGATGGGCTGAATGGCCTCCTTCTGCCTTGTAGGATTCTATGAAATCCTCTTTGCCTTCAGATGCCTAGCTTTAAACACCCCTGCTGGGAGCACAGACTTCCACGGTTGGACTTCTCTAAGGCCTTTGTTTTTTTTTTTTTTCATTTTGAATACTCGTTTCAAGTAAACTCACAGCTTCCCTGAAACTGCATTTGACTGGCACACCTGACACTTAAACATTCTCACTTTAGAAACACCCAAAAATCAAAAATTGTTTAATAGATCTCAGAAATAGAACTTCTTTACCTGTTTGCAATGAAAGGGCCATTGGAAAGGCTTAAATTAAACCTGTACATTGATCGGTGATGTGATCAATAAAATGGTGACACGACTAACCTCTTAGGTATGAAGTAATTCAATGAATTTCCTTTCTTAAAATTGTTAACTTTAGTTCCACGACTGTCACACTTTATCTGTACTTTGTTTCCAAAATGTCAGATATATTTGATCAAACAATTGTAAAACGTTGGCTGAGAAAATCAAGCTCTGGAGTGATGTTCTCTCAGAGCAATTGTTCGCAAGTCTATTTCTAAAAAACGCATCACAGAAAAGGGGCACTTCGTCTTTCAGAAAATTTCAAATGCTTTCTGAGAACAGCAAAATCTGCAAGGATTTTAAAATCCATACACATTGAAACATCACTGTTCTTTCGTAATTTCAGATGCCTAGCTTTAAACACCCCTGCTGGGAGCACAAACTTCCACGGTGGGACTTCTATACAATCTGCACAGAAGGAGTTCAGATCTAGTTTCATAGAATTACTGCGATTCTTAAACTGTACTCATTTGCTGTTGTGGTTAAGCCTGAAGGAAAAAAAGCTTCAGTGAATTACAAAAGCTTTAAGGAACAAAATCCTTTCAATTACCACAGCTCCCAGAGGAGGCAAAACTATCCCGCAGCATTACAAGACTGGGTCCTTTCGCTTTCTCTACAACCTTAAGTCCAGGTGTTTAGTCCTGATTACATATTCTTAGCAGAAGCTAATATGATTAATTATGCAGCTTCATTCTCTGAACTACGAAAGTGGGGATGGATCTCATATACTTCATGACATTGCATTAATATTTAGCTCCCTTTGGAGACCCAGTGCCATTGGTGCCAAGTAAATTCAGTTGGGATGAAGTGCTTGACAAGTATGATTGATAGTGTTGCTTTGATAGAAGCTATATTAAAATAATATACAATACATAAATCCACTGTTCCGTATTTAGAAGCTATGCTGATAAAGGAAATTATCTAATTATGAAAGAATTATTCCCATTCCTTGAGACCTATGAAAGATGAGTAAAACTTCATAAATCTAGCTAATGCTCTGTGCTGAGTGGTCAGCAAAGCAGTAATGAAAACCATCTGTCCATTTCCTGGATAAATAAAGAACTGACAAGCTGAAAATCCATCAACTGTAATAAATTTAGTGTCACTCGATTACAGTCCAGCAAAATAGACTGCCTTTCACACCTCATGTATTTCTATGGTGGTGCAAAGGCCCCCACCATTGGAACAGCAGTAGGCTATTTAGTCTCCTGAATCCATTCCTCCATTTAATGCGATCATGGCTGATCTGCGACCGACCTCTGTATACCTACATTTTCCCCATATGTTGTAATTCCTTTAACTCCCAAAAAATTATTAATCTCAGATTGAATGTTAACAACAGATCTAAGATCAAATGACATTTGCGGGAAACAGTTCCAAACGTCTGCCAGCCTTTTGTGTGTACAAATGTTTCCTAACTTTACCCTTGTAAGATTTGGCTCTAAGTTTTAGACTATGCTCCCTCATCAGACGTCCCCAACTAGTGGAAATAGTTTCTCTCTATCTAGCCTATCTGTTCCCATTAGCACCTTGAAAACGTTGATCCAATCGCTCCATAACCTTCTAAATTGCAGGGAAGACATTCCTAGTTTCTGTTATTCATCCCTTCATGCCTAGGTGTCATTCTGGCAAGTCTACACTGCACTTCCTCCAAGGCCAACATATCCTTCCTTAAGGTGTGATGCTGGAAGCTGCTGGCAGAATGCCAGATGTGGTCTAATCAGAGCTCTGGATAACTGAAACATGACTTCTCACACACACGCACACCCTCCCCCGGAATTCTAATCTGCTTGATATATGGGTCAGAATTCCATTTGCCTTTTTGATTATGTTAATGTTTATGTTAATGGCCAATGTTCCCGGACCATCACTGATGACAGCTTTTCATCATTTAGAAAGTATGTTGTTCTATCCTTTCAGGTTCAAAATGGATGGCTTCATATTTGCCAACATTGAAATTCATTTACCACAGTTTTTCCCATTCCTTAAATCCACCAATATATCTGAGTAACTTTATGCTTTCATTTACATTTCTAGCAATGCCATCTATTTTTGTGTTGTTGACAAACTTGGTTATGCTTAATAAATATGATGAAAAGCAGAACAGGTGCTTGTGAGATGTTACTAGCCACATGCTGGTCATTAGAGTGCCTGCCCATCATCCCTACTCTCTGTCACCTATCCCTCAGACAATTTCCTAACCAGGTCAATAATTTGCCTTCAATCACATGAACTTCAACGTTAGTTGAAGTCTCTTTTGAGGATCCTTATCATATGCCTTCTGGAAGTCCATATAAAAAACATTCACAGACATTCCCCTCAGACATTCACCTCTCCAAAATGAAAATTCCTCAGCATTGCCCGAATTGACCTCCCATTTACAAATCCAGGCTGGCTGTCCCTGATCAGCTGAAAATTGTCAAGTTGTTTGGCTACCTCATACTTAATTATAGACCCTACCAATTTCCCAACAATGGAAGTTTGACTAACTGGTCCATAATTCCCTGGTTTAGTGGATTGGCATGCAGTTTTCCAATTTAAGAGAAAAGTTAGGAAATAATAAGAATGTCAGGAGGTTATAGTTAGGGAATCTGAAATATGCTCGCCTATTTTCTTTAAACTATTGGATGGAAACCTGTTTCGCTTTAGTGCCATATATATTCATTGTTGCTTTGTTTTGCTTATGTTAATTTTGGTGAGTCCCTTTCCCTGATTCAATGTTAATTTTCTTGGCATGCTGACCCTTTCTTCAACTATAAATGCTGATGCAAAGTAATTATTCAATATTTCTGCTATTTCTTTATTTTCATTGATAATGGATGCAATTATTCGGACTTTTACTGGAGGTAGGATTCTCTGCAGGTTTCCCAGTGGCGTGGGGGTGGCTTCAACGGGAAATCCCATTGACAGTGGCGGGAGGAGAGAATCCCATTGCCAGCAAACAGTGCGCCGCCTCCCGCCACTGAGAATCACGCAGCTGGGAGGCCGGAGAATCCCACCCAATGTCAACATTATCAGTTTAAGACACCCGCATTGCTCCTGACCACCCTTATTTTCATAATACAATTTTTTTAGTTTTAGTTTTAAAAATGTCAACTTTGATATCCTTTTATAAATCTCTTTTCTTTTCTTTCATCAATTTAGAGTACCCAATTCTTTTTCACCAATTAAGGGGCCATTTAGCATGGCCAATTCACCTACCCTGCACATCTTTTTGGGTTGTGGGGGTGAGACCCATGTAAACACGGGGAGAATGTGCAAACTCCACATGGACAGTGACCTGGGGCCGGATCGAACCCAGGTCCTTGCCGCTGTGAGGCAGCAGCACTAACCACTGCGCCACTGTGCCACCTATGAATCACTTTTCACACAGTCTTCCTTTTATGTAGCTTTTACTATCTGTTTTGTCACCAGGATCTGTGCCAGTTTTTGCATTTTCAGATGCTTTTTAAAAATGTTTTATTATTACCACTTGGGTCATTTGTAGCTTTGTTTTGGTAAGTAGAACTCTTGTCCTTTTGGAATAAAAACTGGTCTGAATCACAATAAATTATTTTGAGCACCTCCTACTGTTCTTCGGTTGTTAACAGATTAACACATTTGTCTACTTTACTCTGAATATTTTCTGTCTCATTGCTTTGAAGTCTGCCTTACCGAAATCTGGAATTTTAGCTCTTTTGCAGTTCTCCCTTCCAGCACTATGCTGAACTCGATCATAGTGGGGTCACTTTGAGATAAATGTTTATACACCACACGGCTGTTCACCAAAACTGTCTCATTACTCATGATTTGGTCTCACAAAGCACTCCCTCTTGTAGGTTCCAGGACATCTAGTTGCAGGGAACGATCCTCAACAGACTCAAAAAATGCACTTACTCTCTGCCTTGTGTCGGTCTGCTGATGCCAATCTCGATGAAATTTAAACTCACCTGCAAATTTATATCCCACACCCATCGACCACTTATCAGCCAATTACAAGGTGGTGAAGGAGGAAATTAGACCACAGATTCGTAGCCCCTCCTCTTCAACTCTTATGTGAACATTTCTTCCCAAATCTTAAAGCTAGCCATCATGACCCAATCTCTTCTCGCCCAAAGCTTTAATATCAGTGTTGCTGAAAATAAAATACATGGAATTACCAGGCTTCTTTATCAGATTGGACTCAAAACCATTTGGTGTTAAAGAAATTGTGAACTCTGATAGTAAGTTGGATATAGGTAAGTTCCATAATTTTGGACAAAGAAATAGGAGTGGGATGGAGGTTTTATGAACAATTGAAGAAAAGGCAGCACTGTAAAAGGGTTTGTCCATTGGATAAGGACTGGAGGCATGTTGAAGTTGAGAACTGAAGTTGTTCAAATGTAAGCTATCCCAGATAAAATACTCCTCTGATGGAGATCAGAGTTTCTAACCACTTTGTTCAATTTCCATGGCAAATAGGGAATAGTAAACCATCTTCGTATCATCAGTAAGCACACGAGTGAAGGATGACAATTTTCCAATTTACATGGCATTCTACTTCATGAAGACAGCATGAGCTTATGTCACGCATTTGGCTGGCACATTCACCTGAATTGCTGATCTGTTTTTCCTTCTCCATTATCCAGTACATTATATTTGCATTTGGAAATTACTGGAAAGCCTGTTCTAGTGCATGCATGAACGCTGACTTACAATTTGAACATCTGGGATCAAAGGAGCTCCTTCTTTCATCACAGTGTGCAGTTCAGCATTCCACTGTAGCATTTTTCACAATAAATTCTGAACCAGGGACTAGGTAGTTCCGATCCCTGTAGCAAACAATGTCCAAGGGCGAGTATGGAAGGTTGGAAACTCAATCTATCCAAGTCAATCACAATACAATGCAACCATCTCGACTTCATGCATATCATAAATTGGTTGTGCACGTACCTTTGGAGCTGCCAAATATCAAATGAAATTATTGCTATGTTTTGTACTTTAGGGAACTGCCCCTAACTATGAATTGCTCGTCTAGATTCTGACAGAAACAGCAATATTTTGCAACCAAGCATCAAGGATAATCTCTCTCATCTGGAAACCATTGTTCTTTAATCCAACACCATAGTGCATGGTGGTATTATACTTTTGAGTGAACACTGTGGGAAGGAGAAATTATGCTACTCCTATGGTGAAAATTGTAATGTTCCACTCTACAATTCTCTGCAACAGGGAAACAAACGTTAAGAGGCAGACAATGAAGAAATATAGCAAAACTGACCAACCTTTTGGGGCACAGGTAAGATGCTATGGTTGGCATTGGTATGTGCTATGGATGGCACAGATTTTGTTATGGTTAGCCTATGGTTAGCCTTAGTGCCCTGTGATGCTGAAGTGTATATCCATGGACATTTCATGAGAATTGGGAAATACTGGTGCCCTCTACTCCTGCCACTCACAGAGAAATAATGGCACAGGGGGGGGGGGGGGGGGGGGGGGTGCACTTAAGGAGGGGGGGGAGAGCAGAAAACTGGGCACACTTTTGTTTTCAATTACCAATTTTAAATAATGTTAGGATCTCCTTTCAGAACAGATGGCTCATCAGCAACAATCACAAATGTGATAGTTGTCTGCTCTGGGCATTTCTATTCTGGAGCCAAATGCAGATAATAGATGGAAATGTTTATCAGCTTCATAACCTCTTCTCTCCTCCTCATTTTTCACCCATTAGTGAGCAGAATACACAGCCTATTCAAAAGGAATCCAGCCACTGCCTTGACTGTTGTTGCAGGACAGGCCAAACCTTCCTCAAAGCTTCAGAAATGTCCAAAAGACTGCTACTATTTTTCTAAAATGACCAGTGGCTGAAGTACACGGTTTTTTTTCTGTGCCAATTTTCTCCCTCACTTCATGAAGAATTGAATCCGACTGTGTCTGCCTTCACACAACTGAGTCTGCAGTCACAGGCTGAGTAACCCTTTAATAGATACGAACCTTCAACACATTTGTACAGATATAATTGTCTTGTATTTAGCACATATCCACTGCACACCAGACCACACTTTACAGATGTAAAACAGTTACAAAAAGAAAACAAAAGTCAATCATTGACTGAAAACATGAAACCTCAAATTGACAAACTATTACATTTACCCCTCTGATCATTCTCAGCAGATCGAAAAGAGCATCAATGACCTGAATTTGCTTTTTTGAAAGCAACAACCTTAATGTCCTAATTGCCACAACCATGTTCCAGTCCCTGTGGACACCATTAGAGGTCCACCAACATATTCAAAAGCAAAATGTAAAGGTTTCTGAGGATACGACAGCTCACAATCTTCCCCATGCCACTACACATTCAGCCTCTGCTGGCTGAAACTTCGCTCTCCTGATTCCATTTTTATCTATTTAGTCCTAACCAGAGAATCAGTTTTTAAAAATTGATTCATGGGATGAATCGCTGGCTATGCCAGAATTTGTTGCCCATCTCTAATTGCCCTTTGAGATGGTGGTGAGTTGCCTTCTTGAATCGCTGCAGTCTATATGGTGTAAGTACACACTGTGCTGTTAGGGTAGGAGCTCTAGGATTTTGTCCCAGCGACAATGAAGGAATGGCAATACATTTCCAGGACAGGATGGTGCGTGGCTTGGAGGGAAACTTGCAGGTTCCCATGTATCTGCTGCCCTTGCATTTCTAGGTGGCAGGGGTCATAGGTTTGGTAGACACTGTTGAAGGAGTCTTTGTGAGCTGCTGCAGTGCATCCTTTAGATGGTACACTGCGCTGCCACTGTGCATCAGTGGTGGAGGGAGTGGATGTTGAAGACATCATCCCAACTCCATTCCTGCTGAAATCCCCATCTATGCCTTTAATATGTCCAGGAACTATTCCAATTAACTTCTGGCCACCCTCCCATACTCTACCCTCTGTAAACATGAAGTCACCCATCTGCTGTCTGTGTTCTTACTTGAATTCAGTCCCGTTCACCCATGGGTTTGCTGACTTTGATGGGTTCCCAATTAAGCAACAGTTCAATTTTAATATTGTCATTCTTGCCTTCAGACCCCTCCATGGCCTTACCCCTTCCCATCCCTCTAATTTCCTCCAGCCCCATAATTCCTGAGGATATCTGGGCTCACCTAACTGGCTTCTTGAGCATCTGCAGTTTGACTCACTCCACAACTGGTGGCCCTGCCTTCAATGCCCTGAGCTCTGAAATTGCGTCCCTGAACCTCTCAGCCTCTCGCCTCGCTTTCCTCCTTTCAGACGCTCCTTAAAACCTACCTCTTTGATCATCAGGCCTAAAATCTCCTTTTGTGGCTGCTGTGTGAAATGTTGCTTTCTAATGCTGCCATGATGTTCTTGGCTCATAATGCAAAGATAAGCCATTATTGGTGCAACTCATCACATGGATGCTCATTATTGACCTCCAAAGTCAACCACTGCTCGAATGATAACCTGTTATTTCAGTAATGATTTAAAACAATCTACCAGATCCTTAACATCAGTAAAAGAAAGACACATTGTGTGTAGTGGTTTCTTTTCTGGTTGACTACAGTCAAATCTGTGATGTTTCTTCATAGCTTTTAACCACATCCAATTGTAAAATTGGCAGCAATTCACTGGCTGATCGTTTCTTTCTCCTCCCCCACAGCCAGTACCATTTTCATTCTCAAAAAACTATTACTCACACTCTGTGGAAGTTCATCAAAGCCCTACAGTGCAGGAGAAGGCCATTCGGCCCATCAAGTCTAGACCAACCCTCCAAAAGAGCACCCCACCTTGGCCCACCCTATCCCCGTGACCCCACCTAACCTGCACATCTTTGAACACTAACGGGCAATTTTTAGCCTAGTCAATCGGCCTAAACTGCATATCTTTGGATAGGGAAACCTAAAAGCCAGAGAGTTAGAGCGCACTGGTCACCAAACAAATAGAACAGGATCCAATCATTTCCCTGACTGGGGGAATTAAATTGTTAAGCTCATCGTGATAACTGCTTTATTCAGTTGTACAATGCCTGTCTCCAAGGTATTGGAAGATTTCCACCGTTAGAACAACAACTCGCATTTCACCAGGACCTTCAACCTGATTAAAGGTTGCAAGGAGCATTGTCAAACAAAATGTGACATCGAGCTGCATAAGGAGATTTTAGGACGGGTGCAGGCAGATTTTTAAGGTTCATTACCCAGAGGGGCTGATGGTCATAGAGGGAATTCAAGAGATTAGGATCTCCCCATGGCCACCAATGGTGGAGGAATGAGAATCCGTGATGCCCAAGAGGCCAGGAGTAGAGGGACAGATGCCTCCGAGGGTCGTGGGGCTGAAGGAGATGAGGAAAATCAGAAGTGAGAATTAAACGTATGTTATTTGAGACCAAGTAACAATGTATTGTTTCTGTTTACGGCCTGAGCTCACGTTCCCTCCGAATGTTTTACCACAATCACCCTCTCCCAATCACACAGCCTCACAGGATGCGGTTGCTGCTGCACTGTAGATTGTCACATCACCATCAAGGCCAGTGCTGCCCACAGAACTGAAAGGCATTCCCCTTCCAAAAAGACCCACTCCACTGAAACATAATGTTTGCCCCATCTGTTCGCAGCTCACCTTGCCATCGGGAATTCTTCTGCAGGTGGAATTAATATAAATACTGAGCACTAAATTCGGCTCAGCTACACATTTCTTCGGTGAAGCCTGATGCTAAAGGACAGTAACAGTTCGATCTCCTTCAACTAAATCCTTAATTGATACACGATGCCTCAAATGCAGGTTATTAAATGTCATTGGCATCTTTTGGATTGTAAAAGAAAGTGGCTGGTGAAAATAATATATTGTGAGATAGACAGTGGTGCAGCTGAGTGAACCTGGAGGTGAATAAATAAATAAATGGTGATTATGGGAGAGTCTTAGTGTAAAATTGCTCTGTCCATTATGTTCAAACACTGGCTTCTTGAATGTCTTGTGATCCTTTCACAGTCAAGGAAGTACAGTAACTATCGGTGAGGCACAGCAAAACCTTCCGGCAGTTACTGTATAAAAATGTCGTGTATCACAGTAAAAACTGGAGCACGTTCGACGGCCAAATATTATTGTGGTCACAAAGGAAAATATGATTAAGGCGCCAATATTCAATTGTGTTGGCTCACATTTCAAAACGGTTCGTGTCAGATCAGATCTATAATGCATAAAATGTCTTCAGAAGATTGGATTTTAAACCGATCTCTACCCTGTATTCCTGTAAAGGTAAGCCATCCCACAAGGGGTCCCACTCGGCCGCCCGTGCAACTAAACCGGTTGATTTCTGTGGTAGCGATGACCTTTCCACGGGGCACTGGGTGAATACAGCGTGAGGATATTTCAAAGGCTCCGGTAACTTTCAGTTCACAAGCACTGGGGTTCCCATGTTCACACCAACAGAAATGTGCAGCACGGGTTCAAGGTATTTTTTTAGTGCCCCATGACTGGTCTCTGTTACAAATTCAATAGTTTATGCTAATAGCTTACACGTCAAGGAAAAACACCCCGCGCTGTAAAACAGTCTCCACAAGACTGTTCGTGTTCACTAAAGGGTTTCTTTAACGATCATTTTCTACAAATGCAAAACGTGAGTGTCTTTTAGACCAAGTTTTTGTTTTCCAAAATATTTATTTCAAATAGTTTCAAAGCCGGCAGTGTTGACAGATGGCTATTGTGCTGTCGTGCATGCAGCTGTAACTACAAGACTCGCTGGAACAGAGCGGTGCTGTTTCATTTTACTCATTTGAAGTCTCCTTCTCAGTCAATATCAGGACAAGCTGATAAGACGCAATCTGAATATGCACTTTGTTCCAAATCAGGCTAAACTCAATGACCACTGTGTGTTCTGATCTCTCCCCACCGTGACCAAATAAAGTACTTTATCTTAGTGATGCCTCTGCAATGTTTCCCCCCCCCCCCCCCCCCCCCCCAAAAATAACAGCCTTCCCGAAAGGTGAATGTTTCTGTTTTATTCACCTGTAGATGGTACCTCGTTTCCGGCACCAAAACCTAAAATATACAACATTCAGTTCAGGTCATTTTGCATCCACGCCTTGATAGATGCGATTCCAAGATTCCGGTACGTTATTTACCATGTGCGATGTCTAGCACATAAGATATCAAATCGTATCCTGAAACTAACAGATCACCATCAGGCGATTGACAAATACAGTTAAAGGATTCGCTACTTTCTGTCCTTAATCATGTTGAATGATCTGTTTTCATCATCTCGACGATTTAGGCCAATAAATTGAACAATGTGATCAACTGTGCATACTTTAAAAATACAAGATATTGTTCTAGTGATAATGATTATTACAAGACACACAACCAGTCCGAATAGAATGCTGCCTTGTACCTATGTTAGAAGGAAGTGCTTTATTAGCGAGTCACATCTTATACCAGAGGTCTGTTACATCCGGATATTTTTAAAAGGTGGTCGGCAGGTTCGGTTTGAGTTTTATCTCATTGACTCCTGTAAATATGATGTTTTCCTCTTTAAAGTTGGGGAGTACTGTGGAAGATTCAAGTGGCTTTGATTGTCCCGAAGCGAATTGTTTCTGTTGCCTCGCCAGCAGCATTTCCCATCGAAACTGAACTGTCCCTGGCTCCAGCCATTTGGACTCCCTCTAAAATGCCTGCAGCTATTACCAGTCGCCCTTCTCCCGTGTCGGATGGATACCCCCCAGGTTGCAGACTATTCGGGACTGCCTTTATTCTCCACAGAGGTCGGCTGTGCTGGTGGAGAAATGCAATTCTCCATTTACCTCTGAGAAAGGTTGCTATTTTTTGTTTGTTTTTTGCTGAGGAGAACTCGGCGCAGACACAACGCAAATAAGGCAGAGGGAGGGCTTGTACATTTTTGGGAAGTCGATCAGGATGATTGCCCGGTGGGCTGTCCGCTCTGGCTACAGGTTTTGTAGTGTTGACATGGGAAAGTACTTTGTCTCGTCTCTCGTCTGTGTGAAGCGAGCACTCAAACATGATTTTCATTTTCGGATGGCATTAGTTCGAAGGGCCCTTCTGAATAAAAGGATCACAGATGGAAACTTGGCGAAGCCATGCACAGTCACCTTGCACACTGACCCCCTGCCAGACTCTGCAACCCTTTCACCCACAGCCGCTCAGGTGACGCCTGTGCTCATCCCAAACTGAATTCGAACTCACCACTGAAGTGCCCAAAGCTGGTTATATTTTCACAAGGCAGGCGGATAATTTAACAATGATTGAAGCTACTCGCTCGGTGCTCTATTTATGCTTTAAAAAAAAATAAACTGTAGGAACATTCTTAGAATTAAATGACCGTCTCCACTTTGGTATGTTCCGGTTGAGGATGGCTGGTAAACTTCTAATTCTGAAATCGGGGACTGTGAATTCCACCTTAAAGTGCCAACTTTCCTGCTTCCCCGCCACGGTATGAAACATGCAAGTTAAGGCAGCCATTGTGAGGATGGGAACGCACTGTAGTCTTATCTCGCTGAGGAAATGAGTTGCTAGCCAAGGTCAATTCTTCTCTTCAGACTCTGAAAAAGGCGGCTGCGTTATTTCTGCATGGATGCAAGGTGAATGGCACCTACCCCCCCCCCCCCCCCCCCCCAGCTGCCATTTCTCATTCGCGGGCCATTTATTACAGGTCACTGCTGCATGCAGTCATTTAAAGAACAATTTAACACCTACTTTCGTATGCAGAGTAATTTCGAGGCAACGGTATTAAACTCGCAATTGGCTGGGGGAAAGGGAAGAAGCGAAGGTCCAATCCAGGTACAGCATCTGATTAAAGCCAAGACCAAAGTGAGACGGGGAGCCGCTTTATTTCTCCTGAAACATATACATGTAAAGACCCGGCAGATGAAATGAGATAAGTACAAAGGATAACACGGTGGAGGGGCCGGCTGTAGTCTCTTTAAAGCCAAGAAGGTTAAAGCGAGATTTAATTGAGGTGTTCACAAATATGAAGGGGTTTGACCGAGCAAATAGGGAGAAATTGTTTCTACTGCTCGAGAGATTTAAGATCATAGGCAAAAATGGCAGGGAGGGATAAGATTTTATTTGCTCTGGTCTGGGACTGCCTCAAGCAGATACAATAGTCGATTTCAAAAGAGGGTGGGATCTTTACTTAAAAAGGGAGGGGCCAGTCCTGGGCAAGAGCAGGCGCATGGGTTTCGTTGGGTAGCCCCTTTAGAGAGATAGCACGGCCGCCATGGGCCGATCGGCGTCCTACGGTGCTGCACCATTCTACATCGTATTCTGTCGCTGATTGTCAATAAAAAAAACACGACAGTATTTTCTTTCCAGAAAGCAGTTCTTCCTAAATACATTTACGCTTTAAATCACGCATTGATCTGCCTGCAATTCAAATCCACCCCAAAAAGCCTATTATCTTAAAATAATAAAGATCAGCTAATTTTTGAGACTGTTCTCTTCTTTCGCCACGGAACCACTTTGATTACAAATAATTACTTAAATATGTGATCACTGGTCCCTGGAATTGACAGCGTTTTCTGGCAGAGGGCATGGTGTGTGTTCGGACGGTACGAACATAGTCCGCTGCATCAACACCCACCTTTGTAACTGGGTCTGAGGATGATTCTGGCACACAAGCCAAAACTATTGAACTTTTAATGGCCGATTGATCTCAGTGAAATCAACCCCCTTGTAACACTCTTTCTCTCGCTGGTTGTCAGGCTTCGCGGGAAAAGCTGGAAAGAGTTTATGTGGATGGTTATTTAAGCTTCGTCAATTTCACACCTAGTGCCTGGCGGGTCGTAAAAAAACAATTAAACTTTTATCGGCATCAAAAGGGGAGCTGAGCAACAATATCACGACCAGTGACCTTTCCAGAATTATGGAAATACAAAAAAAAAACCTGAACGCCTCATCCTCGGCAGGGAGAAGTCAGTTCTTTCACTGCTGCAAGATTCCCTCTCATTATCTGAGATTTATTGAACTCAGATAACTCGTTAGGACAAAGGGGCAATTTATAGCTCCCGTGTTTTACAATGTTTAAACTCCGGATTTAAAATATTTCTCACCACTGTTTAGTTATGTGCGTGAACACAAAGTCCCCAGTTAGATTTTCCTCATGCACATAGAGTGTGTGTACATGTAGATCAGCACTCCACACAAAATGACAATCGTTTCATCTCCAATGTATTATTTTTTCATAAGTCTGCTATCCCTTCACGTTACTCCAGCTGATGCAATTTCTACTTTGAATATTTAAGATCAATTAACTTCCCGCCTTTAAACAACCGAGGAGATGAGATGGGAATATCAGACCATAAAATAGAGGAACAGAATTAAGCCATTCGGCCCATCCAGTCTGCTCCGACATTCAATAATGGCTGCTTTGTTTCTGTCCCCATTTCCCCATAAGACCAGAAGATATGGGAGCAGAAATCGGCCGGGTCTGTTTGCCCTGGAGTGCAGATGTGTAGCATTTTTCTCGGTGTCGCCTGCTCCTTTTCTGTCGGATCGGCAATACTAAATGTATAAGATCATTTAAAAGTGATCATGGTTATGTGTTTGCGTTGACAGCCGGCTTCGCTTGGTCAGTCTTCCCCAGTACGAAAGCATTGTCAGAGGATGCAACAGGCGTGATTGAAAGTGGGGTGATACAGAGGCACTGGGGAAGGTTAAGGGAACATTTCCAAGGATGGTTTCAGGGATGTGTGGCGATAGATATCAACAAAGGACTGACAGTCCAGGTCCTCTTGTGGGAAAGAGAATTACTAAGGTCACCAAAAAAAACTATAGTGAATTCAGAAGAAACTTCTGCTCAGAGGGTGGTGAGAATGTGTATCCACCCGGCTGGCTGAAGCGAATTGGACAGATGTTTTTTTAAGGGGGAACTGCATAAGCAGTTGAGAGATATAAAAACAGAAAGTGCTGGAAAAGCTCAGCAGGCCTGGCAACATTTGTAGAGAGACAGAGTTAACCTTTCGAGTCGGAACTGAACCCACTGGAAACAACTGTGTCAATCTCTCCACCGAGTCTGCCGGAGCTGCTGAGTTTTTCCGAAACCCATGGCGTTTGCTCCAATATCAGTCTGTGAGGGAGAGGGAATGGAGAGTCATACTGGCTAGATTTATGGTAGAGGGGGGAGACTCCAGTGGAACATTAACACTGGCATAGATTACTTGGGCCGAATGGCCGAAGTCTTGTCCCCGACATCGGACGTGAAGGAATTCCTTCATTCTTCAGCAATCCAGGTCGGCTGGGAATTTGGGGTTTCCATCTGGACCCTAGTGCCAAATAAAAGCACAGACGTTGCTCAGACTGCTGTCAATTATGGCACCGGCCGCGAGCAGCGGGCCCTGCACGCCTGTCTCCTCGGGGCTGTATTGGACCCTTTGGAAAGAGGATTGAACTCCAGGGCATCCCCTCACTCCCTTCACTCTCATTCAGAGTCCAGAAGCCCCCCTGCCACCCAGAGTCCGGAAGCCCCCTGCCACCCAGAGTCCTGAAGGCACCCTGCTATCCAGAGTCCGGAAGCCCCCTGCCACCCAGAGTCTGGAAGCCCCCCTGCTATCCAGAGTCCGGAAGCCCCCATGCCACCCAGAGTCCTGAAGCCCCCTGCCACCCTAGTCCGGAAGCCTCTGCCACCCAGAGTCCTGAAGCGCCCCCCCCCCCCCCCCGCCACCCAGAGTCCTGAAGCCCCTCCCCCCCTCCCCGCCACCCAGAGTCCGGAAGCGCCCCCCCTGCCACCCAGAGTCCTGAAGCCCCCCCCCCCCCCGCCACCCAGAGTCCTGAAGCCCCCTGCCACCCGGGTCCTGAAGCCTGCAGCTGGACTCTGCGCAGGCGCGTCACGTGGCCCAGACCGGGCGTCCCTGGTTACCGGGAGACAGGCGGGGACATCAAAGGTGAAATCTGCAGGAGCAACATTGCAGGCAGATACACCAGTGTCAGGACTGAGGGGCTGGTCTCCCTGCACAGTATACTGTCCATGTCATGTACTAGTGTGACCACAGGATCCCTCAAGAATGAGTGCAGAGTATTATTTCACAGTAGACTTGGTTTAATAAATGTACAGGAATTCCAACCACTTCATTCCAGTATTCTGAGATATTCAGGTACCGCTTAGGGGAGGGTGGCTGACTGCATTTTGTACCTGTGTTTGTCCCCACCCCTCGCGAGGAAACCTATGCCGGGCCACTTGGTAGCAGTTGAAAGACACTGTCCTCCCCCCTTGTTAACGTGAAGCTAAGAATTGACCTCCTGGTCTTAAGTCTTCGTTCCTAAGCCCCATGCGACTTTGTGAACCCTTTGCAAGGCCAGCAGCCCCGCTGCTATTTCCAAAACCTGGATTCCTACCAACATCGCGAGCCATTCACCTCCCAGGCGTCTGTCTCCGAAATCATTCCCCAAGGATGGCCATCCCGCACGCCTTTCTATCTGACCTGCCAATGATGCGTTGAGGCTTGACTGATCGGAGTTAGAAAGGGCGGGTGGGGGATTGCAATTGAGAAAGTGACTGGAAAAAGTCACAGCTCCGATTTGAAACAATTCGGAGACCTCATAACAAGGTGCTATCACCACCTCAACCCCCCCCCCCCCCTTCCCCGCCCCCCACTCCATCCCCATCAGCCGAAGCTATCGAAAATCTCTGATCGCACTAATTGCCTCTCCGAACCGAGCGAACAGGGGGGCTGATTAAAATAAAAGCCACCCGGCTATATATAGAAAGTCATGGCGAATGTCAATGGATGAGCCATTAAACAGGGTCTCATTCGAGCGTGTAGTATCTCCAGCAGCGGGGCCAATGTACGCACCGTAATCCCGTCCACCCGAAGACGGAGCTTTCTGTATTTCAATAATTGTGCAGACTTATCATCCGTGACCGTCAGATGCTGCAGCGAGCAGCGAAGCTGAGAAAAGCTAATTTCTCTGCCTGAACCCATCCATCAATTTCCCGTGCGCGCGAAGGGTCATCGCAGGGCCACTCCCCGGGCACTGGTTGTTACATCAGGAAATGTTGACAAGTATGAATCGATCCCTAAACAACAACAAAATAATAGGTCGGTGCAAATCCTTGCCGCCTTGACTCTCTCCTGTTTTTTTGGGGGGGGGGGGGGAGGCATATTGTTCAGGGTCCCCCTGGTTTTTAGGAGGAAATTCATGAACTGTGGATTTCCATATACATTAGGTGGGGGTGGGTGTGATGCAAGAAATCTACAGGCTGGGGTGCGAGAGATTGCAAGAGGAAGGTTAGGGGAGGATGGAGTGAATGTGGGGGAGCGAGGGAAACGCGTGGCGAGCAGAATCGCAAGATCTATTCCAGGGAGAAGGAGGGGGATGGGGGGGGGGGGGGGGGTGGTAGCAGCATGAGAGGTACCGGAGAAGTGTCTGCCTGTGGGGCTTAGGGAGGGAGAGGGTCCGCTGTTGGATGGGAATTGTTGCTTTGTGTGTGCAGGGGACAGGAGGTGAGTGGTCCTGGTGGGGTTACTGTCAGTGCTGGGCAGCGGAATACCTCCGGCTTCTCCTTCACATTGACTGATGTCAGACAACACGCGCTGTCCTGACACAGGTACTCGGCGTGTAACTTTGCAGCGCTGCATTGTGAGCGCTGCTGTGTGGTTTGAGGGCAAACCTGGCGCACTCTGAAAGACTCCCCACAACTCCAATCAAAGAACATCAGGCACCGCCTCTGTCTGGCACTGTCTGACCAGGGGGGAGCCCGGTGTTATTGCGAGGGCTGCCCGGTCACAAAGAGGCCATGGCCAGGCATCCCAGACCTTCTCTTCTGAAGACAAGAGGAATAAAACCGCTCTCTCCCCCCTGCTTTCACCCCCCTCTCAAAACGAAGAGCCGTCCGATTTGACACACCCTCTCAATCTGCGATCCTGTTTGTGAGGGCGCTTCCTCTCCCTGCCCAGGCTGGGACCTCCATGCTAATATTGTGCTAACCTTGTGTTTCTAAAGGCGTTGTTGGTGGAGTCACAGGCATTGAGAACCAGCTGCATGCTGCACACCCTCACAGTGTCAGTCCCCAGGTCCAGTCCGACCATTTAGAGTTACCCCCGAAGCCATCATTCTCGGTGCTCAAACTGTGTTTACACTGGACCGTGCAAGTCCCTCCAATCATAATGCACTGTTTTCCTCCAATGTGCTGACGGATAAATAACTTTTTCAGAGCGAATCAAATCTTGGGCTCTTGTCCCGCGAAAGTATGGCCGAGCCATCTCATCACTTGTAAAACCATTAGCATCTTTAAAATATTCCACTCTCATATAACTTCAAGCGTGTCTAATAATGTGCCGAGCAGATTGTCTCCCAGCGTTCCCTTAATTTGCTTCATCTAAAAGCAATTCACCCAACATTGTGTCGCCCTCTGGCAGTTCGGTTCAAGTCGTCCCGGTTTTATAGATCAGATATTTCTACTGAGACAAACGCGACCAGACTGCTGCTGGACTAACACCAGCGCAAAGTTTGACAGCGGATTATAGGGAACGTTCAAACAAATTCTGAATGTGATGAAGTATTAATAATGAAATAACCATTCCGTCTGTTACCTGTGGCATTCAGTTTCCCTGTTTAGTCAGTTACATTGTGCACCTGCATCAGATACACATCTAGCAACTATTTTTCTCTCTCTTTCCGCTGTACACATTCGACCAAAGGAGCTCAAACCAGGTCATCCAAAACAAAACACATGTTAAGTCCCAGTGTCAGAAACAAGAGATCCCAGACGGACCAAAAAAAAAATCGGTTCAATGCCACATAAGAAATGCTCACAAGCTCAAAACTGCATGTCAAGCTCAACTGCCCCTGAAAGGCCCAAACACGCATAATGATGGGAGCCGCACAAAAGGGTTTAAGAAGGAACAACAGCGGGGAGCGTTCAGGACGATTCAGATTGTTGCAACACTTCTGCGGCTCTTAGTAACCGTGGGGTTTTGTGTGGCTCCACACTGGCAATCCTTAAATGAAGAGTGGGGGGGGGGGGGGGGGGACACGACATTAATATAGAAGAAAACAAACTGGCGTAAACAAAACTTCTCCTCATCCAAGTTTACAAACACTGTGCCAATACATAAATAAACTAACAACACGCCAGAGAAAGAGAGGGGGCCGGCCCAAACACAATAATAAAGGAATCTGTCTCCTACCTGACTGCGAGATTATTTCTTGCACCTTCAGCGTTGCACAGATAAAGCTCACAAAGAGGAACTCCGCCAACTTCATTTTCTCCCAGTTTTGCTTCTCTCTATTTGTTGCGGGGGTGGTTATGTCAGTCAGTTCTGTGTAAAATTACATGACTACCAAAATGTATCCTCAGAAAGTGAGTGTCAACTTTTTGTGTTGTTGCTTTAGTTGCCCCCCCTTCCTCCCCCCTCACTCTCTCCCAGTGCTCTGCATTAAATCTCTTGCAAGCTGCAAGAGTGCTGTCTCTGCGCTAAGTGTCTATTTTTTTTGTTAACCCGGTCTATCAGTCCTCTGCTCACTCTCACACACTCTCTCTCTCTGCCCAGTATAGCGCTCTCCCGAATTGCTGGATTGGTTGCTCCCGACAGGCACAGCCATTAACAAATTCAACTCCAGACCCAGCCCTCTCCCCGCCCCCTTTGACACTCATTGGCCACCTCCCCACCCAGACACCTGTCTCGCCTTCACCGATTGGCTCCCTTCCACGTCAGTCCGGAAACTCTGCCACCTCCTCCTCGGGCTCCAGCAGGGCATCCCGGGATTAGTAGTTTGTTTTTAATACACTACCACTTTCTTGCTCCGTGTTATTGACGCTGACGTTTGCGATATTGTTTGCCATTGTCTCTACCGGGGTGTAGCTGATACATATATAGTTTGCCGACTTGAACCTAAGACCTGGCTAGGTGCCATTTCTTAATGGAGTGCCGGCTTCAGAAGTCTGCAGGAGTCCCCAGAATAAATAAAAGAACACTGTTCACTGGCGTAACAAGTGTCGAGCTGGTGACCACCGCTCCGTAAATCAAAGAGCACAGCCAGTGGCGGCAATTTACGGTCCTGCAATTGTACATTTTCAAAATGCTGCGCACTGTAAAGTGTTTTGGAATTTGAAGCTTCCCATTTGATTCTAACTCATTATACTGCACATTGAATAAAATAATGCCTGATATGCAAAATATGTTGCAAATATCAAGAGAAAGACAATTGGACAGTGGAAGAGTGGAACATGTTGCATGGGGTCAAGTCGAATTCCATTGCACTTAATCTATAATTTTCAAGTTAAAATACTTCATGTGTTTTTACACATTTTTGAATAAAGTGCAGTTTTGGGGCAGTGCATGAAATGAAAGTATTTCTTTTAGGTGTAAAATGATAATTTGTTCATGCATGCAATTATCATGTTCATTAATGTACCGTATGCACAATTGGGTTGAGGGGTTTTCACCTGGGCATCGCTTCATTGATAATAAAACCCAGCGTCATTCCAATGGTCAGCGATAAACCGCGGGCACCGCGACTTCTTTTCGCCCCCTCCCCCTCTCCCGCTTGCACATAATGAGCCCTGAGTGAAGCAAGATGTGACAAGTAGCGAGTGAGGTGGGACAAAATGCTCACACACTTGGTGTGTCTCGCAACATATTGAGAGGGCAAGTTTGTAAACACAGACAACGTGCTTTTTAATCGATGAGGCATTGACAAGCGCTGCAACTTGTCCGATCATGGGGCACTGAATTCCAAACGCTGACTTTTCATTTGGTGACTTCAGATGAATGTGCAACAAATACGCTGAATGTGATTTATCTTGCTTCCGCTGTAAGTAAATCGCAAGATTACTGATTTAAGAAATTACTACCCTCCCTCTCCGCCTCCAAGATTGCTACATTCTGTGGGATAATTGGTGACAACAGAGGTTTTATAATGAAGCGTTATCAACCATAAATTCTCAACTGTTGGAAAACTGTACAATCGGAGTTCGCGCGTTTCTGACCAGAGGTTTTTAACTGCAGCCGAGTTTCAGAAATGAGTGCAGTTTTGGGTTGGAATTCTGTCTAATCTCAAATCTTCCAACGTCGGAGTGGCACACTGCGAGAAAAAAGGTTTCTCTCTCTTAAAATAAAATGCAATTCTTGTATCAGTCCTCCAACAACGACCAGGTCCCTGCACAGAAGTGGACCCCGCGCCGCTTCCTTTTCCTCCATGGTTAGTGTGCCAGCGCTCTCTAGTGGCCCGAGTGAGTCCGAAATAAATAACATCCATCAAAACGGATGCTTTTGCAAAACATATGTTTAGAGCCGCTAATTATTCATTTCAGAAATTACTTTGGAGAATTTCACTTCGCCGATTAAAAAAAAAATATTCCATCTTAATTTATGATATATTTATCATTTCTGAAAATCAACTTCGGTTTTAATCTCTCCTGGGTTACAATTTCTCCTGGTCTCCCACTAATTTGCTAGATTGTTTTTTTGATTTCATTTTTTAAATTCTTGCAATCATTTGCACCGCCGTTCAGTCGATCTCCCAACATTTTTCCCAGAACCCGATTGAAGGAAATATCAATCCAGTCGGAATTCCTGGATTTAAAAAAAAAGTGGGACAAATGAAAACACAATTTAGATCTGGACGTTGTTTTGCATTTTGAAGTAAGGATGCCGCTTAATTATTCACCGCCATATCTGAAGTTTTAGGCTTTTAAAGCACAGGAAATCACCCCAGACTCAATTCTGACAAAATAACATCAACGTTAGTGGCAAGATTTCAAATAGCGAAGTGCACGCTTTTCACTACTTTTAGAAGTCTTTTTTAAATGCAATAATTTTTTGGCTTTGAATATTTTCTGGGCCTTGATTCCCGGGATTTTTTTAATCAGATGTAAAATCTACTTTATTTCCAGAATTTAACTTTTCAATTTACTTCAATTCCTAGATTATTATATTGTATGATATTAGTACAACACATTCGACAGCAATTTCCCACCGTTATACCTCTACTAATGAAAGTGAAGGTGGGGTTTCTGCAACATTTAAAATGTCCATTTCAACACTTTGCGACAGAGGATAGAAATTCCACGCATTTTGTGTATTTAGTGGCTAATTTTTAACTCCATATATCTAAATTCTAATAGAAGGTTTCATAAATTATTTCCGGGAGTGAGTAACTGTTGTTCAATTTTAAATCATTGCATTGACTTTTATCATTTTCCAGGATTTATTTTTGTTTCTGATTTGCTTGATTTTCTGACATTTCCATTTTTTCTTTAATTCCCATTTAATTTTGCTGGCTTGGCACTGGGATTGCCCCCTCTCCCAGGGGGAGCAGCCTTGACCCTGAATCAGAAATGTGGAATTTTTTGCTCAGCTTTACTTGCCTGGGACTCACTTCCAGGGAATTACCAGCATATTTGCTCTGTCTTCTTCTCCATTTCCCTTTTCACTTTGTCATTTGCCATGCTTTCAACCCCCTTTTCCAATCTGCAGGAATGCGCATATTTTAACGCGAACACAAGTTGAACTGAAAGGCCAGTTGATTCAAAATGAGGCTTTTTTATTCGAGAAGTGAATTTATTATTTTTGAATTTCTAAGATATCGTTTGGAAATAAATTCCCGCAGTTGTCTCGTGTTTTCTTGTTGCACGAATTGGATGAACGTTGATTTTTTTTTTCTTTTTGAATGAATAGCGCTGGGAGTGAGGGCGAAATCAATGGGAAAACTGTGTTCATTCATCTCAAATTGTGGAGCGCGCAACACGCCCGGAACAATGGTCCAACTATTCTTGTATAATGTGTCGACTATGAGTAAACCAATCCTGAGCCTCTCATGCAGCCATTGCGCATTATTGATCGCAGAATGTCTGTTCCCAGCACCGTCAGACTCATTCGAAAAAAAACTGTGGAAATAGCGGGTGTGGCAACAACTACGGAGAGGGGGGGGGGGGGGGGGATTCATTCAGGCCCCATGACCTTTCAACAGAACGGCACACCTTACCAAAGGTCATCGATCTGAAATACGGTGGCGCAGTGGTTAGCACTGCTGCCTCACAGCACCAGTGACCCGTGTTCAATTCCAGCTTTGGTGACTGTGTGGAGTTTGCACGTTCTCCTCTTGTCTGAGTGGGTTTCCTCCAGGTGCTTTGGTTTCCTCCCACACTCCAACGGTGTGCAGGTGTGCAGGTTCGGTAGATTGGCTACTCTAAATTGCCCCTTAGTGTCCAACGGTTAGGAGGGTAACAGGGGATAGGACGCAGGAGTGGGCCAGAGTGG
The DNA here is from genome assembly GCF_902713615.1 of Scyliorhinus canicula. Lineage (NCBI taxonomy): Eukaryota > Metazoa > Chordata > Chondrichthyes > Carcharhiniformes > Scyliorhinidae > Scyliorhinus > Scyliorhinus canicula. Next base: position 135,734,496 of record NC_052147.1, read on the forward strand.
GGTGATCTTCCAGAGGGTCGGTGCAGACTCGATGGGCCAAACGGCCTCCTCTTGCACTGTCGAGATTCTATATTAGGGCCTACTTTTCATTTTGTTGGACCCTGAGCCTAAGAGACCATCTACCATGCTTCTTCCTCTCTTGGTATCAGTTAATCTCTTCAAAATGTTTTGTGGAAATGTGCTTGTTAAAATCAATTATTTGGAGATATGAGGGGAGTACTGGTGTTACTGGCAGCACTGGTGAACACACACACACAGACACACACAGTATTGTCACTCAAGGGTTACTCCCCTGTGTCAATTTGTATGTTCATCGACATCGACTTGATTGAAACAGATAAGATCTTGAGGGTTCTTGAGAGGGCGGATGTGGAGAGGATGTTTCCTTTTGTGGGAGAATCTAGAATCAGGGAGTCACTGCTTGAAAGTAAGAGGTTGCCCATTTAAAATGGAGATTAGGTGAAATTCTGCTCTCTTTGAGGGCCATGAGCATTTGGAACTCTTTTGCTGAAAAGGTTGTGGAAGCAGAGGGCGCGATTCTCCGCAAATGCGGAGAGTCGTAAAGGCTGCCGTGAAACTGGCCGTGTTTCACGGCAGCCTCCGCGCCCCCTCCCAGGACCCGATTCTCCTCCCCGGTCGGGGCTAGCAGCGGGGCCCCGTGAACCATGGCATCGCAGGCTTAGCGACCATCGCTAAGCCCGCGTGCCAAGGGTCACGGCGGCTGATGCGCACAATGACATCAGCCACGCGTATACGTGGATTGGACGGCTCCAACCCGCAGATGTGCGGATGACGTCATCATGCATATGCGTCAAACCCGCGAATGCGCGGGCCGTCATGCCCCTCAGTCGCCCCGTGGACTGATCCTGCGGGGCGGCGGAGGAACAAAGAGTGCGCGGGTTTCGGACCCGCTGCCTGCGATCGATGCCCACCGATCGCGGGCCCATGCCACCCTTGGCACGGCCATGGTGCGGCCGTGCCAATCGGTGCCATGGTTGTCGGGAACGGAACTTTGCGGCCGTTTTCATGAACGGTGAGAGCAGGTGTGTTTGCGTTCGTGAAAACGGCCATAAAGGCCTGGGAATTCGGCCCATCGGATAGGGGAGAATCGCTGTTCGCCGTAAAAAAACGGCAAGCAGCGATTCGTGTCGTGGGGCGGGTGTGGGGGGGGGGGGGGAGAATAGCGGGAGGTCGGGAAAAATGTCGGGAAGGCCCTCCCGCTATTCTCCGACCCGTCGTGGGGGGAGGAGAATCGCGCCCAGAGTCTGAATATTTTTAAGGCAGAGGTGGATAGATTCTTGGTAAGCAAGGGGTGGGAAGGTCATAGCTTATCGGGGGACGGTGGGATGCAGATTTGTGGAGACTATCAGATTAGCCAGGACCTTATTAAATGGAGAGAGAAAATGCTGGAAAATCTCAGCAGCTCTGGCAGCATCTGTAGGGAGAGAAAAGAGCTAACGTTTCGAGTCCAATGACTCTAACAAAGATGCTGCCAGACCTGCTGAGCTTTTCCAGCACTTTCTCTTTCGATTCAGATTCCAACATCCACAGAAGTTTGCTTTTATTATTAAATGGAGAAGCAGGCTCAAGGGCCCGAATGCCCTACTCCTCCTTGTTCATATGTTTGCATCGCCTGCCACCAAAGTGCATTTTGTTTATCACGAAAACCAACATCCCACATAAGTACAATCAACCGAATCTTGTCTCAATTTCAGTTTCATCAGATTGCAAATGTCAACGCGGATAAGGGAAACTATCAGGCCACTTAACCTTCCTCTCAGAGAAACCCATGTCCCCTATCCCAACAAGTACACGACAGCTTAAGCATTTCAAGGAATGGTTTGCACTTTACAACCATACACTAAAATGGCAATGCAGCTCATTGAGGATTTGGGAGCTGTGTTTCATATCTCCTGAGGCAGCTTAGAATGGACACCTCATGGAGAATGGAGTACACCTGTTACACAACAGATGGCATTCAGGTAACACTTTTAACATAGCAAAACCTCCCAAAGTGCTTCACAGGACTCTTATCAGACAAAAGTTTACATTCAGTCATCAAAAACCTAATCAAAAAACATGTTTTCTTTTGTAGTCTTAAAGGAAGAAAGAGAGGTAGAGAAGCGGAGAGGCTTCGCGAAGGAATTCCAAAGCTTAGGGCCTGGATGTTTGAAGGTACACTAGGAATGAGTGTGGTCAAAATATCAGAAAATCCAGCCCGTGCTGTTAGGTGAATTGGGCATTCTGAATTCTCCCTCCGTGTACCTGAACAGGCGTGGAATGTGGCAAATAAGGATTTTTCACAGTAGCTTCATTGCAGTGTTAATGTAAGCCTACTTGTGACAATAATAAAGATTATTATAAGATGAGAGTCTGGCCAGTATAGCCTTGCTGTAGTCAAGTGTAGAAGTTATGAAAGTCTGAGGCTGAGGTATGGGCATATATCACAGAGGTTGAATTAGGCAATCTTTATGATAGACATGATATAGTTTCAATTCAGGGTCAAATACGGCATCAGGGTTGTCAACAGTCTGAATCAGGCTGAGAAAGCCGTTAAGGGCAAGGATAGAATCAGTAGCTTGGGGTTCGTTTACAGGAGGGACTGAAGACAGAACATATCAGATCATCACCGACTGGAAGCCAGGCCAGAAGTGGAGGGATAGAGAGTTGAGGTAGAGGAGGGTTTTGTCAGCATACATGTGAAACCTGCCAATGGCTTGGAATTAATGCAGCCCATTGCAGAGGAAAACATGGTGACTGGGTGCATTTGTTGCAGGAGAGGACCCATATCAGACTCCCGATGAAACTACAATTAAACCTACCTTGAACATGTCAGAGGGCAGTAGGGTCTGGTGCAGGATTTCTAGCCGCCAGTTCAGGATGTCAATTAGGCTCATTAATCAGCGAATGGGCACACATTATCTCTGAGGTCACCACAATTGAGAGGTGGCTCAAGGATTGAATGGAGGACACATGGCTTTTCCACACCCTCAGAAGGTCGCCCAAGCAAACCTTGCCGTTAAAGTCACCCTCTGCCTTTACCTCTGATCTCCGAGCAACTCACTTCGTTTGCGGCAACCCTCACCCCATGATCTCTATCTTCCCGTGACTTACTGGAATCTCAGTGATTATCCTAAACTTCTGACGATTTCATTGCTCCCACTGGCGGCGTGTGGGGGTGCTGGCTTGTGATTGATGAACCTCCACTGTTGGGTACCTCAATCATGGGGAAGGTGCAAAGGTGGCTACTGAAGTGGCTTCTCCTCGGAACAGACAGTGGTTCCCAGAAGACTCTCTGAATGGTGCGTGAGACCCTCGCTTGCCTCCTTGAATCCCCGTAATTCTGTTCCTAAATGAGATCAGTGACACTAAACCTGTAGATGAGCAATAGAGAGGCCAAAGATAGATCCTTTGGTGACACCAGAGGTAATAATGTAAGCAGGAAGATACGGAGAGAAGACGAGATGATCTGGCTGTGATGAATGTAAGAAATTGTTAGATATTATGTTTAATATTTTGTTGTAATAACATTATTAAAAACCGTGTTCAAATACACACAGACAGTATGTCTGCTAAAGCTGTAATTAAGAAGTAAAGGTGAGTTTATCATTGATTTTGACCATTTGCTTGTTTATTTATAAATAGCTGATGGAATAGTGTTTATGTTGAGGTTCTGTGGGATGTAGATAATTTATGAGGGATTGTAATTAATGGGAGGACCCAGGTCTGTCTGTAGTTTTGCAGTTCGACATCGGATTTGAGTCTGACAAGACAGTATGATTTTCAGAGTCTTTCTCTAAAGGTCCGCACAGAGACGCAAATAACTCTGATTGTTAACTTTATTTGAATTTGTATTGGGTTGCCTAATTGGAATATATAGTGACAGATTTAGATAGGGCGTTCAAGTTTTTCCCCTTTTATTTAAGAACTGTTTTAGCTGTTAATTGGAAAGCTCTTACTGAGTTGTTAATACAATTGATTCTGAGAATTAGTTGATTTCAACATAAAAGATACCTATTGGTCAGTGTCACCATGCCTGTGGTTTAGACTATGAGTCTTATTTCACAGTCTTGCAAATTGCAAATTGTTGGGATTCTTGTATGAGTGTCCTAATAAAGATTGGGGGCTCTTTGCTGTGATTTTAAAAAGTATAATTCCTTCTTTGGCTTGGAATTATTGAACTTAAAGACAGCGAGTGTGATGGACTGCTACTTTTTTCAAGCATTGATACTCTGTCAGTTTAAATAGTGACCGACTTTTAAAATAGCTCTTTCAGAGGCTACGGGTGTCCTTGGTGTTTAAGGGGTCATTCTGGGTGGTTTACCAAGGGTGGTTAAAACAAAGCTTTTGGATTTGGTGGTCAAGCTGCATTTGCCTTTACCCGCAGGGTGAGGAAGGTTGAGATAATTAAAGTGATAGCTCGGCGTTTAAATTTAGAAGGGACATAGTCAGAATCATTGGAATTGGCTCAGATCCAGTAACGAATTAAACAGTTGCAACATGATAAAGAACTGAGGCAGCTTGAGTTGGAATTAAAAGCAAATGAGAGAGAGGCAATGGCAGAAGAAAAGGAAAGAGAGAGGATGGGGAAAGACGAGAGAAATTTTGAATTTTGGAGAATGGAACTGAAGGAGAAGGAGTCAGACAAGCATAGAGAATATCAACTTAAAAGGTTGGAGTTAAAGGCAGATGGTGAGGAAAGTCTAGAGGGAGGAGTAACCCCTCCTAATGAGGATGTGTTTACATATGTTCAAGCACTGCCAAGGTTTGATGAGAAAGTGAAAGCTTTTTAAAATCTCAATTGAGAAAGTGGCTAAACAACTGAATTGGACAAAAACCATGTGGGTATTGTTGGTTCAATTGCAATTGGTAGGTAGAGCGAGTGAAATGTTTGCATCATGATCAGAGGTATCTAGGCATTTTAATGATGTGGGAAAAGCCATTTTAAGTGCATATGAACTAGTGCCAGAAGGCTATAGACAGAAGTTTTGAAATCTAATGAAAGAAACAGGTCAAGCTTAGATAGAATTTGAAAGAATCAAGCAAAAATAATTTATATAGGTGGATAAGAGCATTAAAAATATACCAAATGTATGGCACTTGGGGAAACGTTATTCTGGAGGAAATTAAAGTTTTTCTTCCGGCAGTAGTGAAAATTCACATGGAAGAGCAAAGGGTCAAAACTGCTCGACAGGCAGCATAAATGGCAGATGATTTCAAATTGATTCATAAATCAAAGGTTTTGTTTTTAACATCATTTTCAGTCTGTGAAGGATAGAAACTGGGGAAATGTGAAACCCACAGGTGGTTAAGGAAAGGAGGTATAGCTGGAGATATTGAAAAAACTTTGCCTTACATTATAAAGGAAACTTATGAGAGTGGAAGAGAGATAAGAAAACCTACATTTTTTATTTGTAATAAAGTTGGGCACACAAGGTCACAGTGTTGTTGGCTTAAGAAAAGCACTGGGAAGTGTTGCACGTTTTACTATGGGCGTAAAACGCGTTTATTGGAGTGTATTAACACGCCTCCGAGTTCGACGTGTGCTTAACACTGCTAGGCTCTGTTCTATGTAATTATTTAAGCTCTGGAGTCGCCAGCTGCCGTATAGGCAACGTCACAAGTATTCCAAGGTCAAATTCAAAGTAATAAAGACGATACACCGATTAGTCAAGTTCAAACGATCAATATTTATTATACAGTTAATAATAAATACTCATGCACACACACTAAGAGACTAAGCTACAACTAAACATAAGCAAACAGAATACTTATCTAACAGGAACAGGCAAGGTCAGAGAACGAGGCCTTCGTCCTGGTTTTGTCTGCAGCCTTCAGCAAGCGTTCTGGCACTTGGGAGTCTAGCGGGCTTGGATCGCGTAGCGAGCGTTGAACTTACGGTTTCGGCGGCTGGTGCTCAACGGCTGGAGTCAGGATACCAGGTGTCAGTCGGGGCCGGAGCACAGGTTTAACAGACCGGACAACACGAGGTCCCTATCTTTTATAGGGGTTCCGTTGTCCTTCCCTCTTCTCGGGCGGGCTCTACCTATTGGATCAATTTCTTATCGATACTGGATTAATTCCCCAATGCGAGGGGGTCTCCGTGATGGAGGGGGCGTTTCTTATGTCCTTTTGTTCGGAGGTTTCTGGTGCCTCGATGTCTGGGTCTTGATTGGAATGTGTCCATTCAGAACCAAATGTATCTATTGTGTGGGTGTTCAAGTCTGATGGCCTCATTAGCATGCAAAGCGTTTTGCCATTTGCACCTAGCTAAGGTCTCTTCACCTGAGCCCAAACTGGTTTCTGCTACTGCAGAATGCAAACTGCTCTTTGCAGACTGCTGTTCTGGCTGAACTGTCTGTTTCTCAGCAGCCTTCCATTTTAGTTTGGCTCAGTGTCCATTTTGCGTGGCCAGCATGGCTACATTCCCTCCTTGTGATCCTCACAATCATACTATTGTGAAGGATCACCTATGTGCTTTGCCTCCTTGTGTTCTGACCTCTTGCCAGTTCCTGTTCTACTCTGTTCTAAACTATGGGAAGAAGAGAAAAAAAATTTAACTAACATTTCTACTTGGCCCTATGTCAAAGGGACATGCATTACTACAATTGGGAACCTCTACCTATCACTATTAACCTTAACTTAACTTAAACATTTAATCACTCTAAACCTTAACCATTCACACCACAACATCACACTTCCCAACTCGGCAGTCGAGTATGGAACAATATAATACATGGCTGAATTTTATTTACAGAGTGTTGTAATCAGTGAGGGGTTGAGGGGTTTGGTGGAATCCGAAGATGGGGGATTGCACTCTATAGATGGGTGAGGTGCTGGGACGAGAGGCTCTCCTCTTCCATTTCCTCAACCTGAGGGTCTGCACTAGGATGGTGAGGATCGCAATCACCAACAGTGATTCGATTATGTAGGACATGGAGTACCACGTCATGAATTTAGTACACCAGGTCTGAACCTCGCTGATCAGAGCTGAGCACTGGGGGTTTGCTGTACTAACATTTACGGTGGGGGTTGTGGGGGAAACGTGTCTTGTTTCCACACATATACATATGACATTGAATAGTAATAAGTGGGCTTCCATCATCTTTTGTTGTTCTTCTTCTTTCTCTTCCTTCTTCCTCTGGTATTGGCAATCCTGGCTTCGACCTCTGTCTCGTCCTTTGAAACCTTTGGGATCAAGCACAGTATCTGTCAATACACAGTTTAAGACCTTTACTTGTTAGTGCATCTGTCTTTCAAATCCCAATTGACCCTTTAAAATGACTGGCTAAGTCACACCCTGTGACTCCCCTCATTTTTTTTTCAAAAAGCGAATTTAAAGACCAGCATACACCTAACAATCCTTCCTTCTGCGAGCCGTCTCGCAGGCTTTGCTGATTTACCATCCGAATGTTCCCGGATGTAAATAGCATGTGGGATGGTGGCCGAAGGGCTACCTAACGTAAAATGAAAACAAACTTGGAAACAAACATCCGAATGAGTTGCGTATGGGCCGCTACGGGTACGAGTTGGATGGGATCCCCGGGTAGGGCGTGCTGTGCCATACCCGAGCTTGGCTGACCAAGGGTTGGTTCTCAGACAGGGCGGGTCCTCAGTGCCGTTTGTCCACTGCCTGAGTAACCTGGAAAGAAACGGGTACGAATGTGTTTACCATGACTTGCAGCCTCTATTTCGCCGAATAGAGGGGCACCTAAAAAACAATGGAGCCAAGATGCTCCAACTGAGGACATCACTGAAGTTCTCAGAGATATCTGCGGACAAGCTATTTGGCGTGTGGCCTTACAACTTTGGAAAGGATCTCCAATCAAACCGAAGTTCTCAAAAGTTTCGGCAGACAAGCTAACGTGTATGTGAGGTGGTCACAATCTTTTCAGCTGAAAAGAAGATGTCCATCCTCCAGCTGAACAATGTACATTCCTGAGACAAACAAACATGAAACGAAGACAAACATACGTGCAGGTTCCATCAGAAAGGACATCGTTTCCCTCAAACGATTCCTATCTTACATCATCTGGACACCTCACTTTGATTCTGCCTCTGTGAACAGGGTCACAAAGGGGTTGCCGTGTCGGGAGTCAGACACCGTGTCGTCCTGCTCTCCCGGATCCCACACCCTTGTGTGGATCAGGCATGCTATTTTGGAGTTGTGTGACCGGGGGTCACTTTCATCATTGCGGACAAGTCTGTAGGAATTGTCCCTGTGCCATTGTGTAGCGTCGAGTGTGTTGTCGGGGTAGTCGGGGTCGGGTGGTGGTTCGGGGTTTTTGAGGTAAGTGACTTCCATGGGGTCACTGGAGTCGGGGTCGTAGTTGGTGCAGTGTGGGCTGTATGGCTGTGTGCTGTCGCTGTCTTCAGAGGCAGTGTCTGTCCTACTGTCTCTGCGGTGGCAGCTTGTGGGCGTGTCGGGGCGTGGTCTGTAGTGGTCTGTGGGCGGAGTTGTGGGCGAGTCCGTTGATGAACTGGTCTGTGAGGGGGATGGTGGAAAAGTGTCTCTGGTGGGCGGGGTGAAGTGTTCTGCTGCATCCAGCAGGACATGGTGAGCATGGTTGGCCTGTGTTCCATATGCCTTTAACTGGTTTATATGGAACCACGCGGTCTTCCCATTAGGATACTTTATCCTGTAAACGGAGGGGCTAATTTTGTCCGAAATTGAGTAGGGACCGGAATATTTTGGAGCCAAAAAACTGCTGGGGTTATAAACAGATAACATTACCTGTTGCCCAACCTGGAATTCTGTGGTGTGTACGGTCTTATTGAAACAGGCAGTCCGTTGCTGTCGGCGTTTCCCTAGCTGGACTGCGGCTGCGAGCTGTGCAGACCTCACAGTCTCAACTAGATCTCTAACTGCCTTTTCGTGGGTGAGGGCCGTCACTTCGGGGCTTGTCATGTCCAGTCCTAAAAGGAATTCTGTACCTTTCATAGGGCGTCCGGTCATGAGTGTATGTGGTGTGTATCCTGTAGATGTGGAGACAGTGTTCCTTATGAACATAAGTGCAAATGGGAGCACTGAATCCCATGTGGAATTGTTCTCTTGAACCATTTTCCTAAGGGTAGTTTTTAGGGTCCGATTCATGCGCTCCACAATCCCGCTGGACTGTGGATGATACGCAATGTGGAAGTTCTGTTTGATTCCGAATATTGTCAGGACGTTCCTCATGACCCGTCCTGTAAAGTGAGATCCCTGGTCCGAATCGATACTTCGGGGTAAACCCCATCTCGTGAAGATGTGGTGGGTCAGGATCTTTGCAGCTGTCTTAGCTGTGTTTGTTCGTGAGGGAAATGCCTCTACCCACTTGGTAAAGGTATCTATCACCACCAGAACGTATTTATAGCCATTCCTACAAGGGGGCAATGGGCCTATAAAGTCGATCTGGAGGTTTGTCCAAGGGCCGTTAACTGGGCGAGTATGCCGAAGTTGTGCCTTCTTAGAATACCGCTCCGGGTTATTCTGAGCACAAATCAGGCAATTCTCAATGTAGTGCGTTACATCATTCCTGAGATTAGGCCACCAACAGAGTTGCCTGAGGTGCCTCGTTGTTGCATCAATTCCCTGATGCCCGTGTCCGTCATGGAACAAGGCAATCATCTGATTCCTGTCCTGCTGTGGGACCACATAAAGTCGGTCCTTAATGATCACACCCTCATGTGTGGTCAGTGCGTGTTTAAAGTGCTCGTAAGCAGGCACAAAGTTTCCCTTGAAAACCTCCCTGAGGTCTCCGTCCTGTTTTTGTGCTGCCACGAGATCTTTAATATCAGTCTGTGAGACTTGGACTGCGCTCACAGGGGCGCTAGCTGGTGCGCTAGCTGGGGGGGTCCATAAGTGTCCTCTCCTGGAACCTGCCTTAGCCAATGCGTCGGCCTTTACGTTCCCAGGGGGTGATGACCTATGGTGACTTCTTACTTTTATTATGCCGAAGGTCCTGTCCTTCGCTTTCGCTAAAATATGCTGGAGTAGAGGGGCTGATGGAAGGGGTTTCCCGTCTGCGGAGACAAAACCTCGTGTCCTCCACAGGGGCAGAAAATCGGTTAAACTGTTACAGACATATAAGCTGTCTGAATATATGTCTGCTGGGCTGGGGAAAGAATCGGGGTGGTCCACTATGTACGCTATGGCTGCTAGCTCTGCTGCCTGCGCGCCTAAGTGACCTGGTAACTTAAGAGCGATTTCTTCGAGAGCGCGCCCCTGCGCGTCCTCTACATAGATGCCGCATCCTGTGATACGCTCACCATTTAAAACTGTGGAGGAACCGTCTACATAAATCCTCAAGGGTCCACACGTGTCTGTGGGCTGGGGGCTTTGTTTCGGGTTCCCTATCTTCCTGGGGGGTGTTTTGGCTAAAAAGGGTCCTGTGTTATGCAGGGGAGCTACAATTTCACAGTCATGGGGCTGTCCGGGGTATTGGAGGTTGTCGGCTAAGTATGTGTGGGTGCGTGTCCGTTTTACTGTAATGTCCCGTCCTTGTAAAAGTAGGGTCCACCTAGCTGCCCTAATCTGGCTAACTGAACCGTCCTTCAGTCGACCGTCTAGTAGTAGCTGTGTGGGTGTGTGTTCGGTTAGAATGGTGATGGGGTTTAGTCCGGTTATGTAGGAAAAGTACTGTACTGCCCAGAAGACAGCAAGGAGGTGCCTCTCACAGGCTGAAAATCCTTGTTCTACTGGGTCTAACAGTCGGGAGGCATAAGCCACTGGTCTTAGCTGCTCGTGCCGTTCCTGAAGCAACACGGCCGAGAGGGTCAGATCGGTGCTCGCTACCTCTATTGCGTACGGTGAAAGTTGGTCGGGGACTAGCAGCGCGGGTGCTGCACTAAGGGCTCGTTTCAACTCTTCCACAGCGCCTGTATGCTGCGGAAGCCATTCCCAGGGGGCTCCTTTCTTAAGGAGGTCTGAAAGTGGGGCGGCTTTTGTCGCGAATCCGTCGATGTGGTTCCGACAATAGCCAACCAGTCCTAAAAACGACCGGAGGGCTGATACATTCTGGGGAAGGGGCAATTTGACGATCGAATCAATTCTTTTGAATTCGATCTCGCGTTTGCCGTGCGTGATGACTGATCCCAAATACATCACTTTACTTTCCAATATTTGGGCCTTTTTCGGGTTAACTTTACAGCCAATTTCAGTTAAGAGTTCCAGGAGTTCGGCCAGAAGCGTAATGTGCTCTGCCTTTGTGTCTGTCTGCAGTAGTAGGTCGTCTACGTACTGTACCAGACAATCGGGTCGGGAAAATTTCTCTAATCCACTTGCCAGCTGTCGGTGGAAAATGGAGGGTGAATTGTGGAATCCTTGTGGGAGGCATGTCCACGTGTACTGCTGTGTTTTAAAAGTGAATGCGAATTTGTATTGGCACGCTTTTGCCAATGGTATTGACCAGAATCCATTACTGATGTCCAATACCGTGAAGTACTTGGCGTTGAGACCCTGCTTGAGCATGGTCTCGGGACTAGTAGCTACCGTTGGGGCTACTGCGGGGGTTACTTTGTTGAGTTCCCGATAATCGATGGTCAGACGCCATGATCCATCGGGCTTCCTCACTGGCCAAATAGGGGCATTGTTGGTGGAGGCTACCGTTCTCAGTACACCTTGGTCCAACAAGCTGCCTATAACTTTTTCTATTTCCACCTCTGCCTCGAGGGGAAATCTATACTGCTTTTGCGGTCGGGGGTCCTGTCCGGTAACATGAACTTGTCCAGTCATTCTGCCACAGTCATGACGGTGACTTGCAAATGCTGTCCTGTGTTTGTTTAGTAGGGCCTTAATTTGTCTGTCGGTGTGGAGTGTAGTCAGGTCGAATGAGTACTCTCCCACTGCGCTAATCCGATTAGCGTAGTCTCCTACTGTGAGGGTGGCTGGGGCTCTGTCTGATCTCGCCATTCGCCAGACACACTGGTTCACTGGGTCGAACGACAAGCTGTGTGCGTTCATAAAATCTATCCCCAGGATGTGCTCTGCTGTCCGGGGAAGATTTACTAGAACTACGGGGTGCCTTGTGCTAATGTTCCCTAGCTGAATCGCTACGGGTGCTGTGATATGTCCCTGCTGCGAGTGTCCGGTGAACCCGCTAAGTGTGATGGTGGAGGTGGTCGGCCACGTGTCTGCGTGTGCCGTGGTTGTGGAGTTAATGGTGGTGCGGGATCCTCCTGTGTCCCACAATAACTCTATGGGCTTCCCTTTGACTTTTGCCGTGACTACGGGCCTCCCTGATGAGTCCCATAGTGTGTCACAGACCCAAGTGGGGGAGCCCGAACACCGTCAGTTCGTCTCGTCCACATTGGTGGGTCCTGACTGTACTGCTACATTGTGGATGGGTTTTGCTTTGTTGCGGTTCAGAGTGCCTGTCTGCTGGCCTCTCTGAGATCGCTGGGGTGCTTGGCATTCTTTTGCCCAATGCCCTAACTGTCCACAGTTATAGCATTCCTGTCCTTTCTGTTGAGGGCTGTTCTTGCCTTCATTTACCCATGCGGGCTTCTGGTGCTCTCTGACTGCTTGGATATCTGCAGCAGCCTGAGCCTCTTCTGGGGATCTAACCTTTGCTTTTGCCTGAAGCGATTGCTCCCAAGCGCGGGACAATCTTTTGAGGACCCATTTTTCGTTATGGGCCTCTTCTGAGGGGTCGTAATTATTGCAAGCGCTCTGTCCTGCTTCTGTTGCGTGTGAGATAATTGTGCGCGTCCACTTAACCATGTTTTCGCGGGTTAAATGCGCTCTATCTAGCTGTCCGAAAACTGCGCTGAAGTGAATCCACAGCCTTCCGGCGAATGCTGTGGGGTGTTCAGATCTCTTCTGCCTGCACTTATTCAAGCCTTCTACGGGGTCACCTCTATTGTACCCGATGGCATCTAAAATAGCAGTGTGCATCTCCTCTAGGCTGCCTCCTGCCACGTTTTGTGGGTCGGGGAGGGCTGCCACTACACTCTGGTCTAAGCTCAACACGGTGAGCTTAACCTGCTCTCTCTCATCCAGGCCGTACATGGTAGCCTGCTGTTTTACTTTCGCGAAGAACTGGTGGGGGTCTGCGGTGGGGAGGAACGGAGTGATCTTTTCACAAGCGTCCCTTAGCTGGGTTACTGTTAAAGGGGTGGTGTAAGTTATGTCTGGGGCGCCTTCTGATTCGGCTTTCCTCTGTGTGGTTACGGGATTCATGGGTGCGGTTATGATCTGAGCTGTGGGGGGTTGGGGTGCCTGTCGTTTCTGCTGAGCTGCGGGCGCACATGTTCCCTGAACATAACGCTGCGCTGTCTCGCTTAATTCCTGCCAATCTGGGGCGTTTTCCCCATCTAACTGAGCTCCAAAGGTGCTTTGGAAGCCATTCTGCACCGAAAGCAGAGATTGCAGTTCCGCAATCTGTTTTCTGCATTTCGCGTGGTCAACTGTGCTTTGTCTTTGTTCGGTCGTTGCAGCGTGGAGTGCTCTCAAAGCTGCTTTGAGATCGGAACATTGCCTCTGCAATGCCTCCACCTGCTTTTCCGATTCCTGTCTTATCAGAACGGCACGTTGCACGTCCTGATAGGCTTTCTCATACTGGGTCTGGGAACTGTTCAGATGAGCTAGACAAGACTGGTGAGCCCTCTTGGCATCATCCACCTCTCTACCCTTCTCTGCCAACTTCCCTTTAAGATCCAGGTTTTCTTTCTCGATGTCCCTGACATCGACCTTACTCATTCGGTTCCTTTCCTCTAAATCTGCCCGGAGCGTCCTGATGACCTCCTCTGCGCCTCGCAACTGTGCCAAGCAGGACACAATCGCCATCGGCTTGCGTGCTTTACCTAAACTCTTTTTGTGTATCTGAGAGAGGTTCTCCCACCAAGTATGACCTATACTTCCGGGACCTGTCTCCTCATTTGCACAAAACTCTTTCCAAAGGGGCCATCCCTTTCCCTGCAGATATTTGCGGAGTTCCAGCTCCCACGTGGGACACTGGCCTACTCTGCTACTGCTGCTGGTCGCTGCGACCACAAACCTTTCTGGGTCCATCAGACGTTCCATTGCCTGCATGGCCATTTCCTCTGACTCTCTTTTTATAATTTGGAACAGGGGGTTGCTGGGGTGGTGTTTCGTAAAAAGGGTACGGCTTACGCTATTTTCCGATTACAAAACTACCGAAAGTTTGTCGCAACAAAAAGCTTTCAGTTTTACCTTACAGCCCTGTTAGTACGCATGCACTAAAACACACTTCCGAATTTCGCTTATTATTTTGAACACCTTGAATACTTGTGATCTCTTTCTTTCTCTGCAATTTGGAGTTCTAATTCAAATTTCAGGGTCCTGGACACTGTGGTGTTTCCACTTACAACAGGGTCCCGGAAGAGGAGTCGCCACTAAATGTTGCACGTTTTACTATGGGCGTAAAACGCGTTTATTGGAGTGTATTAACACGCCTCCGAGTTCGACGTGTGTTTAACACTGCTAGGCTCTGTTCTATGTAATTATTTAAGCTCTGGAGTCGCCAGCTGCCGTATAGGCAACGTCACAAGTATTCCAAGGTCAAATTCAAAGTAATAAAGACGATACACCGATTAGTCAAGTTCAAACGATCAATATTTATTATACAGTTAATAATAAATACTCATGCACACACACTAAGAGACTAAGCTACAACTAAACATAAGCAAACAGAATACTTATCTAACAGGAACAGGCAAGGTCAGAGAACGAGGCCTTCGTCCTGGTTTTGTCTGCAGCCTTCAGCAAGCGTTCTGGCACTTGGGAGTCTAGCGGGCTTGGATCGCGTAGCGAGCGTTGAACTTACGGTTTCGGCGGCTGGTGCTCAACGGCTGGAGTCAGGATACCAGGTGTCAGTCGGGGCCGGAGCACAGGTTTAACAGACCGGACAACACGAGGTCCCTATCTTTTATAGGGGTTCCGTTGTCCTTCCCTCTTCTCGGGCGGGCTCTACCTATTGGATCAATTTCTTATCGATACTGGATTAATTCCCCAATGCGAGGGGGTCTCCGTGATGGAGGGGGCGTTTCTTATGTCCTTTTGTTCGGAGGTTTCTGGTGCCTCGATGTCTGGGTCTTGATTGGAATGTGTCCATTCAGAACCAAATGTATCTATTGTGTGGGTGTTCAAGTCTGATGGCCTCATTAGCATGCAAAGCGTTTTGCCATTTGCACCTAGCTAAGGTCTCTTCACCTGAGCCCAAACTGGTTTCTGCTACTGCAGAATGCAAACTGCTCTTTGCAGACTGCTGTTCTGGCTGAACTGTCTGTTTCTCAGCAGCCTTCCATTTTAGTTTGGCTCAGTGTCCATTTTGCGTGGCCAGCATGGCTACAGAAGACAGATTTTTAAAAACAGGATAAGCCAGTGGCATTTATGAAAGTGGCAAAAGAAGCCATGGTTATAGCCAAAGAGGTGCAAAAGGATGTACGGCCTGTTCTGAGGTTTATTGATAAGCAGGTTACAGATCTTTTTAAAGATTGTATTTGTGAGGGTGAGGCTTATGCATGGGTACAAGGTGGGGTAGGTAAGGGGCTTAAAATCTTAAGGGATACAGGATCAAGCCAATCTTTAATGATAAGAGATAGAGATAGTTCAGAAGGAGTAGTGCCAGAAAAGTTGGTAATATGTGGGATTACTGGTGATGTGAGTAGTGTTCCATTATGTAAAATAAGGGCTGGAATTCTCCAGTTGTTGTGATTCCTGTTTTCTGCCAGCAGTGCACCCCCGCCCATGGGGTTCCCAGTGGCATGGGGTGGCTTCAATGGGAAATCCAATTGACAAGCAGCAGGATTGTAGAATGCCGCCACCAGCAATTGGCATGCCACTGAGAAACATGCGGCTGGGGGACCAGACAATCCAGCCCAAGGTGAGGGAGTCCAGTGAAAGGCCATGAAGTGGTGGTAGGAGTAATTGAGAATTTGTTTTTAAAATTCAAGGGTACAGTTTATCTTGGGTAGTGATATAGAAGGGTCACAGGTGGGAGTGATGCCTACTGTGGTTGAAAAGTCGGTGGAAAGTCAAACTACTGAGGTGTTGCAAAAAGCATATCCTGGGGTGTTTCCAGGTTGTGTGGTAACAAGATCACAAAGCCACCGGTTGAGACAGGAGGAGGCAAAATCAAGGAGTAAAGATAGGGAGGCTGAGGTTCAGTTATCAGAAACAATCTTTGACCAGATCATTGATAAAGAACAATAGCAGGTGAAGGATGAAGCAGATATCTTTAATTCAGGAAAGTTGGTAGGATTATAGCAGATAGATTCAATAAATAATAATCTTTATTATTGTCACAAGTATGTTTACATTCCATAGAGATCTGAGGCTGTTTAGCACAGGGCTAAATCGCTGGCTTTGAAAGCAGACCAAGGCAGGCCAGCAGTACGGTTCAATTCCCGTACCAGCCTCCCCGAACAGGTGCCGGAATGTGGCGACTAGGGGCTTTTCACAGTAACTTCATTTGAAGCCTACTTGTGACAATAAGCGATTTTCATTTTTCATTTCAGATAAAGCCTCACAGGGCCAGGGACCAGGGTTTGATTCAAACCTCGGGTAATGGTGTGGAGTTTGCATGTTTTCCCCGTGTCTGTGTGGGTTTCCTCGGGTGCTCCGGTTTCCTCCCACAGCCCAAAGATGTGCAGGTTAGGTGGACTGGCCATGCTAAATTGCCCTTAGTGTCCAAATTGTCAGGTGGGGCTGCAGGCTTGCAGGAACGGGGTGGGGGATTAGGCCTGGGTAGGGTGCTCTTTCAAATGGTCAGTGCAGAGATGGGCTGAATAGCCACCTTCTGCACTGTAGGGATTCTATGATCTATGCAGTGGCGCAGTGGAATTGTCAATTAACTAATAACCAGAGACCTAGAGTAATGTTCTGGGGATCCAGGTTCAAATCCCACCACTGCAGCTGGTGAAATTTGAATCCAATAAAATGTGGAATTAAAAGTCCATGAAACCATGTCGATTTTTGTAAACACCCATCTGGTTCATTGATATCCTTTAGGAAAGAAAATCTGCTGTCCTTACCTGGCCTGGCCTACATGTGACTCCAGACACACAGCAATGTGGTTGCCTGTTAACTGCCCCCTCAAGGGCAATTGGGGATGGGCAATAAATGCTGGCACAGCCTGCGACGTCCACGCCCATGTCCCATGAACAAATAAAAAAAATGACATCTCTCCTTAAGTAAGGTGACCACAATTGTACCCAGTACTCTCCCTGCAGTCTCACCAATGTCTCACACAGCTGTAGCATAATTTCTCTATTTTTATCTTCCATCTCCTGACAATAAAGGCCTACATTTCATTTGCCTTCCGAAATGCTTACTGTACTTTCATGCTGACCTTTTGTGATTCATGTACAAAGACACCCAATTCCCTTTGTACTGCAGCATTTTTACATTTAAATAATAGTCTGCTTGTCTATTCTTCCACCAAAGATTCTCCGTTACTGTGTTTAAGTGTTGATGCCAACAGAGGATCTGTGGAATTCCACAACGGCGCCATAACCACACTTATTCCGCTACCGATGAGGGGCTAGCACCGGCGCCGCATCGAGCACCCACGGAATACATGAAAA
This sequence comes from Scyliorhinus canicula, assembly GCF_902713615.1. Classification (NCBI taxonomy): domain Eukaryota; kingdom Metazoa; phylum Chordata; class Chondrichthyes; order Carcharhiniformes; family Scyliorhinidae; genus Scyliorhinus; species Scyliorhinus canicula. The sequence continues at coordinate 135,752,022 of NC_052147.1, forward strand.
ATGGTGGGAGAATCGCCGGGTCCATGCTGGACACACGGAGAGCTGACAGGCTGCAGCCGCGCGTACACTATACACCCCCTGCATTCGCACCGATCGTGCCCAAAAAGATGGTGCCGGTTTTGCTGGACCATGTATCCGTCCACCCCGACCCCACAGCCCACCTCCCAGTCACCCCCACTACTCCCCCCAGCCCTGGCAGAAGCCCCCCTGCCAGCAGCATGACTGTCGGCAAAGTATGGCGGTGCTGGACATGTCTGTATGTCCTCTCTCTCTCTCTCCGCAGCCACCACACCAAGCTCATTACTGTTTAGACCACACGTGGCCTGTGCCGTCAGGAACTAATCCCATCGGAGGCGGAGCATCGCGAGTGGGCCCTTTAATGAATGAGATGCAAATCCGGTTGCAACTATACATGGCACGCATCGCAATGATGCCAATTCGGAAGGAGCGGAGCATTGCCACCCGCATCAAACCAGTGCCTGCCAAGATTTCGGTGTCGGGAGCTATTCTCCGCCCGATCGTCGTTCCTGATTTCGGAGTCGGGAAATGGAGAATCCCACCCCTCATATATTTTACCACATTATACTGTAGTAATCCCAGTTGATTTAACTGCCAGTCAAGTCAGATCCCAGGGTGAAACCTGGCTTACTAGAACTTTTAATTTCTGTTTAGAAACATGGAAGGCGCTACTGAACAGTCACATGATTGATGATGACCTTCTAACAAAAGGATAAAACATTTATTAAACAAGAAAAGATGAACTATAACACTCTACTCCCTTTACCCACAACTATACATTGACAGATATATACAGATTTGAGAGGACAACACAAGTTACAGAATCCATCTTACATTCTGATGGTCATAGTAAGTACAGAGGCCATGTTAACTAACAGGCAAACTCTGGTCAGACAAGTAACACTCTGAAACCAAGTGACTGATACCACCCGCGCGGTCTGTCCAGCAGGGCCCCGCTGGCAGCCAGAGCTGCTGGACGCACGATGGAGGCCTGCTAACCCCATGGAGAATGGGGAATCACCCCGGACTTTCAAGGGGAAATCTGATCGCTGGTAATGTGGTTCTGATATCTCTGTTGAATAGCATTTGTGTTGGTGAAAGTCCTGAAACTAATAGAGTTGCTCTGTATGACAATAAAGCTAAATGAATGTCAGATTGTGAATCATTCACTTTACTTATAAGTTATTTAATAATTGTGAACAGCTTTTTCTACCTTCCCATTTGATTGTGGGTAGTGTGGGATGGATATCACATGTCAAAAATTGTAGTTGTTTGAAAATTCAGTCCATTCCCAACTAGCGAAACAAGGACTATTATCCGACATTACAATTTCCGGAATTCCATGTCGCAAGAATGTTTCTTTACATGCCGTGATGACTGAAGACAGTGTGAGATTTGGAAGTTTCATAACCTCCGGGTAGTTTGAATAGTAATCCATGATGAGAACATAGTCACGATCAGTTGCATGGAAGAGGTCGATCCCTACTTTTGTCCATGGTGATGTGATGAGTTCATGTTGTTGAAGTGCACGTTGGTGTCTTTGACAGGTTTGGCATGTTATTACCATGTCAGTGATATCCTTTTTGATCAGAGGCCAGTAGACTGCTTGTCTTGCTCTCCTTCTACATTTTTCAATGCCGAGGCGTCCCTCGTGAATTTTCTGTAAGATTTCAGAACGAAGACTTTGCGAGATAACAATTTGATCTTGTCTTAACAATGGACCATTAAATAATGTTAAATCTTTTTGAATATTGTGGTACTTAGGACAATGCCCTTTCGGCCACCCATGTTGCAGGTATTGCTTTACCCTCTGCAGAGTTGCATCTTTCTTTGTTTCTTGCTGTATTGACTTCAGTTTCTCATCAGATACCGGAAGGTTCTCCATGCATAGTTGAGCCTGAGCTTCTATGTCTCTGATGAATTCCATTTGTATGCTCACTTTGCAATGGAACATGATAGAGTGTCTGCAATGATAAGCTCTTTTCCAGGTGTTCATATCAGCTTGAAATCATATCTTCGTAATTTCATCATTATACGCTGGAATCTAGGTGTCATGTCATTTAAATCTTTTTCAATGATGTGGACCAACGGTCTGTGATCTGTCGCCACAGTGAAGGTGGAAGTCCGTAAAAATAATCATGGAATTTAAGTATTTCCGAGAGTAATCCGAGACATTCCTTTTCTATCTGTGCATATCTGCACTCTATTGCAGTCATAGCCCTTGAAGCATTCAACAGGAATCCAATCAGAGTGTTCACCTTGCTGGAAGAGAACTGGGCCTATTCATAAGAACATAAGAACATAAGAATTAGGAGCAGGAGTAGGCCATCTGGCCCCTCGAGCCTGCTCCGCCATTCAATGAGATCATGGCTGATCTTTTGTGGACTCAGCTCCACTTTCCAGCCTGAACACCCTTAATCCCTTTATTCTTCAACAAACCATCTATCTTTACCTTAAAAACATTTAATGAAGGAGCCTCAACTGCTTCACTGGGCAAGGAATTCCACAGATTCACAACCCTTTGGGTGAAGAAGTTCCTCCTAAACTCAGTCCTAAATCTACTTCCCCTTATTTTGAGGCTATGTCCCCTAGTTCTGCTTTCACCCGCCAGTGGAAACAACCTGCCCGCATCTATCCTATCTATTCCCTTCATTATTTTAAATGTTTCTATAAGATCCCCCCTCATCCTTCTAAATTCCAACGAGTACAGTCCCAGTCTACTCAACCTCTCCTCATAATCCAACCCCTTCAGCTCTGGGATTAACCTAGTGCATCTCCTCTGCACACCCTCCAGTGCCAGTATGTCCTTTCTCAAGTAAGGAGACCAAAACTGAACACAATACTCCAGGTGTGGCCTCACTAACGCCTTATACAATTGCAACATAACCTCCCTAGTCTTAAACTCCATCCCTCTAGCAATGAAGGACAAAATTCCATTTGCCTTCTTAATCACCTGTTGCACCTGTAAACCATCCTGGCTTGCATCAGTGGCTATTTTAGTTGCTCTTTTCGGGTCAAAGAAAGTGAGTATCGGTGCATTCATCAGTTGTTGTTTTAGATCTGTCCATTCGTTTTGATGACTTTGTGTCCATTCAAAAGTGGTTGAATTTCTGATCAGATTTCTGAATGCAGATGTTCTTGGTGACAGGTTTGATATAAACTCGCCCAAAAAACTGACAAAACCCAGAAACCTCAGAACGGCTTTTTTGTCTTCTGGAGTTTTGATATATTGAATTGCAGCTATTTTAGTCTCATTAGGTTTGACGCATTGATAAGGAATGGTATCTCTCAGGAATTGCAAAGAGGATTGTGCAAATGTGCACTTTGCTTGATTCAATTTTAATCCAAACTTGTTGATTCCCCCAAAAACGTTTCTTAAGCGTTTGATGTGTTCTTCCTTGGTGGTGGACCAGATGATGATGTCGTCAATGTACACCCTCACACCTTCAATTCCCTCTATCATTTGTTCCATGATCCTATAGAATATTTTGGATGTGGGTATTATTCCAAATGACATGCGGTTGAAGCAAAAGCGTCCAAATGGAGTGTTGAAATTACATAGTAATCTGCTTGAGTCATCAAGTTGCATTTGCCAAAATCCCTGCGAAGCGTCAAGCTTTGTGAAGATACGAGCATTCAACGTCTCACTTGCGGTTTCTTTGCACTTTGGGATGGGATAGTGTTTCCTACAAATGTTTTAATTTAAATCTTTCGGATCTATGCAGATTTAAAGATCTCCAGAAGTTTTATTTAACACAGACCAATGAGCTGACCCAGTCAGTTGGTTGTGTGACTCGAGATACTGTGATTGCAGTCGGTCAAGTTCTAGTTTTAACCTTTCTCGCAAAGGAGCAAGAATTATCCTTAGCGAATGAATTACTGGTTTGGCATCCTTCCTGAGTAAAATTTTATACTGGAACGGTAATGTGCCCATGCCTTTGAATACATAAGGGTACTGTTGTAGGATTTGATGGATTTCTTTATCCATGTTTGATGTATCTTGAGTTGTCGTGTATATTCTTTGAACAAGTTACAAGTCTTTGCAAGCTTGTGCGTCTAACAGTGAAGATTTTTCATTTGCTACCATTTCAAATCGTAGTGTTTTCTTAATTCATTTGTTGGTGACTTTCCGATGGCACAATCCCATTGAAGCAATCTGATTACCATTGTAGTCCTTCAGCCTGCATGCAGCTGGAACCATCTCATATTCTTCTGGAATCTTACTGCGATCCAAACTTGTCAGTAGATTGGCTGAAGCTCCTGTGTTCAGCTTGAACAATATGGGATAATTGTTAACTTGAACTACACAATTCCATTCATTGCTGGAGTTGATTGTGTTGACTGGATGTGGATTGCTTGTTGTAGCTTTAGGTTCCTCACATCTTTCAATGATTCCCATGAAAAATGTATTTTTGAGTGAGAAGTTGTCTTCTTCTGATGAATAATACTTTTTGGTTTTCTTCTCCGCTGAATCCACACTTTAAACGTTGATGTTCCTGTGTTTTTTTTGGGGGGTTTGAAATTGTACTGAAGATCTGCATTGTGATTCATGGTGATTGAGTTTTCCACACTTTAAACATTGTTTGCCTTGAGCTGGACATTTCCTTTTTAAGTGAGCGGTTCCACATCGGTAGCACGTCATGACGTCGTCTCTCTGACGCATGAGACACGTACGCACATGCACAGACCTCTTTTCTTCCGTCTCGCATTTTCTGGCGAAGTGCGAATGTGCAGGGTTCGAGTGCACACGCAAGATGGTGCCATCAGAAACGTGCTTCTTCATTGCTTGTGACACCATTTTAACACCCTTAACCTCGTGATGGCTTTTTGCGCCTTTTTCATGGTTATAATATTCGTTGTACTAGTTTGCACTTTGTTCATGAGCTAAACATTCTTTCCTCCGCGCCAGACCCCTGTAAGGCTCCACCATATTGTCTGGGGGCCGGCGTGGAGAAGGGAACCCCCGCGCATGCGTGGAAATACGCCGGCTGGTCTGCGCATGCGCGAAATCGCGCCGGCCCTTTGGCGCTGGCTGGAGCAGCGGAGATGACTCCGATGGCAACCTAGCCCCCTAGAAAGGTGAGAATTCCTTACTTTGGGGAGCCATTGACGCCGGAGTCGTTGGCGCCGATTTTGCCACCGGCGTGGGGATATAGCCCCATTTTTACTGAATCCCGCCCAAGATCTTGCTGTCTTAATCATTTCTCTCTTAAACTCTCATCACTTATGCCATACACAAATTGATCACGGATCAGCAAGTCATGCAATGTTGCATAGTTACAAGTTTGTGCTCGTAATTTTAAATCAGTGACAAAGCTGGTAAATGATTCCCTGTTTTTCTGCAAACCATTGTTCAATCAGAATCTTTCAAAGATTTCATTCGTCTGAATTTTGCAGTGGTCATCAAATTTGTTTAATATAACGTCAAATTTGCTTTTGTCCTGTCCTTCAGAGTAAAGAAATGAATTGTAAATTTCAATTGCAGCTGTCCTGCTATTGATAAAAGCAGTGCAACCTTCCGAGCATCAGTAGCGCTGCTTAAATCAGTAGCCTGTAACTAAATTTGAAACTGTTGCTTGAACAATTTCCAATTGGAATTACGATTACCGGTTGTCTTGAGTTGATGTGGAACTTGTGCGTGGTCCATCGAGGTGGTTTTTCTGCGGATCCGATTGCGAAACTTCCCCAGTTTCTTAACTTTTCTAATCTAACTAGTTAGTTTTTCTGAAGCCAATACCTGGTACTATGTTATATTACATTTAGTAATATCTTGTTACTCATTTGCTTCCTGCCAGAATGGCCATATGCTTGATGTTCAGTAACACCCGAAGTCTTCAAATAAAGCAAATACTGTTTATTGAGTAACGATTATACATTAACTATGAGTTTGTTCACTCTTCAATACCTGTAACTGTAGATTAGATTAATAAGATTAAATCAATATATCATGATGTACTACATCTTCACACTAAGCTATCTCTCTGTAATTCTGTTCACCAGACACTCCTGATACAAAGAGGCGGGAACTCTCTCTGAGTATAACCCCCCACCTATATCTGGTGCTGCCATCTAGTGGTTATCTAGCACCTGCTTATGGATGTTAACCGTTTACATCCATTCAGATATACAGATCACTACACTCGTGAGAGGCATCTGTCGAGTTGTGCCTAGCTCGAATTGCCTCGCCAGATTTAACGGAGTCGTCTGAGATATTACGATCGGGATCTCGCCCTCACTGGGCATGATCCAGATCAGCATATTTGAGTCAGCCATTAGGATCATTTAAGTATTCGTTTGCGGGATTCTCCCAGCGCCAAAGACCTAACCGCCATGCCTGGGAGCCCTCGCCAGGGAGCCGTTTAGTGTTGGTTTCTACAAATGTGGACGAGTTGTAATGGCACCTGATTGGGAGGGGGGGTGGTCTTGCAGGACATTAGAGGACCCAGATGGTCGGGGATATGGCTGAAGACATCGAGAAACACCTTGCTAAACCCGCCCAAAATTGGGCATAGATTCTTTCCGACTAAATCGTGCACTTAATCTCAGAATTTCGCGAAAAAAATCACAGAATTGTTTTGGCATTTGGCCCATCATGTCTGCACTGTCTCTCCAATTGGGCATCATGTCTTAGTGTCATTCTCCTGCCTGTTCCTATTCAAGTAGGATGGCATGGACCTCTGGTGGCGGCCATGGAGTGAGTAGTCGCACATTTGGTGGCTCCCGCTCAAGGTGGAATTTTTTGGCCCTTTTCACCCAATTAAAGGGGTGTTTGCTGGTGTGACGTGTATATGCTTGTAGGAATTGCAGTACTCCATCGGTGGGGCCAGTTTATGGCTTATCAGACAAGTAGTGTAATAAGTAAGAGGCAGCTGCTTAGATTAAAGTTTATTTGAGGTGCGTACACAGGAAAAGATGGCAAAGGGTGCTGGGGCATCACTACCTGCCCAGTGGTCTACTGAACAGCTTGTGAACATTTTGAATGCTAAGTTCCAACAGCAGAGGCAGGAGGCCTCAGAAGACCTGGCGAAGGTGGCAGAGCAGCTTAGAGCGGCTATCGAGAGAGTGGAGCAGTGGCTGGAGGTGCAGCGTCTGGCACTCCAGAAGGTGGAGGAGTGGGTGGACTAGCATGAGGACCAGCTGTCCTCGCTGGAGGCGGAGATGGTGCTCATGACGGATAGCCTTAAGAGGTTGAGGGAGAAGGTGGAGGACTCGAGAACCGTTGCAAGAGGCAGGGTCTCTGGATCATGGGGCTGCCTGAGGAGATCGAAGGAACGCAGCCACAATGTATTTGGTGAGTATATTGGCGAAGTTGATGAGGGGGTCTTTGATCATCCCCCCGAGGTGGATTGAGTGCACTGAGGAGGACACCAAAGGCGGGGGGACCGCAGAAGGCGATAGTGGTGCAGCAGCATTGTTTTCTCAATAAGGAGAAGATACTGAGGTGGGCGAAGCAAACAAAAAAAATGAACCTGGGAGGGAAACATGCTGAGGATCTACCAGGACCTGGGTGCGGAGTTGGCCAAACAGCAGGCTGGTTATAAATGGATCAAAGCTGCTCTCTACAAGAAAGGGGCGACGTTTGGCATGTTGTAATTCATACACCAGAATCGGGAGTTTTATTTCGACACGCCGGAGGAGGCGAGTGAATTTATGAGAGACCATGGACTGGGAAGTCAATGGACTTCCTCCCAGGTGGCATTCGCTGCCCTGTGGCTGACCCATCGAGATCCTCAGGGTGAAAAGGGTATCCCATCGGCCTCGACCACTTCATATTCCAATCCACCCCCCTCCCCCATTATCAACTGGTGAGTATTCAGATCCTGTATGGCTGCTAAAATCCTCCTCACAAACCCAGCATTGTCCCAGTTTGGGACATACACACATGCCAACACGACGAACCTCCCCTCCAATGCACCTGTCACTATCACGTACCTGTCCCTTTGGTCCACCACCATATTCTCCATCTGGAACCTCACCCATTTACCCACCAGTATTGCCACCGCCCTGTGCCCTACTATTGAAGCCAGTGTGGACCACCTGGCTCACCCAGCCCTTCCTCAGCCCCATCTGGTCCTTTACCCTCAGATGGGTCTCCTGTAACAGCAGTATGTCTGCTTTCAGGCCCTTTAGTTGCGAGAAAACTTGGGCTGTCTTCACCAGTCCCCCTAACCCTCGTACCTTCCACGTCACCACTCTGACCGGGGGTCTCTCATCACCCCCCTTCCTCCCATCATGACCATACTTCCAGGCCCTGCCTCACAGGCAGGACCAGCCCCAACCCTAATCACTGTGCCCTCCCCTCCAGCAGCCCCTGTACCACTCCCTCTCAAAAACACCTCACCCAGTATTGTCCCCATCCGCCCGCCATTCACACCTTTCAGACTCATCGAAACCGGCCCATACAGGTTCCAACAGCCACGGCCCCTCCCGCACCTCGCTCCCATTCATTAGCCAACACTACGTTTGCCAACGCAGATGCAGGTGGATATCGCCAAGGCCACTGAAGAGCATGGCCCAGTCACTGGGGAACATGGTTGAGGGTGTCGACACCATGGTGCAAGCAGCAGGGAGGCACCAGGACTGGCAGAACCAGATGACAAAGAGGCCTCTGGTGCTCACTCCAGCTGCCGCTCCATGCCATGGAGACTCCCAGAGCCGTATGGGCATCGCCAGGGAGGAGAAAGCGCTGGAGGCCAATGCGGGCCTGCCAACAAGAAGACCAAGGCGGTCTCCAGTTCTTCTGAAATTCCCCCTCCTGACACCGGTGCATCTCAAGGGCAACAGGCAGAACAGGGTGACGTGACGACATCTATGGCAGTGGTAAGTCAGCCAGGGTCCTCTGGCTCCAGAGGACACCTGCCAAGGACATCATTGGCCACAGCATGCAGAAAGCAGCAGGCTGTCTCCACCTCTGCATCCTGGGGATACATATAGTCATAGCAGGAGACCATGTGAGATCAAGAAGATTGAGGATCACAGATTAGGCACTGGGTGGGGGTGCACTATCTGCAGTTAGGGGAAATGGAAATGCCAAATGTTCACAAATAAAACATATTACACCTGATACATGTGAAGCCTCTGTCACGTTAATGTTCACAGCACACCTGGCTGACAGCGATAAAGAAGGCACAGAGGAGACAGAAATAACCAATGGATAATTTTGCGTGGGCCTGCATCGCCTCATTATGAACATGGGAACCAATTCGTAGAAAGGAGGGGGTGAGTGCAGCACAGCACAGGAGAGTGTGAGGAGGAGATAGAGGGGTCACCAGCAGAGTAGGCATAGGGGGGAGTCAGACTGACCCCTAGAGGGGGGAAACCACACTAGCGGGAAACCTAACGCCAAGAGGTATGAGTGAGAGGAGGCCGCGGCGCATCTCCCACCAGGGAGAGAGTATCTGGCGGGGGAGGGGGTACAACACCAGATGGGGGAAAGCAGAAAGATAAACAAAGGGGTGGTACGGGGGGTGGGTTGCATGGGATTTTGGTGGGCGAAATAAAACAGCAGGGAGGACAAAATGGCAAGAGGGGAGGGCTCTAGACTGGCTTCAGCAGGTCGGTCTCGGAAACATGGAACAAGATGGCACTGCAAGTAGCCACTTTGGAGGGTCCCTGAACAAAGGGAAACCCCGGAGTGCAGGGCCTCACCCACATGGTGTACACACACTTGGTGGCCATGTTGGGTGGCCCCATGACAAAGGAAACCCCAGAGCGCTGGGGCCTGGCTTTACGGTGTCTGCGGCCCCCTAACAAAGGGAAACCCCAGAGTGCAGCGGTGCATCCACAATGGAAGTATGGTTGATTATTGATGTACCGTCAATTACCACGAGACGAGAATGGTGAAACAATCGAGGCTTTATTGCACAAGATGTTGTGCCTCCTGTAGCTGGACCCAGAATGGGAGCAGCGCAGGAGAGCATACACTTTTATACAGCGCCTGCTGGGAGGGACCAGCAGGCAGGGATTTACTGTGGTACCTGTAATACAGTGGCAGTACCGTAATACATACAATATATCACTAGTGGTGTCTACCGCATTCACCCCCGTTTAAAAAGAAGTCCGGCGGGGGTGACGAAAACAATACAGATTAAGTCTGTCGGGGGCTTTAACCCTCCGCTGCGATCGCTTCAGTCCTGGTGATGATGTGGCCGCCGACGTGGTCACCTGCATCTCCGGGAGCGTGTTGTCCTCATCTTCGTCACCCCTGAGTAGATCCAGTTGGGAGGACAGATCCTGTTGGGGTGGGGGCTGTGGTGGTGTTCATTGGAGGGGGGGTGGGTGGCGCTATGGTGAATGAAGCAACGGGGGGGGGGGCGGGAGGAGCGGTATCAGGTCTGGGGTTGTGGGTGGGGACCCAGTGGGTGCCAGGTCCCGGAGGGAGACTGTGCCCTGGAGCCCGTCGGGGTGTGCCACGTAGGCGTACTGCGGGTTTGCATGTAGGAGGTGGACTTTCTCGATCAAGGGTTCTGATTTATGGCTCTGCACATGCTACCGAAGGTGGACGGGTCCAGGAACTGTCGGCCATGGTGGAAGCGAGACACTGGAGGTGGACTTCCTGGGGAAGGCAAACACCCGTTTGTGAGGGGTCTCATTTGTGGCAGTCCAGAGGAGCGACCGGGTGGAGTGGAGCGCGTCGGGTAGGACCTCCTGCCAGCGGGAGACCGAGAGATTTTTAGATTGCAGGGCCAGCAGGACGGCCTTCCAGACCGTCCCATTCTCCCTCTCCACCTGCCCGTTTCCCCAGGGGTTGCAATTGGTCGTCCTGCTCGAGGCAATGCCCTTGCTGAGCAGGACCTGACGCAGCTCATCGCTCATGAAAGAGGATCCCCGATCGCTATGAATGTAGGTGGGGAAACCGAACAGAGTGAAGATGCTGTGCAAGGCTTTGATTACCGTGGCAGAAGTCATGTCGGGGCATGGGATGGCGAAAGGGAACCGGAAGTACTCATTAATTACATTGAGGAAGTACACATTGTGGTCGGTGGAGGGGAGGGGCCCTTTGAAGCCCATGCTGAGACGCCCAAAGAGGCGGGAGGTGCGCTCTATCTGGCCGGTAGAAGTGCGGCTTGCACTCTGCGCAGACATGGCAGTCTCTGGTCATGGTCCTGACCTCCTTGATGGAGTAGGGCAGGTTGCAGGCCTTGAAAAAATGGAAGAACCGGGTGACTCCCGGGTGGCAGAGGTCATAGTGGAGAGCCCAGAGTCGGTCCACCTGTGCGCTGGCACATGTACCGCGGGATAGGGCATCAGGGGGATCATTGAGCTTCCCCGGGCGATACAAGATCTCATAGTTATAGGTGGAGAGCTTGATCCTCCACCTCAAGATCTTGTCATTTTTGATCTTGCCCCGCTGTGTATTATCAAACATGAAGGCAACCGACCATTGGTCAGTGAGGAGAGTGAATCTCCTGCCGGCCAAGTAATGCCTCCAATGTCGCACAGCTTCCACAATGGCTTGGGCCTCCTTTTCAACAGAGGAGTGCCGAATTTCGGAAGCATGGAGGGTGCGGGAAAAGAAAGCCACGGGTCTGCCCGCCTGGTTGAGGGTGGCGGCTAGAACTACATCTGATGCATCGCTCTCCACCTGAAAGGGGAGGGTCTCGTCAACTGCGTGCATTGTGGCCTTGGCGGTGTCCGCCTTGATGTGGTTGAAGGCTGGCGGGCCTCAGCCGTCAGGGGGAAACTGTGGATTTGATGTGGGCGGGCCTGGTCCGCATACTTTGGACCCCACTGGGCGTATTGCGAGAAACATCCCAGGCATCGTTTCAGGGCCTTGGGGCAGTGGGGGAGGGGGAGTTCCAAGAGGGGGCATGCAGTCGGGGTCGGACTACATAGCCAAGGATGTCTAAACGGTTGGTGCGGAACACGCATTTCTCCTTATTGTCTGTGAGGTTAAGGAGGTTGGCAGTATGGAGGAATTTTTGGATGTTTGCATCGGGGTCCTGCTGATCGTGGCCGCAAATGGTGATGTTATCTAGGTACAGGAAGGTGGCCCGCAGCCCGTACTGGTCAACCGTTCGGTCCATCTCTCGCTGGAAGACCGAGACCCCATTGGTGACGCCGAAGCGAACTCTAAGGAAATGATAGAGGCGGCCATCTGCTTCAAATGCAGTGTATTGGCTGTCCTCCGGGCTAATGGGGAGCTGGTAGTAGGCGGACTTCAAGTCTACTGTGGAGAAGACTCGATACTGCGCAATTGCGTCGAGCTGCGTGTACCGATTGATGGTCTGACTGTAGTCAATGACCATCCTGTGCTTCTCCCAGTCTTCACTACCACTACTTGAGCTCTCCAGGGGCTGTTACTGGCCTCAATGATCCCCTCCCGCAGAAGCTTTTGGACCTCCGACCTGATGAAGGTCCTGTCCTGGCACTGTGCCGTCTGCTCTTCGTGACGACGGGTTTGCATTCTGGGGTGAGGTTTGCAAACAGTGAAAGTGGATCGACCTTAAGGGTCGCAGACGGTGAGGGGGGGGGCAGGGGTCCGCCAAATTTCAAAGTAAGGCTTTGGAGATGGCATTGAAAATCAAGGCCTAGTAACAGGGCAGCTCAGGGGTGGGGGAGGACGTAAAGCCTGAGGTTGCTGAACTCTACACCCTGGACGGTGAGGGCTGCGACACAGTACCCCCGGATTTCAATGGAATGAGATCCATAGGCCAGGGATATTTTCTGGGTGACGGGGTGTACCAGGAGGGAGCAGCGCCTTACCGTAGCAGGGTGGATGAAACTCTCTGTGCTCTCGGAGTCAAAGAGGAGGTCGTCTCATGCCCGTTCATCTTCACCATCGTCGTAGCGGTCGCAAGGTTGCGGGGCCGAGACTGATCCAGGGTGATGGAGGTGAGCTGCGGAAGATGTTGGGAGGACCTGGGCTGATCAGCGGAGACAGAGGTATCAGCGGGCAGCGAACGGCCAGACAACCAGGGGTCCAGAGGCATGGTCCAAAATGGCGCCGAAGATGGCAGCGCCCGCGGGGCGCACATAGCGGGCGGCATCAAAGATGGCGGCGCCCACGGGCTGCACATGGCTTGCAGAGGGGAAGATGGCGGTGCCCCTAGGTCGTACGTGGGAATGTAGAAATGCCGGGCCTGGAAACAGCGGCAACCGACTGGGCGTGGCAAACGGAAACAAAGTGTCCTTTCTTCCCACACCCATTGTAGATCACGCTCCCTGCCGGGCAGCACTGCCTGGGGTGTTTGCTTTGTCCACAAAAATAACACTTGGGCCTCCCAGGGTTGGCTGTCTGCCGCGCGCGCAGGCTTGCGGTGAGCTGGAATCGGCAGCTGGTGGGGCCCACGATGCCCACAAGGGTGCCACGTGTTCGGGGGTGTATGACTCCAGATTACGGGAGGCCACTTCTAGTGAATTAGCGAGCTGCCTAGTCTCAACAAGATCGAGCGCACCCCCTTCCAATAGTCGCTGGTGGACGTACGTAGACTTAATGCCCATGACATAAGTGCCTCTAATTAATAGTTCGGTGTGTTGGACTGCCGAAACTGCCTGGCAGTCACAGTTCCTTCCGAGGACCTGAAGGGCCCGCAAGAAATCATCCAGAGTCTCCCCCGGGAGTTGCTGTCTCGTGGCCAGGAGGCGCCTGGCGTACACTTGATTCACCGGTTTAACATAATGTCCCTTTAGGAGTGTCATCGCTTTTGAGTAGGTGGGCACATCCTGGATGAGGGGAAAAATTTCAGGGCTCACCTGTGAGTAGAGGAGAAATTGGAGCTTCTGTGGGTCCGAGAGTTCTTCAGCGGCTGCTCTGAGGTAGCCTTCAAAGCAGGCTAGCCAGTGCTCGAAGGCTGACGTGGTGTTGGCTGCGTGAGGGCTCAGCTGCAGGCGATCAGGCTTGATTAGGAAGTCCATCTTTTTAAAAGCTTGTGCAATAAATTGATGTACCGTCAATTACCATGAGACGAGAATGATGAAACAATCGAGGCTTTGTAGCAAAAGATGTTGTGCCTCCAGTAGCTGGAACCAGAATGGGAACAGCGCAAGAGAGCATACACTTTTATACGCCGCCTGCTGGGAGGAGCCAGCAGGCTGGGATTTACCATAATACTTGTAATACGCGGGCAGTGCCGTAATACATACAATATATCACTAGTGGTGTCTACTACAATTATGCTGGAATGGGGAGACAAAGTTCCCACCAGGATAGTCACCTGGAATGTCAGGGGACTTAACGGCCCAGTAAAAAGGTCCAGCGTCTTCGCCCACTGAGAAGTATGAAAACTGGCACAGTCTTCCTCCAAGAGACGCACCCGAGGGAGAAGTAACGACTGCGGATAAGGAAGGGCTGAGTGGGACAGACCTCGTATTCCTGCAATGGGATGAGAGCTAGGGGGTAGTCATACTGATAAGTAAGAGGACGGTGAAACGAAAGAGAAAATGCTGGAAAATCTCAGCAGGCCTGGCAGCAGCTGTAGGTTGAGAAAAGAGCGAATGTTTAACTTACTTCCCAGGTTACTCTTCTTGTTCAGGTCCATAATGATCTACATCCCCAAGGCCTTTTTCAACATGAAAGATAAGATGATTATCGGGAGATGTTTATGTGGTGGGTGGTGGGGGAGGGTGGGGGGGGGGGAAGAACCCAAGGACCACAAAAGATGTCCGACAAGGAAGAAGAAACATGGGAGCCTGGCTCTCTCAACCCTACAGTACTAGCGCTGGGCAGTCATGGCAGAAGTAGTGAGGGGATGGATTAAAGAATCAGAAATGGATTGGGTGACGATGGAGGAGAGCTCATGTACAGGAACGACCCTCTGGGCCCTCACAACAGCAGCATTTGCATCCTTCCAACAAAACACTCAACAAGCCCAGTTGCATGGGCACACTCAAATCCTGGAACCAGATGAGGCAGCACTTCGGCTTGAAGGAAATGTCCACCATGGCCCCCATCTGCGGTAACCATAGGGTTCGTACCAGCCATGCTTGACACCGCCTTTAAGATGGAGACAGGACGGGGGGGACACTGACTGTTAGAGACTTTTGCACAGAAGACAGACTAGCCAGCTGAGAGGAACTGATGGAGACACTGCAGCTACTTCGCAGAAACAACCTCTGACGTCTACAGGTTAAGAACTTCCTCCATAAGGAAATGATAGCTTACCCACAGATTCTGGGACACATAATGTTAAAAGCGCTACTGGACATGGGCAATCTGGGGAGGAGCAACTGTGGGGACCTGTACAAATGACTGTTAGAAAGGACACGCTCCCCACCAATCGAAACATCGGGGAAATGGGAGGAAGAGCTAGGGGTGGAAATCGGGCAGGGACCCTGGAGCGAATATAGCTCCTAAAAATAGAGTCCGTTTTTTAATGCAGGTACACTGAATTACTTCTGCAAGTTTCGCCAAAATATACACTGTCAGTATTCGGCTTCATAACATTAAAAGAATAGGAGAGGCTAGGCATGAAACAACTTCCGCGTAAAAACTTGCATTGATATAACAACATTTATGATCTTATGACGTCCTAAAGTACTTTGCAACCAATGAAGTGCTTTTGAATTTTGGTCACTGTTATGTACAGCAGCCAATTTGTGCACAACATGATCTAGCAGGCAGCAATTAATGAACTGATCAATGATCTCTTTTATTATGATGTTGATCATAGGATCATGGCTTTGAACATTGGTCATGCTGACCTCTCCTACGCTGCCTTGCGCTTATGTCATGGGATATTTTAGTTCAACCTGAAAGGGTAGACAGGACATTGGTTTAATGTCTCAATGAAAATAACATACCAGCCTATCAATATTTCCTGAATACCAAACTGAACTTCACAGTGCAAAAACGCAAAGGTTCCCAAAGACATTAATATCTCAAATTGCTGTTGAAGTTCAGACAAATTCCTAGTTTTCTGAAACATTGGGCTGTCCTCTATGGCCAGACTGGGTGGTAGGGCGGCCCTTAAAATGATGAGGTAAGGTGGCTGGTGCAGTGTCTGTTGTCGACTCACCACCATGCCATTTTGCCAATGGGAGGGAAAGTGCTGGTTTCTTCTCCAGCCCATTAAAGTGGCCAATTTAGAGCCTCATTGACCTCTCGTTGCCATTTAATCCACAATGTCGGAGGGTGAGACCCTCTGGCATATTGGGAGTCTGCCTGTTAACTCTGGCAGCTTCCCAGTGGGGTCTGCTGGGGTGGCCTTCCTCTCCTGACAGTGTGGCCCCCATGGCAATGGCACAACCTGCTGTCACAAACCCACATAAAGGAACGCACCTATGCATAAAGAAAGTAAAGAAAGTAAATTTTGCTGTTCTGCTTTGTACATCAGCTAGCGTCAGTGCAGCCTATCCTACTGGCGCATGCAGGAGGTTGTTAGTACATGTGTATGTTTTCGCAGCAGAGCTAGCATGCGGTTGAAGTTGTCATACTCTTCATTTGCCGTAACTGATTATAATGGTAGTTTTTCAACTTTAATTCCTAAGAATGAAAACACTTCTGTGGATTGCAAGCCAAAGAATTTGCTTCAAGAAATACTCAAACTTGGTCTCTCTGGAGTGCAACCGAACGTCACAATTGCATTGTGTATTTTTGCCAGTTTGCCTTCATCAGTGGCTTCAGGTGAAAGCACTTTCAATGTGGTGAATCAGGTAAAGAACTATCACCGTTCAACTCTGGTACAAGAGCATTTGAATGGTCTCACCATGCTTAATATCCACTGTGACATTGCATGAAAGCTAGATTTTCCCTCAATAATTAGTACATTTTAACAGAAACAGGCTAGAAAATTATTTGTTTAAATTTTAAAAAAATCAAATTAGAATCTCACTTCTTTTTGGTGGTGCCCTATTTTGTTTTCATGTATCTTCATTTTTTATTATGACTAGGGGCCTCAAAAGCTGGGAGTACCCCGGTCCTCTTTGGACCTCTGAGAGGAGAGGGTCTGGAACAGATGCAAAGTATTGATGAAGAATAAAGCTCAGGTTTCCCTAATCAGCCCTAATCTTTCCGTAATTGTCCTTTTGCCCTTTATTTATTCATAAAAGATCTTTGGCTTTTCATTAATTTTGCTTGCCAATAGCATTTTTTTATAATTAAGGCACAATTTAGTGTAGTCAGTCCACCTACTCTGCACATCTTTGGGTTTGGGGGTGAGACCCATGCAGACATGGGGAGAATGTGCAAACTCCACATGGATAGTGACCTGGTGCTGGGATTGAATCTGGGTCCTCGGCACTGTGAGTCAGCAGTGCTAACCACTGCACCATTATGCCACGCCCTTGCTAATACCTTTTCATGTGTTGTCCTAATTTGTTTTTCAATTTTTACCCATGCACTTTTTATACGCCTCCAAGCTTTGTGCGGGATTAAGTTCTCGCTTTCTGACATATGCGAATCTTTGTCTTACTCCATCTGCTATTTGATATCCAGGGGTACGTTACATTTGGGAGCTCCACTCTTTTTCTTCATGGGAACATTTAAAAAAATTTTTTTAGAGTACCCAATTATTTTTTCCAATTAAGGGGCAATTTAGCGCGGCCAATTCACCTAACCTGCACATCTTTGGGTTGTGGGGGCGAAACCCATGCAGACACACGGAGAATATGCAAACTCCACATGGACAGTGACCCAGGGCCAGGATTCGCACCCGGGTCCTCATCGCCGTAGGCAGCAATGCTAACCACTGTGCCACCGTGCTGCCCTCATGGGAACATTTGTAACCCTCTCCATCTCCTCCGTGAATGTATCCCGTTGTACTGGCCCTGATTTACCTTCAAATAGCTGTTTCCAGTCCACATTTGTTAAATTACATCTCAATTTAGTAAATCTGACCTTTCTCCAACTTAATATGTTGCTCCGAGTCCATCTTTGCCCTTTTCCAAAACTACACCAAATCTAATTGAATTATGAGCACTTTGACTGAAATGCTCTCTCACTAATACCTTTTCCACCTGCCTGCGGTATAAGGGATCAGTTCCAACTTTGGGATATGTTAATGAGATACAGTATATGTCATCATAGGAAGTGATGCAATGTCTCATGATCTTGCTTTCTCATGGCAAAGAAATCACTGTAAGATAGTTCTCAAAAGAAGTTAATGGGTGGGATTTTCTAGTTGTTTCCGCTGGCAGTTTGGTCCCGCCAACATTGAGCCCCCTCCGCCTGTTCCCTGGCAGCGGAGAATGCAAGCACTGCTGGCAACGGCGGAATCGAAAGGTCCCGCTGTCGGTCAATGGCTGGTTACCGCCGCCACCGCCAACACACCGCGGGGGAGGTGGAAATTCCTGCCCAGTGTTTTCCTTCCCTCAGTAGGCTTTGTGAATGTTGTGTGTTAGCACAAGACCAAGAATATCAGTGACAGCGAGTGAAAGAACAGGGTGAGGAAAAGTCTCTGTCATTACTGGAAAGTTTCAAGTAGATCTCAACCAAACAGAAGCTTGGCTGTATTGGTGCCAGAAATTTACCAGATATTGCACCACTTTGGACCTCACAGTGAGCAGGTCAATACCCTATTGTATGCAATGAGTGGCTGTGCAGATGATATCCTGGTCAGGCAAGGGATTGATGAAGAAAAAGTGACTTGCGACGAAGTAATAAAAGCACTCGATGCCTACTTCAATCTGTAAAAGAATAAATTTAACAAGTGTATCCAACAACAAGGAAAAGACATTGATCGACCATTTGTACAGACTTGCAGAGAACAGCTTAGAAGAGGAACTAATCTGGGACAGAATTATTGTTAGTGTGTTGGATGAAGTATTGTCTGGCCCCTTGCAGTCAGAGATGATTTAACCTTAACAAAGGCAATTTAACTGAGTAGACAAGCTGAGGTCAGAAACAAAATCAATGGGTGATTTGGGGTGACAGAGAGAACCATTTCCCAAAACTGACTGATGCAGTGGAGTATGTTAAATTCAAAAGCAGGGTGGTGGCCAGGCAAAAGCAGGGGAAGCGGGAAAATTGTCCGTTAACGATTCCATTGAGTTGTAATTGGTGTGACAGAAAAAACACAGCTGTGAAAAATATCCTGCCAAAGAGGCTGGATGTCAATTCTGCAGAACGAAGGTCACCTCCAAGTTGTGTGATGCAGCAAGACGCCTGTAAAGTGTAATCAAAAAGAATATCTGTTGAACAGTGGCAAAATCCATGAAATAGAAGATATCAACAATATTAAGATGCCTTTTCTTTTGGACAGATTCAGGGACCAAGTGAAAGCTCCTGGAACGCTGAAATCCTGCTACAGGGAAATGAGACACGCTTTAAGTTAGACACAGGTGCAGCAGTTTCAGTTCTTTCTGATGCTGAATCATCATTGGAGAAAAATTTGCTTCAGTCATAATGCATGAAACTACATGGGCAAGGACGTATATAACTCAAGATTATAGGACAACTGAACGCGATCCTTCATTGCAGAGAAACCTTGGGCTGGATTCTCCATTTGGGAGACTGTTCTCCTGCTGGAATTGAACCGCTTGTGGTTCACGATGGCGCTGGGAGTGGTGCCCAGAAGCGATGAATTCTTCCTTGCCATGCAAATGTATGTATGGCGGGGAGCGCAAGGGATTCTGTTCAGAATCCCACTATCAGGCCCGATAGTGACGTCCGGCGGCTAGCCCCCCTCATCCCCACAATGCAAATCCTGCCCACCTCTGACAAGTAGGGGCATCCTCCCCTCTCCCCACTATGGGTATGCACGCATGCTGCTGACCTGACCCCCATCACTGATCCCCATCAGAGATCCCATCAGACCCCCAATTAAATCCCCCCCACCAGACCCACCCCACTAGACCCCCTCACCAGAGAATCCCACCAGCGGCACCCATCAGACCCCCAGCGAATACCCCCACATGTCAGAGATCTCCCATTAGAGATCACCCATATCAGAGACCTCTCATATCAGAGAACTCCCTCCATATCAGAGACCCTCCATAGCAGAGACCCCTCCCCACATCAGTGAACCATGCCTGGGAGCTAAAGAGCAGTCCAGGTAGAAACAAAAAAAACATTGCTTTCTCACTTACCTGCCCCTTACACCTGCTGTCTCAGACAAAGGTGTAGAAAGAAGCATCTGTAACTTCACAGAAAGCCAAAACCACATCACAATTTTCTCATGGAGAAAGACCACAAGTTGATCCATCGACTGCTGGGCTGGCAGTTTCGCTCCCTGACCCTCCACCATATTCCCCTATGTCGCAGGCTCCACACCAGTTTTCGATGAACACTCTCTTCTTTTTAGACCACTTCTGGTCCACGAGTCAATAAACCGGTGGAGAACTCTCTTCTTCTACCTCACCGGCACCTTGTATTATCATTCAGATTTACCGTAAATCAGGGGAAAAGGTCCAAAAAGTCCACCACGTGCGGGAGTCGTCAAATGTGTGACCACTTACACCATGGCCGTCACCGGAAGTCCTATCATTGCTGCAGATGCGTGTTTCACAGGATTGTAATTTGTACTCTTTCAGATGCAGATGGATTGAAAGCACAGACCAGTTTACTATATATCATGTTCATTGACAGAGGAAGTACAGAGATATGCAGTGATATAGAAAGACACATTAGCTGTTATGAAGGCTCATGAAAAGTTTGCAGATTATGTTCTTGGTCTCTCTTAGTGATATTTTTAAATTCTAAGGAGTTAGCAAAAATGCCTCCATGAGTACAATGATTCACAACTGATGATGATAAGGTTTGATACAAAGCTGTATTCTGAGAAAGCGGCAGAATACAATGGATGTTTTGTTCTGTCTCCCGGATACAACACCTGAATAAGGTGATGTAGGTTTTGGCGAAGAAGTAGAAACCTTTGCATCAACAACAACCATAAGTCAACCAGCAACAACTCAGTGACTAATACAATTAGAGATGCCCAGAAGAACATAAGAACATAAGAACTAGGAGCAGGGGTAGGCCATCTGGCCCCTCGAGCCTGCTCCACCATTTAATGAGATCATGGCTGATCTTTTGTGGACTCAGCTCCACTTTTGGCCCGAACACCATAACCCTTAATCCCTTTATTCTTCAACAAACCATCTATCTTTACCTTAAAAACATTTAATGAAGGAGCCTCAATTGCTTCACTGGGCAAGGAATTCCATAGATTCACAACCCTTTCGGTGAAGAAGTTCCTCCTAAACTCAGTCCTAAATCTACTTCCCCTTATTTTGAGGCTATGCCCCCTACATAGAACATACATAGAACATAGAACAGTACAGCACAGAACAGGCCCTTCGGCCCTCGATGTTGTGCCGAGCCATGATCACCCCACTCAAACCCACGTATCCACCCTATACCCGTAACCCAATAACCCCCCCCCCCCCCCCCTAACCTTACTTTTTAGGACACTACGGGCAATTTATCATGGCTAATCCACCTAACCCGCAAATCTTTGGACTGTGGGAGGAAACCGGAGCACCCGGAGGAAACCCACGCACACACGGGGAGGACGTGCAGACTCCGCACAGACAGTGACCTAGCCGGGAATCGAACCTGGGACCCTGGAGCTGTGAAGCATTTATGCTAACCACCTCGTTCTGCTTTCACCCGCTAGTGGAAACAACCTGCCCGCATCTATCCTATCTATTCCCTTCATAATTTTATATGTTTCTATAAGATCCCCCCTCATCTTTCTAAATTCCAACGAGTACAGTCCCAGTCTACTCAACCTCTCCTCGTAATCCAACCCCTTCAGCTCTGGGATTAACCTAGTGAATCTCCTCTGCACACCCTCCAGTGCCAGTACGTCCTTTCTCAAGTAAGGAGACCAAAACTGAACACAATACTCCAGGTGTGGCCTCACTGACACCTTATACAATTGCAACATAACCTCCCTAGTCTTAAACTCCATCCCTCTAGCAATGAAGGACAAAATTCCATTTGCCTTCTTAATCACCTGTTGCACCTGTAAACCAACCTTCTGTGACTCATGCACTAACACACCCAAGTCTCTCTGAACAGCGGCATGCTTTAATATTTTATCATTTAAATAATAATCCAGTTTGCTGTTATTCCTACCAAAATAACCTCACATTTGTCAGCGTTGTATTCCATCTGCCAGACCCTAGCCCATTCACTTAACCTATCCAAATCCCTCTGCAGACTTCTGCACTTTTCACTTTACCACTCATCTTAGTGTCATCTGCAAACTTGGACACATTGCCCTTGGTCCCCAACTCCAAATCATCTATTTAAGAAGAATGTGCTCAGGTCAGAGAGACTGTGCCCAAGGATGGCCAGCATTCAAACCACACAATATCATTCTCAAACCGCACTATTAACACAGCAGGCTGTGTAGTTGACTATTTATTAATCTATAATGAGAGATTGGTCATTCTGAGAATCAATATAGTGCAATGATTGCATCAAAGACATTTGGGCATCGCAAAATGTTGAGCCAGAGCAAGATATTCTGTTTGGTGGCCAGATCCCTCAAAGGAATTGGAAGAGATTATATCAAACTGTATGACCTGTGCTATTCCATAAGACCATAAGGCATAGGAGCAGAATCAGGCCACTTGGCCCATTGAGTCTGCTCCGCCATTCATTCATGGCTGATATTTTCTCATCCCCATTCTCCTGCCTTCTCCCCATAACCCCTGATCCCCTTATTAATCATGAACCTATCTAGCTCTGTCTTAAAGACACTCAGTGATTTGATCTCAACAGCCTTCTGCGGCAAAGAGCTCCACAGATTCACCATCCTCTGGCTGAAGAAATTCCTCCTCATCTCTATTTTAAATGATCATCCCTTTAGTTTGAGATGGTGTCCTCTGGTTCTAGTTTTTCCCACAAGTGGAAACATCCTCTCCACGTCCACTCTATCCAGGCCTCGCAATATCTTGTAAGTTTCAATAAGATCCCCTCTCATCCTTCTAAACTCCAATGAGTACAGACCCAGAGTCCTCAAACGTTCCTCATATGACAAGTTCTTCATTCCAGAGATCATTCTTGTGAACCTCCTCTGGACCCTTTCCAAGGCTAGCACATCCTTCCTCAGATACAGGGCCCAAAAGTGCTCACAATAAGCCAAATGGGGTCTGACCAGAGCCTTATACAGCCTCTGAAACGCATCCTTGGTCTTGTATTCTAGCCCTCTTGACATGAATGCTGACATTGAATTTGCCTTCTTAACTGCCGACTGAACCTGCACATTAACCTGAGGAGAATCGTGAACAAGGACTCCCAAGTCCCTTTGTGCTTCTGATTTCCGAAGCATTTCCCAATTTAGAAAATAGTCTATGCCTAAATTCCTCCTTCCAAAGTGCATAACCTCACACTTTCCAAATTGTATTTCATTTGCCACTTCATTGCCCACTCTCCTAGTTTGTCCAAGTTCTTCTGCAGCCCCCTTGCTTCCTCTAATTAGTTTTCTCTAATTCAGAGGTCCCCGGTTGTAGCCCTTGTTTGCTGTGCGGATCTATTGGTATACTTCTTTGGCTGAATTTGTAAACGGGCAGAGCTGGGCTGTGTTTAGTTCAAGGTTGCAGTGAGAGACCGCAACGTCAGGGAACAAGTTCAAATGGATTTATTTCTCCTTTGAACAGACCATAATCAAATGCAGAATTAAATATACCATGGGCGGGATTCTCCGACACCACGCCGGGTTGGAGAATCGCCTGGGGCCGGCGTCAATCCTGCCCCGCCATGTCCCGAGTTCTCTGCCACCCGGGATTCGGCGGGGGCGGGAATTGCGCCGGTTGGCGGGCCCCCCTCGGCGATTCTCCGGCCCACAATGGGCCGAAGTCCTGCCGCTGACAAGCCTCTCCCGCCGGCGTGGATTAAACCACCTACCTGACCGGCGGGATTAGCTGCATGGGCGGGTGCCGGGGTCCTGGGGGGGCGCGGGGCGATCTGACCCCGGGGGGGGGGGGGGGGGGGGGGGGGGGGGCACGGTGGCCTGGCCCGCGATTGGGGCCCACCGATCGGCGGGCGGGCCTGTGCCGTGGGGACACTCTTTTTCTTCCGCCTTCGCCATGGTCTTCAGCATGGCGGAGGCGGAAGAGACCCCCTCCCCTGCACATGCGCCGGTATGATGTCAGCAGCCGTTGGCGCTTCGGCACATGCATGGACTTACACGGCCGACAAAGTCCTTTCGGCCCCGGCTGGCGTGGTGCCAAAGGCCGTTCACCCCAGCCGGCGGAGTGGGAACCACTCCGGCGCGGGCCTAGCCCCTCAATGTGAGGGCTTGGCCCCTAAAGGTGTGGAGATTTCCGCACCTTTGGGGCGGCCCGACACCAGAGTGGTTCACGCCACTCCAACACGCCGGGACCCCCTGCCTCACCGGGTAGGGGAGAATCCCGGCCCATATCTGTCGATGAATCTATCAGAAGTCATTCCAAATTTATTAAATGTTTGAAGGGGGATGGAAAGTACCATAGTTATTTAAAACAAAACAGAAAACACTCAGCAGATAAGTTAATATCTGCTTCACCGTTTCTGGTTGCAGACTCTTCACAATGTGTCATTATCATAAATGTAAAGAACTGCAAGTGTTAATGTAATGTCTAAACCAACCACCAGAGGGAGATAGATGTACCACTATATGGGGCAGTGATACAAATGCATGAGAAAGAGCAAGACCGAGGGCAGAGCTGGGAGGATACAAATGCGTGAGAAAGAGCAAGACTGAGGGCAGAGTTGGGAGGATACAAATGCGTGAGAAAGCGTGAGACTGGTGGTGGAGCCAGGAGGATAAAACAGCGAGACTGAGAGTGGAGTGCAAGCTTGGAGCTTCTGAGGTGACTTTAGGATTCAAAAGTGACACTGGGAAAATGGAAGCAGCTAATTCGGTGAGTACGGTCAGGTAAGTATTAGTATCTTTATCATTTGTTGTTTCTAAGGTCTAATTCTATGGTAACGAGAAGCAGGGAAGAAGGGTCCTCAAGTAATTGATATTATTTGATTTTAAGTATCTTCAAAATGTTTCATTTAAAGGGGTAAATCATGCCTGGAGACCTCGAGACTGAGGTATGCTGCTCCTCATCTATGTGGGAAGCCAGGAACATTTCCGGTGCCTGAGGTCAGCATGTGTGCAGGAAGTGTCTCAAGATGCAGCTCCTAGAAGTATATGTTTTGGAGCTTGTGTGGCAGGAGGGGACACTGTGGAGCTCCTGTGAAGTGACCAGCATTGTGGGTAGCATAAGATGGTTACACCACAGGCAGGGAAGGAATAAGTGACCATCAGGCAGAGCAAGAGGACAGGCAGTCAGTGCAGGAATCTCCTCTGGCCATTACTCTGCAAAACAGATATACAGCTTTGGATACTGTTGGCGGGAATATCATCTCAAGGGAAAGCAGCAATAGCCAAATTTCTTGCACCACAGTTGGCTCTGCTTCACAGTGGAAAAGTTAAAGTGTGGGAAAGCAATAGTTATAAGGAATTCAATTGAATGGGGAATAGATAAGTGTTTGTGTATCTGTAAACGAGACTCCAGGATGATATTTTGCCTCCCTGGTGCTGGGGTCAAGGATGTCTCAGATTGGCTAGAGGACATTCTGGAGATGGAGGATGAACAACCGGTGGTCATAATACACATTGGCACAAATGACGTAGGTGAGAAACAGGATGAGGTCCTAAAAGCTGAATATAAGGAGTTAGGAAGTGAGTTGAAAAGTCGGAACTCAGAGGTGATCTCAGGATTACTACCAGTGCCGCATGCTGGTCAGAGCAGAAATAGAAGGACACATCAGATGAATACGTGCTGAAGATATGGTGCGAGGGGGAAGGTTTCAGATTCCTAGGGCTTTGGGACCGGTACTGTGGGAGGTGGGACCAGTACAAATTGGAAGGGTCACACCTGGCAGGGGGATATTTGCTAGAGTGATTGGGGAGGGTTTAAACAAAAATTGCAGGGGGATGGGAACCTGTGCAAGAAGTCAGAGGAGGGGGAACACGGACAAATCAAAGGACTGAAAGGGGAATAAAAAAAGTGTTAGGCAGAGAAACCAAGTGCCAGAATCAACGAGGGCCTAAAGACTTTGTACCTTAATGCGCAGAGCATTGCAATAATGTTGATGAATCAATTGTACAAAATAGATGTAAATGGGTATGATATGGTCGGGATTACGGAGACATGGCAGCAGGATAACCAGGGATGGGAACTGAACATCTCGGGGTATTCAGTATTCAGGAAGGACAGACAAAAAGGAAAAGGCAGTGGAGTTTCATTGTGGTTAAAGAGGAAATTAACACAATGGTGAGGAAGAATATTTGCACTGATAATATGGAATCTGTGTGGGTTGAGCTGAGAAGCACCAAGGGGCAAAGAACATTAGTAAGGGTTGTACATAGACCCGCAAACTGCAGTGGTAATGTTGGGAATGGCATTAAACAGGAAATTAGAGACGCATGTGATAAAGGAATATCTGTAATTATGTGCGACTTTAATCTACATATCGATTGGGCAAATCAAATTAGCGACAATGCCATGGAGGAGAAATTCCTTTAATGTGTACGGGATGGTTGTCTGGACCAATACGTTGAGGAACCAACTAGAGAACAGGCCATCCTCAACTCGGCATTGTGTAATGAAAAAGGAATCATTGGCAATCTAGTTTTGCGAGGTCCCTTGGGGATGAGCGAGAATAATATGATTGAATTCTTAATGAAGATGAAGAGTGAAGTAGTTGGGACTAGGGTCCTTAATCTAATTAAAGGGAACTACGATGGTATGAGGTGCAAGTTGGCTTTGATGGGTTGGGGAATGTTAATTAAAGGGGTGATGATAGATAGGCAGTGTCAACCATTCAAAGAGCATCTGGGTGAATTGCAACAATTGTTTATTCCTGTTTGGCGCAAAAAAATGGGAAAGGTAGTCAAACCATGGCTTTTTTTGTACGTTAGTTACCGTTAAAGTTTAATGCTGTTTTGGGTATGTTGCCGTGGCGTGGGTTGCCTTTCCCCTGTGAAATTAGAGATAGTGTTAGATTCAAGGAAGATGTATATGAATTGGCCAGAAAAAACTGCAGACCTGAGGATTGGGAGCAGTTTAAAATTCAGGAAAGGAGGACAAAGGGATTGATTAAGAAGGGGAAATAGAATACAAGAGTACTCGCGCCATTCGCTGGCGGCGAGATTCTCTGCAACCGCCCTTTGTCAATGGGATTTCCAATTGAAGTCATCTCACGCCACTGGGAAACCCACGGGCGAGGATGCGCTCTCGGCAGGACCAGAGAATCCCGTCACCAGCGAACAGCTAGAAAATTCCGTTCTCTCTAGGTATGTGAAGAGAATTGGTGAAGACAAATGTAGGGTTCTTTACAGTCAGAAATAGGGGATTTATAATGGGAAATAAAGAATTAGCTGAAAAACTAAATGTACTTTGGTTCTGTCTTCACAAAGGAAGACACAAATAGCACACCAGCAATGTTGGGGTACACAGGGTTTAGTGAGAGGGACGAACTGAAGGAGATAAGTATTAGTAGGGAAATGGTGTTGGGGAAATTGATGGGATTGAAGGCCAATAAATCCCCAGGGCCTGATAATCCATATCCCAGAGAACTTAAAGAAGTGGCCCTAGAAATAAGAACAAAGAACAAAGAACAAAGAAAATTACAGCACAGGAACAGGCCCTTCGGCCCTCCCAGCCTGCGCCGATCCAGATCCTTTATCTAAACCTGTCTCCTATTTTCCAAGGTCTACTTCCCTCTGTCCCTGCCCATTCATATATCTGTCCAGATGCATCTTAAATGATGCTATTGTGCCCGCCTCTACCACCTCCGCTGGTAAAGCATTCCAGGCACCCACCACCCTCTGCGTAAAAAACTTTTCACGCACATCTTCCTTAAACTTTCCCCCTCTCACTTTGAAATCGTGACCCCTTGTAACTGACACCCCCACTCTTGGGAAAAGCTTGTTGCTATCCACCCTGTCCATACCTCTCATAATTTCTGACGAAAACAAGGGGTGTATTGGTGGTCATCTTCCAAGAATCTTTGGGTCTGGAACAGCTGCTTCAGATTGGAGAGCAGTTAATGAAACCCCACTATTTAAAAAGACGGATAGAGGGAAAACTGACAACGCCAGTCAACCTGACGTGGTAGTGGGGGAAAATGCTATTCTGAAAGATTTAATAGCTAAGAACTTGGAAATCAGTGGCAGGGTCGGACAGAGTCAGCAGTGATTTATGAAAGGAAAATATTGCTTGACAAATCTACTAGAATTCTTTGTGGATGTAACTAGTAGCATTATTTTTTTTTTCCTTATAAATTTAGAGTACCCAATAAAATTTTTCCAATTAAGAGCCAATTTAGTGTGGCCAATCCACGTAGCCTGCATATTTTTGGGTTTTGGGGGCGAAACCCACACAAACACGGGGAGAATGCGTAAACTTCATACGGACACTGACCCAGAGCCGGGATCGAACCTGAGACCTCAGCGCCATGAAGCAGCAATGCTAACCACTGCGCCACCATGATGCCTGCTAGCAGCATTAATGATGGGGAGCCTGTGGAGGTGGTTTATTTGCACTTTCAAAGGCTTTCAACAAAGTCCTACATGAGAGATTAGCATGTAAAGTTAAAGTGCATGGTATTGGGGGTAGTGTGTTGAGATGGATAGAAAATGGTTGGCAGACAAGAAACAAAGACTATGAATAAACTTGTATTTTCCAAATGGCAGGCAGTGACGGTGGGTTAATGCAGGGATCAGTGCTCAGATCCCAATTATTCACATTAATGATTTGGATGAGGGATCTAAATGTAATATCTCCAAATTTGCAGATGACACAAAGCTGGGTGGGAGGGTGAGCTGTGAGGCGGATGCAGAGATGTGTCAGTATGATTGGGACAAGTTGAGTGAGTGGGCAAATGCTTGGAAGTTGCAGTATAATGTGGATAAATGTGATGTTATCCACTTTGGTACCAAGAACAGGAAGACAGTTTAAAATCTGAATGGCTATAGATTGAGACAGGAAATGTGAATGAGGCCTTGCTGTCCTTGTGCACTAGTTACTGAAAGTAAGCTTGCAGATGCAGCAGGAGGTAAATGGTCTGTTAGCCTTCATAGTGAGAGGATTTGAGTACAGGGATGTCTTGCTGCAATTATACTGGGCTTTGTTGAGACCACACTTGGAATATTGTGTGCAGTTTTGATCTCCACACCTTAGGAAGGATATATTGGCCTTAGAGGGAGTGCAACAGTATAAAAACAGTATAAAAATAATACTTGGACTGCAAGGGTTAAGTTACAAGAAGAGATTACACAAATCAGGCTTGTTTTCGCTAGAATGTAAAAGGTTAAAGGGTGATCTGTTTGAAGTCTTCAAACTTTGGGTTTGATTCCGCGTCTGTGTGGGTTTCCTCTGGGTGCTCCGGTTTCCTCCCACAAGTCCCGAAACACGTGCTTGCTAGGCAAATTAGACATTCTGAATTCTTCCTCTGTGTACCCGAACAGGCGCCGGAGTGTGGCAACTGGGGGATTTTCATAGTAACTTCATTGCAATGTTAATGTCAGCCTACTTGTGACACTAATAAAGGTTATTATTGTTAACAGGAAAAGATAGGGTAGATAAAGATAAACTATTTCCACTGATTGGAGATTCTAAAACTGGGGGGCGTAGTCTAAAAATTAGAGCCAGACCGTTCAGGAGAGATGTTAGGAAGCACTTCTTCACTCAAAGGGAGGTGGAGGTTTGGAACTCTCTACAATAAACAGCTGCTGAAGCTAGAACAGTTATTAATTTAAAATCTGAGATGGATAAGTTTTTGTTAAACAAAGGTACTAAGTGTTATGGGTCAAATGCAGGTAAATGGAGTTCGGCCACAGATCAGCCTGATCTCACTGAATGAGGGGACAGGCTTCAGGGGCTAAATGGCCTACTCCTGTTCCTATGTTTCTCTGTCTCCTTATTGTGGGCCGGTTTAACTCACTTGTCTAGACAGCTAGTTCATGATGCAGAACAAGGCCAGCAGCGTAGGGTCAACTCCTGTACTGGCTGAGATTGTTCATGGTAGTCAACATCTTTTCCCAGCGGTAGAGGAGTTTAGAACTAGAGGGCACAGTTTTAAGGTGAGAGGGGAGAGATATAAAAGAGACCAGAGGGGAGATTTCTTCACACAGAGGGTGGTGAGCATCTGGAATGAGCTGCCCGAGGCAGTGATTTTGTCTTTTAAAAAGTAGTTACACAGTTACATGGGCAGGGTTGATATAGAGGGATATGGGCCAAATGCGGTCAAGTGGGACTAGCATAGTGATAGAAACTGGGCGGCATGGACAAGCTGGGCCGAAGGGCCTGTTTCCATGCTGTAACATCTATGACTCTATGAAGACCCTGCCTTCTCAACCTTTCCCCTCACCTCATGTATGGTGATCCTTAGGTTAAATCACCACCAGTCAGCTCTTATCCTCAAAGGGGAAAGAAGCCTATGGTCATCTGAAACTATGAAGACTTCTCCTTTGCCTATCCGAGGAAGGATGTTCTTGCTATTGAGGGAGTGCAGCAAAAGTTTACCAGACTGAATCTTAGGATGGCAGGACTGACCTATGGAAGACAGCACGGTGGCACAGTGGGTTAGCCCTGCTGCCTCACGGCCCTGAGGTCCCAGCTCGATCCCGGCTCTGAGTCACTGTCCGTGTGGAGTTTGCACATTCTCCCTGTGTTTGCGTCGGTTTCAGCCCACAACTCAAAGATGTGCAGGCGAGGTGGATTGGCCATTCTAAATTGTCCCTTAATTGGAAAAAATGAATTGGGTACTCTAAATTTTTTTTTTTTTAAAGGACTGACCTATGGCTCCTGCTACAATTCTGTATGTTTTTGGTGTTTCTTCAGACGTTTCAGAATAGAAGTCATAGCATGGCCAATACTGAAGCATCATTTGCTAATTTCAAGGTTTCTGCACAAAGCAGATGCTCCAGATGCTGCAATGCTGCATTTGTTGGCTTTCCTTGTGGAATTAAACATGACTGGGAGAATGAGGAGGCCAAGATGCTGAAGGGGGAAGAGGGGACGTGGGAGAATGGCTTGCAGCTGGAGGTTATATCCCCCAGGGATGAAAAACTGTTGGGGTTTCTTGTCCGATTTCCTGATATAAATTGGGGCTCTGGTCCGGTACCATAACAAACTGGGGCGGTAACGAATTTTTGAGACAGAGGCCATCAGATGCTTATTCATGGCTGGCTGTACAGAATGTTATGAAGGGTATATGTGAAGGTTGGATTCCAAGCTATGCAAAAAGCCCTAAGCCAAACTGATGTTGAACTTTGATCAAGCTTGATCCTTGACATTAAATACAGATTTTCCAGCAGGATTCCCAATGCACCAAGCATTACATTGCGTACATCCATCAGTCTTCTTCTGTAGCATGGCCCAACATTTTCCCATCTGGCACCCCTGCAGCAGAACTCATGTGCTATCTCACTCTCCAGTCTGCTGGAACCTATGCCATCATTACTCTCTCCTTTTGGTTGCAGCACAACTGGGTTAGCGTATTGTCATGAACCTGTCTGGAGACAGCAGTAGACAGTACATTTATCTGTTAATGCATGCTTTTGAATTTTGTTATATTTAATAAGTTGGAACAAAAAGAGTATGGTTGAAAAATGAAATGTCTTTAAAATTAGGTAATTTCATTTTTATCAGTGGGGTGGGTGGCATGTAATGAACCTGCCTGGAGACAGCAGTAAACAGTATGCAAAGGAATCTCAATTGGTATGTGTCTCCTGGTAACAACTTTCAAATGACAGTTTAGATAATAATCAAGTGTGAATAGCCTATGGAGGAGAAACAGATTATAGATAATTGGGAAGGCCCCTGGGATACACATATGTTAATGTATAGTCAAGGATGTTAATGGGGAAAGACAGTCAAATACACTGAAAGTGTAATCAAAGAACAACAAAGGTATAATTGCCCAGGCCGTGAAAAGCCAGGGAGGCAGTTACCATCTAGCAGTCTCAGAAAGTGGACAGGTCAGTTTCCAGCCAACAAACCTAAGGCCAAGTTTACAGCAAACAAGCTTCTAAGTCTTAGAGCCAAGGCAGTGCAGAAAACCTTTCCTGGACCAGGAAAAAGATGGTTCCCAGATTTGAGTATTATTCCAGTATTGTATAACTTTTGCTGGTTAATCAATTTGGATGTTGTTTGGGGAACAGGGGAAGTCCTACAGAGTTCAGGTAGCGTGGATATATTTTGTACAAAGGGGTACATTCTATGTGTTTAACAATTGATACATCTTAAATTGCGTGAAAGTAGAGTATGAAATGAAAAAAATGAAATGAAATGAAATGAAAATCGCTTATTGTCACGAGTAGGCTTCAATGAAGTTACTGTGAAAAGCCCCTAGTCGCCACATTCCGGCGCCTGTCTGGGGAGGCTGATACGGGAATCGAACCGTACTGCTGGCCTGCTTGGTCTGCTTTAAAAGCCAGCGATTTAGCCCAGTAAGCTAAATCAGCCCCTGTTTGTGTGTATTTCTCTTTTCTTTACTTTGATAAGTACTCTTTCGTTGTTACCCAAAGACTACTTATTCTCACTAGTGTTTCACTTATCTCGAAACAAAACAACACTATACACCCCTATGAATCATGGTCCAAGTTGGGAATAACATAAGCATGCATCGTGACATTATACTTTGCCTCTAATCTATCCACAGAGATTTCTTTCCCATGTGCTGCACTGTTCTTTGTCCTCTGATATGCAGTGTCAGTAATTGAGCTGCTGGATGCAAAGCTGAGATCAAGTGACATTTAAAAAAAAAAAATTTAGAATAGCCAATTCAATTTTTCCAATTAAGAGGCAATTTACGTGGCCATCCACCTATCCTGCACATCTTTGGGTTGTGGGGGCGAAACGGGAGAATGTGCAAACTCCACATGGTCAGTGACCCAGAGCCGGGATCGAATCTGGCACCTCGGAGTCGTGAGGCAGCAGTGCTACCCACTGAACTACCATGCTGCCCTTCAATCAAGTAACACTTGTCTTCCCCCATCTTAGTTTTCCTCCACTGATTGGGCAGGTGGCAGTTATTGGGAGTCTGAAAGGAGAAAGGCACAAAGGTAAGGTTATGGGGAGAAGAGGGAAAATTAAGAAGTGTATGCTTACACCGTCTCCGTCTTATAATTCAGAAGACATTGTGAGGTGAAGGGAAATGTTTTGAGAAGGAGGAATAGTTATGAAGATACCATCATCTACAATGGAATCCACTCCGCCACTGGCCACCACTTCAGGAATGACCCTTCCCAGAATGGTCAGCTCAACATGCAGGCTTGCCTCTCTTCTATTGATTAGTACATCCTGCTGCCGGTTGCATGCTACCTTGCCCTGCAAGAGAGAGGGATGTGGCAGTCAGGGTCAAAAAGCTGGCAATGTGTGCAAGCCATGAGTTGTGAGCGTGAACCTGGCAACAGAGCTAAGTGTGTGAGACTGAAGTAAAGCATAAGGATGTTAGGTATGGGTCAATACAGGTTGTTGGCAGGTGAATAATGAGGAGCTGATGAATTGCAGTTTGTAGGGAAAGGCATTTGAAAATGCATTCACAGACCTTGAACACCTAAGCGAGGCAATTGAACTTAACAAGGCACTGTATCCATGTCCTTGGGAGATAAATTGTTGCCATTGGCCTCCTCAGCTATGTGTACCTCCTGCCTCATCACCGTATGTCTGGAAGGTTTCCAATGCCACTGAAGACATGGACATCTCTCCAACTTTCCATCTCCTCTACCAAGACCTTCAGGGCAATATCAGAAAATCTTGGATCACATGTTCTTGCATGCTTACCATTGTTGATTGGCTATTCACAATGATCTCAGTGCTTCTAGATCCACAAAGAACTTTCCAAAGTGCAAGCTAGCTTTAGGTGTTGCAGGCTAGCTTTAAGTAGTGCAATCAACCAATGATATTGGAAATCCTGCTGATTTGTGCAGTCAACATTATAATGTACATGCAGCAGCAGGTTGGCGTACTGCCTGAACTCAATCCATGAAGGTAACTGGACATCACAATCCCATGCCCATTTACAGGGGCTTTCCAATTTGGAATTGTTTGCTTATAATATTAATATATGTTGATGATTTACAAAACATATTCTTTCATGGAATATGTGCATAACTGGCTATGCCCGAATTGACCTTGAACTGAGTGGCTTGCTGGGTTAATTCAGAGGGCAGATAAGAGTCAACCACATTGCTGTGGATCTGAATTTACATGCAGACCAGACCAGGTAAGGATGGCAGATTTCCTTCCTTAAAGGACAGTAGTGAACCAGATGGTTTTTTACAACAGTGGATGATAGTTTCATGGTCACCGTGACGAAGACCAGCTTTCAATCCCAGTTTAAACAAAATTGAATTTAAATTCTACCAGCCAACATGATGGAATTTGAACCCACTTCTCAGAACATTAGACAGGGCTGCTGGAATACTAGCCCAGTGACATTACCACTACACCACCAATACTCTATTGGCATTGGGCAAAGTTTTAACTGCACTCTTCATCTTGAAAAATGCTGAGCTGACCATGCTGGTTAACAAACTGAAAACTGATTACTTCTTTCAAAGGTTTGTGAATCTGTGGAATTCAGTACCCCAGAGTGTGGTGAATGCTGGGACAGTGAGTAAATTTAAAGAGAAGATGGACAGATTTTTAATTAGTAATGGGTTGAAGGGTTATGGAGTTGACGCCGAAAGGAGATCAGCCATGATCGTATTGAATGGCGGAGTGGGCTCAAGGGGCTGAATTATTTAATCCTGTCTGAAGTTCTTATGTTCCAGCAGTGGGGTAAGGGCAATGGGGAGTTGAAACCTGGAATGATGTTACCTACCGTCTATCTCCTTAACCAATAAGATATAATGATAACAAATAAGACAGAGGAACAACAGAGAAGGAGCAACAGAGAAGGAGGGTGAATTAGATGTATATCAAGTACAAAAAGATAAATAGAAAGTGGGAAAGAAAGTTTAGATTTAGGGACAGTAAGAAGTCTTACAACACCTGGTTAAAGTCCAACACGCTTGTTTCAAATCTCTAGCTTTTGGAGCACTGCTCCTTCCTCAGATTCTTCCTCAGATTCTCCAAGCAGCAATGCGTTTGAGCAGTCTCAATTGTTCCAGTTCTGGGTCAAAGAGGATGATTGACACTGCATTAATAATTATTCTGTTGTTAAAAATGTATGTACACTATATGTTCCCGCTCTATGTTCGACAATGACTTTCATTGGCAATTAATGTGCAAAAACAGCAAGCTCTTGCAAAGGACAGAGAAGCTAAGTGTGAGAAGCTGTTTGTGTGAAGCAAACAACAAAGGGACGTTAAATCGATAAGCAAGTTCTGGAGGTTCTCTTAATCCAGTGAATTTGTTATGTTATGGACAGAACAGTGATTAATTTAAACAGCTCTGATTTCCATCTATAAACAGAAAGGCATTTTGATTTCCCCCTTTATAAGTGGTGGCATATTACCCCCCCCCCCCCCCCCCCCACCCTTCAGTTTGGCCTGATCCAAATCTCTATTAATAATCCCACTGCAAACTCGAGATAAGGCAAAATAAAAGGGTTGCTTTATTTTACACACACAATGTGGAAAGGTGTTTTTGAAAACCTTCGCCCCTTTTTGTTCCAATTGTTCACAGTGCAATGAGGGCCAGGCAATGTTAAATCTGAACAGATCTCTTGCTGCTGCTCCCTGTTAGATGGTAAATCGTGGACGGTGACAGGCTGCTTGCCTGGACGCCTGCTTCGTTTTGGAGGTCAAACAGTGACTGGAGATAAAATTCAAAAGCTGGATAATTTAAAGAATTCAAGCAGCACAAGTCTCTGTCGTGTGACAGGGTGATTTTGGGTTGAGCTATTTGGCTACTGAGCATCCAGGGTACAATCCATTGTGTTTTGGAGCAGGTATTGTTGGGCCATTAGCACCACATTGGAGATTAGGTGGTACAAACAGCTGCCTTTGTCTATAGCTGGCTAGGGCAAACATCTCACCATCTAATCCATTGCGATGCCTTGGCTGGAATGTTTATACAATGCAAGGTGTGTTGCATTCCAGGACGTTTGAGGCGTTAGCCTTTATTCCCTTTCAAACTGCTTAGAAGCTTCCAGAAGCCAGCATGTGATAAGCTGGATCTATTTTTTAGCCCAGCAACTCTCTATTTCGAAAAACAGGAAAGAAAATTATAAAATAGTCAGGCTGATGGATATATATATACTTTTCTTCCTGTCCTCTGGCCAGGACAATTAGCTAATTTTCACATTACAAATGGTGAGCATTGTTAACAAACTATTTTTCCAACAACACCCAGTTCAATGGTGCGTTATATATATTTTAAGTATGAGTGTTCTGAAGTCAGAAGTTTCTGAAATAAATAATGTATGCAATTAAATGTTTATGTTTGTTGCAGCAAAGCAGTTACTTTAAGTTATTAGTCACACTGAAACATTAAAGGAAAATTTTACTAGCCATGTTCCAGAAAGCAGGATAATATAGCTGACACCATTAACATTGCTGAGTTAACCTGACAGGAGGTGCATGTAGTTTGTACAAGAATAGCTTTTTTCAGAAGCAATTGACCTTTGGCCAAACCTGGACTCCTGAGAGATATACATGAGGACTTCAACTCAGGTATTCCAGTTAAGTATTTGCTGCTTCACGCAAAGCATCATTGTGAACTTTCTTCCCTGCTTTTAACTAATGCTGGGCATATAGTGCTACTTCACTGGTCATTCTACCTGTCTAATAATAGGTGGTGGTTGTCAGTTGATTGTTTGGCTGTGGAGGCATCATAGCTAAGTTCACATCAGTCCTGAATCAACGTTCACACATTTGCACATTGTTGGAGGCATCAATGATCCTGACTTCACGAGCTGTGGGCACAGTCACCAATTGCAATGCTCCCCATTTGCCAACCTGGCTGAAATTAGTAATCTCAGCACAGACTTTGAATTCAACCTTGTGGTCCTTTTGGCTCAGTTGCACATTGCGTTTACCAACTGAGCTAGTAGGAGAGCTGTAAGGCTGTATTTATAACGCAGAATGAATGAGGTTCTGCAATCCTGGCTGTCACTCCTGTTGCTGTAGATACCTCACTGATTAATGTGTGGGCAGTTTAAACAGCAGTCAGTGTGCATGGTTAAAGAATGTACATGCCAAGCTCAAGTGGTGCCATTACTTCCCCGCAAGCTGATTGGCACAAGGCAATTTCTATGGCCTGTTGAACAGACTCTCTAATAATAATGTTCCAGATCTATGCCACCCGGTGTGATACATCCGTGCTGCCATCAAATGCTTATTGCTCAGTTAGTTGGTACTTTACTGTGCCACTTTCAATTTTAGTTGAATGCTGACATAAGGATAAGCAGGAAAGAAAGGTAATTCCTACTTGATATGAGAAAGCTGAAACCACCCTCTTTTGGGTAACTTGCGCTGTCTCCAATGACAAGCCACATCTGTAAATTCACCACATTACACCATGCCTCCGACTATCAAATAGTTGTAGGGGCAGTACGTCCTGATGCACTTTACAAATGTAGCTCCAGGGCTGAACAAAAAAGCAAACAATAAAACTTTTCACGCTTCCAGTATTAAATGTATTTTTGTTTTAAATCTTTGCTTGTGATCAGAAACCATTATATCGGAGGGGCTCCAAACTATGGCCTTGGGGCCATTTGGCATCTGGTGCCCTGGTGATCTGGTCAGAGAAGTGATGGAAACTCAACTCTAATTCTATTACACTGATTTGTCCCATTTGAATTTTGTGTACCTGGAGGATTAGAAAATGGAGCTCTTTGCGCTCTTGCCTCATAGTTGGATAAATCCTAGATTTGAAGATCATGATCTGTTAGTTATTGCAGTATGAATTTTATTTAAAAAAAATCAGGGATATTGCTTTAAACATTCCAGGGTGAAAACATTCCTTTGCTTGCTGCTGACACTGAGATGGGAGTACATTTTGCAAAATACGGCACTCCCAACCCACAACTTTCTGTTTGTTAACCTTATTAGGGAGGCCATGTGGCATGGACAGTATTCGATTAATAGGATGCAGGGCAGTTGGTGAAGCAGAAACAATTATCTCCTCTCACACCACCCAGTGTCCCAGCTATCCCCTTTTTATATCTTCTCAAAAACAATTAATACTGATCACCTGTTTCTCTCAACTGTAACAATATAAACAGTAAAGTCACCACGGAGGCACACAATTGCACCTGCACGTCGATTTGGCAAAGTCAGTTTGTTCACACGGTGTGGTGATAGACCTGGAAAGGGCATCTGCAACAATGAATTCTTTGCTTGGCGTGTAGATAAGTTCAAAGTCGTAGCGGCGTAGCTTGAGAAGGATTCGTTGTAACCGGGGCGTCATGTCATTTAAGTCCTTCTGGATTATGTGGACTAATGGCCTCTGGTCCGTCTCAACTGTGAATTTTGGGAGGCCATACAAATAGTCGTGAAACTTGTTGATTCCCGTTAGGAGGCCCAGGCATTCCTTCTCAATCTGAGCGTACCGTTGCTCAGTGGGTGTCATGGCTCTGGAGGCATATGCAACTGGAGCCCAGGACGAGGAGTCATCCTGTTGGAGGAGCACCGCCCCAATACCGTCCTGGCTCGCGTCAGTGGATATTTTGGTCTCCTTGGTAGGGTCGAAGAACGCCAGAACCGGGGCTGTGGTGAGTTTTGCCCTCAGCTCACGCCATTCTTTCTCATGAACGGGCAGCCACTGGAATTCTGTCGACTTTCTGACGAGATGGCAGAGGGCTGTGGTGTGGGACGCCATGTTGGGAATGAACTTCCCAAGGAAGTTGATCATCCCTAGAAAGCGGAGGACCGCCTTCTTGTCCTCTGGGGTCTTCATGGCGTTGATCGCCGAAACCTTGTCAGCATCTGGCCGCACGCCTTGCTGCGAGATGTGGTCACCAAGAAATTTGATTTCTGATTGACCGAATGAGCACTTGGCCCTGTTGAGTCGGAGGCCATGCTCGTAGATTCTGCGGAATACCTGCGTGAGGCGATAGATGTGTTCTTGAGGAGTTGTGGACCAGATTATGACATCGTCAACATACACGCGCACCCCCTCACTACCCTCCATCATCTGTTCCATGATGTGGTGAAGTATTGAATGTGCACAGCTTGCGACTGGATTTTTCCAGCTGTATTTGCCAGAACCCCTTGGAGGCATCTAGCTTCGTAAAGAATTTGGCCTGAGCAATCTCGCTGGTCAACTCTTCTCGTTTTGGTATCGGGTAATGTTCCCTCATGATGTTGCGGTGTAGATCCTTGGGGTCGATGCAGATTCGAAGCTCCCCTGAAGGCTTCTTGACGCAGACCATGGAGCTGACCCAGTCTGTGTGTTCTGTGACCTTTGATATGATGCCCTGGTCCTGGAGGTCCTGCAATTGCTGCTTGAGGCGGTCCTTGAGGGGTGCCGGCACCCGACGTGGTGCGTTAACCACAGGGGTGGTGTTTGGTTTGAGCAGGATTCTGTATTGGTATGGGAGTGTGCCAATTCCGTCGAACACACTGTGGTATTGCGTGATGATGTCATCAATTTCAGCCTGGAAGTTTTCATCAGGTGAGGCCGTTGCCTGTGAGGATGACATGGTGTGAACTCGCTGAACCAGGTTCAGGAGTTTGCAGGCCCGAGCACCGAAAAGGGATGCTCTGTCAGGTCCTACGATCTCAAATCGCAGTGTCGCTTTAAATGACTTATTGGAAACTCCGAGTTGGCATGAGCCACTGGCAGCTTTGACATTGCCATTGTAGTCAAGGAGCTGGCAGAGCGGTGGAAGAATGCTTGCTCTGACGCGGATGGTGTCAAGATCAGATTTCGAGATGAGGTTCGCCAATGCGCCGGTGTCCAGTTTGAACCGGATGCGAGCCTTGTTGACTGTGAGGATAGCACACCACCCGTTGTCAGGATCCACGCTGAGGATCAGGAGGTGCTTCACTATCTTGGAGAAAGGCAGTGCATGCTTTGTAATGATGCCCACCCGGTATGGGGATTTAAGGCACTCAGCATCAGGATCTGTTGGGCTGTCGGGGTTAGAGTCTGGCATGCCCTGCTGTATTGAATGGACGCTTCAGCGCCGTGGCTGGGATCGCTGGATGCTGGGCAATGGAGCAGATCTGCAGAGGGCTACATAGTGGCCAAGCTTTCCACACTGGAGACACCGTCATGATTTTGCCGGACATCGCCACTTTAAATGGGCGGAGCCACAATTCGGACACGTCATGACGCCAACGTCAGCGCGTTCCGGAGGCGCATGCGCAGTGCGGTCGAACGATGTACGCACCTGCGCAGGCTGGTCGTCGGTCTTGCCATCCCCTTGGTCGTGGCGCGCATGCGCAGGAGCCCGGGAAAAGCGCGCAAAATGGCCACTCTCGTCGATACTTAGGCCCTGCATTTGTGCGATAGTCTGCGCCCGTTCTGCCTCATGGGAGGTTAGCTTTGCCGTTTCTGCCGCCCTGATCATAGATCATAGATCATAGAATTTACAGTGCAGAAGGAGGCCATTCGGCCCATCGAGTCTGCACCGGCTCCTGGAAAGAGCACCCTACCCAAGGTTAACACCTCCACCCTATCCCCATAACCCAGTAACCCCACCCAACACTAAGGGACACTAAGGGCAATTTATCATGGCCAATCCACCTAACCTGCTCATCTTTGGACTGTGGGAGGAAACCGGAGCACCCGGAGGAAACCCACGCACACACACAGGGAGGATGTGCAGACTCCGCACAGACAATGACCCAAGCCGGAATCGAACCTGGGACCCTGGAGCTGTGAAGCGATTGTGCTATCCACAATGCTACCGTGCTGATGTGGGAGTACTGATTGTTAGCATGTTCGTGGAGAATGCACGTTTCGATGGCGATGGTGAGGGTGAGCTGCTTGACTTTCAGGAGCTGCTGGCGAAGGGTATCGGAGTGGACCCCGAAAATGATCTGATCCCGGATCATGGAATCAGTTGTCGAGTCACAGTGACATAACTGCGCGAGGATGCGGAGATGGGTCAAAAACGATTGAAAAGGTTCATCCTTACCCTGAAGCCTCTGCTGGAAAACATACCGTTGAAAGCTCTCATTCACCTTGTGGTAGTCTGTGTAGAGGTATTACGGTACCTAGTAATTCTGGAACACCATTGGTAGATAATGTATGCTTTCTATTGGTCGAGCTGCATGGTAGCTCCGCCCTGCAAGGCGGGGTATAACAGCCCGTGCCGCCCCAGCAGCTTCCTTTCTGTACCTGAGCTGCTGGGCGAAACATCTAGCTTATTAAAGCCTTCAGTTGGACTACAACCTCGCTTTAGTAGTCATTGATTGTGCATCAATTTAATAAGCTAGATTTAAAGAATGGAGCTCCGAATCAAGCCAGAGTGTCTGCAACTCAGCCCCCGCAGTAAACTCGGCGGCGACTTTCAAGCACTGGCTAGCATGCTTCAACGGCTACCTCGGAATGGCAGAAAACACACCCACAAGAGAACAGAAACTGCAGATCCTGCACTCGAGGGTGAGCCCAGAAGTCTACACCCTCATCGAGGACACGGACGACTTTGATGCCGTGATGGAGTTGCTGAAAGGGCATTACATTCGCCCGGTAAATCAGGTCTACGCCCGGCATCTACTAGCAACGAGGCAACAAATTCCTGGTGAGTCACTGGAAGAATTCTACCGTACGCTCCTAGTGTTAGGGAGAAACTGCAGCTGCTCACAAGTTTCAGCAAACGACCACACTGAACTGTTGATTCGGGACGCTTTCGTTGTGGGTATGCTGCCCTCTCAAATCCGCCTGCGTTTGCTGGAGAAAGAAACTCTCGGCCTCAAGGAGGCTCGGGCCCTTGCCGGCTTCCTGGATGTGGCCACCCGAAACGCCCGCGCCTACGCCCCCGACCGCACGGCAGCCCCCTGGTCAGTATGGAATCCCTCTGCAGCCGACTCCGAGGCAATGCCCCACACTCCTCCACAAGCTTGCGCTGCAAGATGGTCCAGCAACACCGGGGGGCCCCGCTGCTATTTATGCGGGCAAGCCAAACACCCCCGCTGCCCAGCCCGTTCATCCACCTGTAAAGGGTACGGCAAAAAGGGCCACTTCGTGGCAGTATGCCAGGCCCGGGCGGTCGCTGCGGTCTCCGGAAGCGAATGCGGACCGCCACTACAACCCTCTCCACGGGCCCCGTGCGGCCATCGAACGCCGCCATCCTCCTCCTCCAGGGCCCGTGTGGCCTCTGGGTGCCGCCATCTTGTTCCGCGGACGCCACGTGCGATGGATGGGCACCGCCATTTTGTGTACCCACAGCCACGTGTGACCAGTGGGCGCCGCCACCTTGGATGGACTCCCAGGACCTCAGTGCAGATAACCACACACCGCCCGACGAGAACACCCAGCTGTGGTGACCCTGGACCAGTCTCGGCCTTGAACACTCTCAACTGCTACTACAATGGCGCTAATCAATGGACACGAGACATCATGCTTAATCGATTCTGGGAGCACGGAGAGCTTCATACACCCCGACACGGTAAGGCGCTTTTCTCTCCCCGTCCACCCTGTTAATCAAAAAATGTCCCTGGCCTCCGGTTCCCACTCAGTAGAGATAAAGGGGTTCTGTGTAGCGAATCACACGGTCCAGGGAAGGGAGTTCAAAAATTACCGGCTCTAGTCCTTCCCCACCTCTGCGCAGCCACACTCCTAGCGTTAGACTTCCAGTGCAACCTCCAAAGTCTAATTTTCAAATTCGGCGGTCCTATACCCCCCTTCACTATCTGCAGCCTCGCGACCCTCAAGGTTGATCCGCCTTCCCTGTTTGCGAACCTCACTCCGGATTGCAAACCCGTCGCCACCAGGAGCAGACAGTACAGTGTCCAGGACCGGATCTTTATTAGGTCAGAGGTCCAACGGCTACCGAGGGAAGGAGCAATTGAAGCTAGCAACAGTCCCTGGAGAGCTAAAGTAGTGGTGGTAAAGACCAGGGAGAAGAATAGGATGGCCATCGACTACAGTCAGACCATCAACAGGTTTACGCAGCTGGACGCGTACCCTCTCCCCCGCATATCCGACCTGGTAAACAGGATTGCGCAATACAAGGTCTTCTCCACGGTGGACCTTAAGTCCGCTGACCACCAGCACCCCATCCGCACGAGTGACCGCAAGTACACAGCCTTTGAGGGTGATGGGCGGCTCTACCACTTTTTAAGGGTTCCTTTCGGTGTCACTAACGGGGTCTCGGTCTTCTAGCGAGAGATGGGCCGAATGGTTGACCGATACGGTTTACGGGCAACATTCCCGTATCTCGATAATGTCACCATCTGCGGCCACGACCAGCAGGACCACAACACCAACTTCTGAAAATTCCTCCAGACCGCGAAAATCCTTAACCTTACGTATAACAAGGATAAATGCGTGTTTAGCACCGACCGCCTAGCCATCCTCGGCTACGTAGTGCGAAATGGAGGTATAGGCCCCTACCCTGAACGCATGCACCCCCTTATGGAGTTTCCCCTCCCTCACTGCTCCAAGACCCTGAAGCGCTGCCGCGGTTTTTTTTCTGACTACGCCCAGTGGGTCCCCAACTATGCAGACAAGGCCCGTCCTCTGATCCAATCCACAGTTTTTTCCCTGTCGATAGAGGCCCGCCAGGCCTTCAGCCGCATCAAAGCAGATATTGCAAAGGCCATGATGCACGCCATCGACGAGTCCCTCCCCTTCCAGATCGAGAGCGACGTGTCCGACGTAGCTCTAGCGGCCACCCTCAGCCAAGCGGGCAGACCCGTGGCCTTCTTCTCATGTATCCTCCATGCTTCAGAAATCCGCCACTCCTCAGTCGAAAAGGAGGCCCAGGCCATAGTAGAAGCTGTGCGGCATTGGAGGCATTACCTGGCCGGCAGGAGATTCACTCTTCTCACTGACCAACGGTCGGTCGCCTTCATGTTCGATTATGCACAGCGGGGCAAGATAAAAAACGATAAGATCTTGCGGTGAAGGATCGAACTCTCCACCTATAACTACGAGACCTTGTATCATCCCGGGAAGTTAACTGAGCCTCCTGATGCCCTGTCCTGCGGCACATGTGCCAATGCACAAGTGGACCGCCTCTGAGCCCTCCACGAGGACCTCTGCCACCTGGGGGTCACTCGCTTCTTCCATTTTGTCAAGACCCGCAACCTGCCCTACTCCATCGAGGAGGTCAGGATAGCCACCAGGAATTGCCAAATCT
The DNA here is from genome assembly GCF_902713615.1 of Scyliorhinus canicula. Taxonomy (NCBI): domain Eukaryota; kingdom Metazoa; phylum Chordata; class Chondrichthyes; order Carcharhiniformes; family Scyliorhinidae; genus Scyliorhinus; species Scyliorhinus canicula. Next base: position 135,796,117 of record NC_052147.1, read on the forward strand.
GCGCGGAGTGCAAGACGCACTTCTACCGGCCAGAGAAAGGGCACCTGATAAAGGCTTCCTGTCCCTTTGAACGCCTCAGCATGAACTTCAAAGGTCCCCTCCCTCCACCGACCGCAACACGTACTTCCTGAATGTGATTGACGAGTACTCCCGATTCCCATTCGACAACCCCTGCCCCGACATGACCGCAACCACTGCCATCAAAGCCCTCCATAGCATCTTTACACTGTTCGGGTTCCCCGCTTACATACATAGTGATGGGGGGCTCCTCCATTATGAGTGACGAGCTGCGTCAATTCCTGCTCAGCAAGGGCATTGCCTCGAGCAGGACGACCAGTTACAACCCCCCGGGGTAACGGACAGGTAGAGAGGGAGAATGGAACGGTCTGGAAGACCATCCTACTGGCCCTATGGTCCAGAAATCTCCCAGTCTCCCGCTGGCAGGAAGTCCTCCCGGATGCCCTCACTCCATCTGGTCCCTGCTCTGCACCACGACCAACCAAACCCCTCACGAACATCTCCTTGTTTTCCCCAGGAAGTCCTCCACTGGGACCTCGCTCCCGACCTGGCTGGCAACCCCCGGACCCATCCTGCTCTGAAAACACGTGCCGGCGCACAAGTCGGACCCGTTGGTCGAGAGGGTCCATCTTCTCCACGCTAACCCATAGTACGCCTATATGGCATACCCCGACGGCCGACAAGACACGGTCTCCTTACGAGATCTGGCGCCTGCCGATCCCCGCGCACACCCCCGCCACCAGTCCCACCCCCCATCCCACCGGTGCACCTTACAGCTGCCCCCTTCCCAGGAGGATCAGATCTTCCGCTGGCCCCGTCTAGGCCCCCCCGCCCACCGACGCACCCGCAGACGCTCCCTTCCCGGGTCAATCAGCTCCCCCACCAGCGCTGTGTAGGAGTGTTGAAGCTGCCACAGAGATCGAAACCACGCTCCCGGGGTTACAGACGCCCGAACCTCCACCGGCGTCACTACCACAGCTTCGACAATCACAGAGGACGACCAGGACCCCCGATCGACTGATTGCTTAATTTTAACGTGTATATAGTTAATTGTAAAATTGTAAATAGTTACGATAATAAGGCAAAACACTGTACGGAGGCATTATGGTACCTCCATAACCATAACTTCTACCACGTTAGCATGTTGAAATACCAAGCCCAAGCCACCACTCCGCTGGACTCTTTTTTTTAACAGGGGGTGAATGTGGTAGTCTGTGTAGATGTATTACGGTACCTAGTAATGCTGGAACACCATTGGTAGATAATGTATGCTTTCTATTGGTCGAGCCTGTATGGTAACTCCGCCCTGCAAGGTGGGGTATAAGAACCTGTGCTGCCCCAGCAGCTTCCTTTTTGTACCTGAGCTGCTGGGGGAAACATCTAGCTTATTAAAGCCTTCAGTTGTACTACAACCTCGCTTTAGTAGTCATTGATTGTGCATCACACCTCAATGTCGCAGTGGCTGTCGAACTTCAGCAGGACAGTTTTAAATTTCGTCTTGTCTTCGCCTTCAGCGAATGTAAGGGAGTTGTAGATGTGGATGGTGTGGTCCCCGGCTGTGGAGAGGAATAGTGCGATCTTCCTGGTGTCCGATGTTGCCTCGAGGTCGGTGGCTTCGAGATAGAGTTGGAACTTTTGTTTGAAGATCTTCCAATTTGCACCGAGGTTGCTGGCGATGCAGAGCAGCGGAGGAGCTTTTCCATGACACCGGATGGCTGTTTGCTGGTCAACGCTGATTCACTCAAGGTAGGTCCATCAATTTTCAGCATCACTACCTAGTGCCATGATGTGATGGGCAGGCTGGGTCGATATGGACTGCACTTGATGCAGTGCAGCGAGAGACAGACTTCCAACACTTGATGAGATGCAGCACAATTTTATTTAACATCTATACTATTATACATGTTCAACTGAGGGTTGACACTATGCTGACTTGACTGGAGACCTGAGGCTAGCCTGACCAGACTTACTAGCTACCACATGGTGTTTGTACTAGCTGCTGCTCATGAGCTCTGACTGTCTCCGAGGCTGGGTCCCAAGAGAGCTGGAAAACTGGTGCCCTCTGGCTTGATAGTGGTCGTGGCCTGTCTGGTGATTTGCTGCTGTGTTCTGTGTGCTTACTGGTCATCCTGTGTGTCAATCACTGCCTGTCTGCACTCCATTATATACATAGATGTATATTATGACAAGGGGACGAGCTGACTAGCGATGGTTTCACCTGAGGATCACCACACCTCTGGTGAGGGGAAAGGTTGAGAAGGTGGGCTTTCATGAATATCTTTGGCGGGTATGGGAATTGAACCCACACTGTTGGTCTTGCTCTGCATCACAAACCAGCTGTCCAGCCAAATGAGCTAAACTCGGTCGAGAATTCCAAAGATTCACGCCCCTCTGTGTAAAGACATTTCTCCTCATCTCAGTCCTGAGTGGCATTCCCCTTATTTTGAAATTGTGTCCCCCTGGTATAAACACCCCAATTAAAACAATTAAAGATAGTATCAAACTTAAAGAAAAAGCAAATAATTGCGAAAAGATGGGTGACAGGTCAGAAGATTGAACGAAATATTAAAAAATCAGCAAAGAATGACCAAAGGATTGTTAAAGAAGGAAAAATTAGAGTATGAGAGAAAGCTAACTAGAAATATAAATAGATAGGGGAAACATCTTAACTGCATCTACCTTGTCTATTCCTTTGACTATTTTGTAGATTTCAATTAGATCACCTCTCATTCTTCTAAACTCGAGAGTATACAAGACCAGTTTGCCCAATCTCTCTTCATAAGACAGTCCCGCCATCCCTGGAACAAGTCTGGTGAACCATCGCTGCACTCCCTCTATGGTAATAACATCCTTTCTGAGGTAAGGGGACCAAAACTGCACACAGTACTCCAGGTGCGGTCTAACCAAGTTCCTATGGAATTGAAGCAAGATCTCCCAACTCCTGTACTCAAACCCTCTTGCGATACAAAGCTTCTACTTTTGTCCTTTTAGTATTTTTCTAACCTCCAGCATTATTTGCTGGTTTACTCTGAGATTCATACTCCTTGTCCTCCCTATCCCTTCCTGTCACAATGTGTTTATCATTTCCCACATTAACTCTTTCTCTCTTTCCTTTTCTCTATTCTTCGATTTACTGTATCATCACAAATGTAATCCCTTTCCTCCACTATTTAGTTTAAAATTACATCTACTTTCCTAATTATGTGGCTCACTAGAACATCAGTCCCAGCACTTAAGTGTAGGTTGTCCCATCAGTATAGTGTCCACTTTCCGCAGTACTGATGCCAGTGACCCACAAACCAGAATCCACTTCTCACACCCCTGCGTTTGAGCAACATATCAATCTCGCTAATTTTATGGACCCTATACCATTTTGCACTTAGCTCAAGTAAGAATCCAGAGATTTTTACTTTTTAAGTTTTGTTATTTAGCTACTCACACTCTATCCAGAGGCTCTTTCCTACTTTTATCTATGTCATTGGTACCTACATGGGCCACAACAACTGTATTGATATGAATTGAAATGCACATGATATGCATTGTCACGATGGGGACGCAATCGATCTTTATTGCACAGATTTTAAAGATTGTAAGAAAACAAGACAACGCCACCTCACAAAACAAATTAACTTGCCCAACCCAGAAAAGGAACACATATCTCAATGGGCTAGATGTAATGGAACAAGGAAATGTATGTTATAACAATGTGTGTTTTGAAAACATTAATCTGTCAACTTGTTTATGTGAAGGGAATTATTCATAAATTCCACCCAAAATGGTCAGATAATTATTAATGGAACTGTTAGTAACCAGAAAACATTGGATGAGAAAGGAGAATATTAGGTTTAAATTAAATTAATATGAGTTTAAATTATAAAGAAAGTGAGGGACTGATGGAATGGCTCAGAATAGGAGCCAAAGCCGGATTGGTAGGAAGATACAGAACAGATATGTAGAGTATGTGGGAAGACAAAGAGCTAATAAAGAGACAATTAAAAGGCTTAGCGGAAAATACAAATCAATAATCAAGATGATAATCTGAGGGAGCATCAGAACACCTATTATCCACAGAAACATTTGTGCAAGAACTTGGGAAGGTTCCGGGTCAAATAAACAGGTCGATACAGGCATACAATGAGCTTGACCAAGATCAGTTCCTTTCTGGAGGTACCATATCCAGCCCGTAAGCAGCATTTGTGCTGAATGTGATACAGAAGAGGCTGAACAACCTAGAGGGTAATTAAATCTGCTTATTCATGAAGAACTTAAAGGAACACTGAACAATATACCAGATGGAAATGTACTTTTTGGCCCCTGAGTGAAGGCATGGAAGAGGATATTCTACCAGATGTAATGGATCAGTCCCTGTTAGCAAGGAATGGGAGTCAACCTTGGAAAGTGTACTTCAGAGTGATTGAAAATGCTGGCAGTGGCTGATGCAGAAACAATATGATAAATAACCACATCACCCGGTTAGGAATAATGGCATACGGATCGTACCAGGTGTGGAGTGTAGCATTTTGAGATAAACCGCATGGGCCTGTAGATGTGGAGTGTGGATTTGTTCTGGATGGTAATTCCCTAAACTGCAAAATGAGTATTGCAATTACCAGAGAAGCGACGAATGGATATGAAGGCAAAGGGAAATATTGTGCTATAATTATTGCAGTCAGGATAATGGTGGGAATGAGAGAATGTCCCATCACAGAAATGTTGTTTTGGGTATGCGGGGGAGAAAATATAATCACAGAAGAAGTTCTGGTGTCACACACAAGCATAATGTAACTGAGGTGCAGGTGAAATTAACATCGGAAGACAAAGCCATGAGGGCAATACCTCATATTGAATACTTTAATAATCAAGTAAAGAACTTGATTTATTTACAATACAGTATATACAATGCCCAGTGGCTCCCTACCTGGTGTTGCTATACCTGGTTATAAATATGGCAGTCAATATGGTCGCCTTCCTTAATCCTAATTATGTTTGCTCTAGAATCGCCAGGTATCTTTCGATATCGCCACAAAGTTCAAACCCGAATACTGATCAAAGAACCAATACACCAGTTAGTTAGTTCAAAGTCAATACTATTTATTTACACACACAGTAATATCTACTCATGCGCAAAATACTACAAACTAAACTATCTCTAATGCTCCGCCTATACTTAACTTTGGGTGCCCACTCAGTCAGAGGAACAATGGCCGTTGTTCGGATCTGAGGCTGTTGGGTTCGAAGAGGTGACAGGAGAACAGCTAAGGTCGTCCATCTGATAGCGAGCGTTGACCTGAGACTTACTTGCTTCTGGTGCAGCTGGTGGACGGGTCTCTCCGCTTCAAGAGCTGAGTCCAAGAGAGCGATTCTCTTTCAGACGCTTCTTATACCTAAAGGAGCTTCTCGCGTTTTTGGGCGGGCCTTGAACTTGGCTCCGATTAATTGGGCCGCGTCTTGATCACTGGTATTGTTCTTGACCAATAAAAGGGTGGGTGCACTGATTTCTGGGCGTGTCCTAGGTGGCCGTTGGCCTTGCTTGGTTTCCGCTTTCGGTTTGAGGAACTGGCGCCGGGGTGTCTGGAGCGAGATCGGTTGCTTGAGTCTCTTTCCTTTGTTCCTGGAGATGGGCCATCAATATGTTAATTGACCTACAGTTTCAGTCTGGTCTGGGAGTTGCCTTCTCAATACGCATACAAGCTCTGTGCCTGCTTGCTTTCCTAATATTGTCCATATTTCCCTACAGTCATTGCGATCATCCATTTTGTATTCTGGAAGTGGCCATCCCAGATTGCTACACTGGTTCCTCTCTCTGCTTGGTGCCTTACTGGCTGACCTTTTATAGAGCGGGGACCATGGGGAAGATAAGTCTTCCCACTCTGTGGGCCCCATGCGGGATATTCCTTCCCCCTAAAGTCTGAAGACCCCCATCGACGACGAACGAGGAGAAGAGGGAGCAGGTGGAGGAGATCAGACTCTCTTCGGCGCTGGCATATCATCATGTACCTGATGCGTCGGGTCAGTCAGCATATATCTTGCCAGTGAATATTGTCTGCGGCAGGAACACATTGGTGGCCGATTGGCAGGAGGTGGTTGAACTGTAGAATCGGCATCTGAGACCTCATATATCTGCATCTCTGTATCTTCCAACGCTGAAATGGAGATACAATGTCAGGCATGTTGGCGTTGAGAGAGACTGGAGGCATCAGAGCAGGCTGGTTCAGCACTGGAGCTTGAGGATCCAGGGCAGGTTTTTTCCAATGAACCTCATGAGGGAGCAACTTCCGTGAGTTAATGTCATTCAAATGACGTCTCATTAGTTGCCCCCAAATCTGAACTTGGTAACAGACCCATCCTGTTTCACGGATGACCATCCCTGAGAAGCAGCGAGCACCGTCGTTGAAGTTACGAACGAACACCAGCGTCTTCGCGGAAGAGGCTCAGCAATGGCTTGTGATCCAAGATGATAAAGAAATGGACACATTGATGAAACTGCTTTACACCAAATATGACTGCCAGTCCTTCTTTCTCGATCTAAGCGTATTTGATCTCAGCTGAATCCATCATCCAGGAGGCAAAGGCAATCGGACGTTCACGGCCATCGCTCATCTGATGAGACTGGACTGTCCTATCACATCCTCGTCACCAGTTTAATAAGGACAACGGGAGTCCACACTGAGTAAAGAACTAGATTTATTGAAAAACGGTATATACAATGCCGGTAGCTCCTGACCGGATTCCTCTGTCTGGTCGGTACCTTACTGCTCTACCTTTTATTCATTGGTTAATTAGAGTTCCTCCACCCTTAGCGGGGAAGCTCGTCCCTGTGAGAATCATGGGAAAGATAATAAATCCCACCTTGTCGGCCCTGTGCGGGATATTACAAATATTCCATATGTACTATCCCTATTGTTTAGCTTGCAATCCGTAATTCGCAGGACTGGAATCTCACATTTATATATTGTGCAGAGATTCCAGGATATTAAACGGATTAACAATGCATTAAAATTCTAGGAGCTCATGAATGTTGAGAGGTGGCTACCAACAGGGAATTATATCCATGGGTTAGAATTTTTCAGATGGATACTACAAATGATAGTTCCTGTAATTCTGATCAGTATATTATACTGTGTGAGGAAATCAATAACAGATATAGAAATATATGAAATGAAAGAGATAGCAAGGGCACTGACATGAAGTCAGGATTCTTGATATAAAGAGAGGTATGCAATACTCTGTTAATAGGCAGTTGATCGTGCTCCTCGTGTGCGATGTGGGAGCTCAGGGACACGTCCACTGTCCCTGGCTCCTTCACGTGCAAGAAGTGTGTTCAGTTGCAGCTCTTGTTAGACCGCTTGACGGCTCTGGAGCTGCGGATGGACTCACTTTGGAGCATCCGCGATGCTGAGGAGGTCGTGGATAGCACGTTTAGCGAGTTGGTCACACCGCAGGTGAAGGTTACTGAGGGAGATAGAAAATGGGTGACCAAAAGAAAGAGCAAGAGTAGGAAGGCAGTGCAGGTGTCCCCTGCGGTCATCTCCCTGCAAAACAGATATACCGCTTTGGATACTGTTGAGGGAGATGGCTCACCAGGGGAAGGCAGCAGCAGCCAGGCTCATGGCACCGTGGCTGGCTCTGCTGCACAGCAGGGCAGGAAGAAAAATGGCAGGCCTATAGTGATAGGGGACTCGATCGTAAGGGGAATAGACAGGTGGTTCTGTGGACGCAATCGAGACTCCAGGATGGTATGTTGCCTCCCTGGTGCAAGGGTCAAGGATGTCTCGGAGCGGCTGCAGGACATTCTGGGGGGGGGGGGGGGGGGGGGGAGGGTGAACAGCCAGCTGTCATGGTGCACATAGGCACCAACGATATAGGTAAAAAACGGGATGAGGTCCTACAAGCGGAATTCAGGGAGTTAGGAGTTAAACTAAAAAGTAGGACCTCAAAGGTAGTAATCTCAGGATTGCTACCAGTGCCATGAGCTAGTCAGAGTAGGAATGTCAGGATAGATAGGATGAATGTGTGGCTCGAGAGATGGTGCAAGAGGGAGGGATTCAAATTCCTGGGGCATTGGGACCGGTTCTGGGGGAGGTGGGACCAGTACAAACCGGACGGTCTGCACCTGGGCAGGACTGGAACCGATGTCCTAGGGGGGGTGTTTTCTAGAGCTGTTGGGGAGGGTTTAAACTAATGTGGCAGGAGGATGGGAACCGATGCAGGAAGTTGGAAGGTAGTAAAACAGGGACAGAAGCAAAAGGAAGTAATGTAGAAATGGTACAGCAGTTATCATGGGGGATTTTAATCTACATGTCGATTGGTTTAACCAGGTCGGTCAAGGCAACCTTGAGGAGGGGTTTATAGAATGTATCCGCGATAGTTTCCTAGAACAGTATGTAATGGAACCTACGAGGGAACAAGCGGTCCTAGATCTTGTCCTGTGTAATGAGACAGGATTGATTCATGATCTCATAGTTAGGGATCCTCTCGGAAGGAGCGATCACAATATGGTGGAATTTAAAATACAGATGGAGGGTGAGAAAGTAAAATCAAATACTAGTGTTTTGTGTTTAAACAAAGGAGATTACAAGGGGATGAGAGAAGAACTAGCTAAGGTAGACTGGGAGCTAAGACTTTATGGTGGAACAGTTGAGGAACAGTGGAGAACCTTCCAAGCGATTTTTCACAGTGCTCAGCAAAGGTTTATACCAACAAAAAGGAAGGACGGAAGAAAGAGGGAAAATCGACTGTGGAAGGAAATAAGGGAGAGTATCAAACTGAAGGAAAAAGCATATAAAGTGGCAAAGATTGCTGGGAGATTAGAGGACTGGGAAATCTTTAGGGGGCAACAGAAAGCTACTAAAAAAGCTATAAAGAAGAGTAAGATAGAGTATGAGAGTAAACTTGCTCAGAATATAAAAACAGACAGTAAAAGTTTTTACAAATATATAAGACAAAAAAGAGTGGCTAAGGTAAATATTGGTCCTTTAGAGGATGAGAAGGGAGTTTTAATAATGGGAGATGAGGAAATGGCTGAGGAACTTAACAGGTTTTTTGGGTCGGTCTTCACAGTGGAAGACACAAATAACATGCCAGCGACTGATAGAAATGAGGCTATGACAGGTGAGGACCTTGAGAGGATTGTTATCACTAAGGAGGGAGTGATGGGCAAACTAATGGGGCTAAAGGTAGACAAGTCTCCTGGCCCTGATGGAATGCATCACAGAATGGTAAAAGAGATGGCTAGGGAAATTGCAGATGCACTAGTGATAATTTACCGAAATTCACTAGACTCTGGGGTGGTCCCGGTGGATTGGAAATTAGCAAACGTGACGCCACTGTTTAAAAAAGGATGTAGGCAGAAAGCAGGAAATTATAGGCCAGTGAGCTTAACTTCGGTAGTAGGGAAGATGCTGGAATCTATCATCAAGGAAGAAATTGCGAGGCATCTGGATAGAAATTGTCCCATTGGGCAGACGCAGCATGGGTTCGTAAAAGACAGGTCATGCCTAACTAATTTAGTGGAATTTTTTGAGGACATTATCAGTGCAGTAGATAACGGGGAGCCAATGGATGTGGTATATCTGGATTTCCAGAAAGCCTTTGACAAGGTGCCACACAAAAGGTTGCTGCATAAGATAAAGATGCATGGCATTAAGGGTAAAGTAGTAGCATGGATAGAGGATTGGTTAATTAATAGAAAGCAAAGAGTTGGGATAAATGGGTGTTTCTCTGGTTGGCAATCAGTAGCTAGTGGTGTCCCTCAGGGATCCGTGTTGGGCCCACAATTGTTCACAATTTACATAGATGATTTGGAGTTGGGGACCAAGGGCAATGTGTCCAAGTTTGGAGATGACACTAAAATGAGTGGTAAAGCGAAAAGTGCAGAGGATACTGGAAGTCTGCAGAGGGATTTGGATAGGTTCAGTGAATGGGCTAGGGTCTGGCAGATGGAATACAATGTTGACAAATGTGAGGTTATCCATTTTGGTAGGAATAACAGCAAACGGGATTATTATTTAAACGATAAAATATTAAAGCATGCCGCTGTTCAGAGAGACTTGGGTGTGCTAGTGCATGAGTCACAGAAGGTTGGTTTACAAGTGCAACATGTGATTAAGAAGGCAAATGGAATTTTGTCCTTCATTGCTAGAGGGATGGAGTTTAAGACTAGGGAGGTTATGTTGCAATTGTATAAGGTGTTAGTGCGGCCACGCCTGGAATATTGTGTTCAGTTTTGGTCTCCTTACTTGAGAAAAGACGAACTGGCGCTGGAGGGTGTGCAGAGGAGATTCACTAGGTTAATCCCAGATTTGAAGGGGTTGGATTATGAGGAGAGGTTGAGTAGACTGGGACTGTACTCGTTGGAATTTAGAAGGATGAGGGGGGATCTTATAGAAACATTTAAAATTATGAAGGGAATAGATAGGATAGATGCGGGCAGGTTGTTTCCACTGGCGGGTGACAGCAGAACTAGGGGACATAGCCTCAAAATAAGGGGAAGTAGATTTAGGACTGAGTTTAGGAGGAACTTCTTCACCCAAAGGGTTGTGAATCTATGGAATTCCTTGCCCAGTGAAGCAGTTGAGGCTCCTTCATTACATGTTTTTAAGGTAAAGATAGATAGTTTTTTGAAGAATAAAGGGATTAAGGGTTATGGTGTTCGGGCCGGAAAGTGGAGCTGAGTCCACAAAAGATCAGCCATGATCTAATTGAATGGCGGAGCAGGCTCGAGGGGCCAGATGGCCTACTCCTGCTCCTAGTTCTTATGTTCTTATGTTCTTATGTTCTTATGATCAATTCAAAAAAAAAAGATGAGACTTGTTAAATAAATCATGGGTTATTCTAGTCCAGCAACAGCCGGTCAGAGGATGAGAGGGTAACAAACCAGTCTTGCAACAGCCTGTTTGTTCAAAGGTTCAGTCTTGAAAATAAGACTTGAAGCCTTGCCAATGAACTAGTCAAAATAAAAACGAAACAAGGGCAAATCGATTTCCATGATCTTTTGACAATGAGCGAAGTCAACTTTGAACATGGGTTGCAAAAAAAAACGTAGATGTGCATAAGGTTAAGCATGTACTGAAGTTAAATCAAAAATAAGTAAAGGATTACCATTGAAGGTAATACCAGTTCCCAAATGATGAGTAGCCTCTTTAATCTTTGTGTGATGGACACAAAAAGGAATTCACGCTTACATTGAAATGTGTCCCATCTGTTAATGATACTCTGCTTGTAAATTACTTTCATTGTTGCAGGAACAAATAAAGATCCACGTGCCTTAGCATTTCCATTACTACTCAAATGAACCAGAAGATTATTTATAATAATAGCACCTTGGGACTATTTACTATGCTAAGGACCTATATAAAATGCAAGATGTTGTGAGGCTGGGTCACTGTCGGTGTGGAGTCTGCACGTCCTCCCCCTGTGTGCGTGGGTTTCCTCCGGGTGCTCCGGTTTCCTCCCACAGTCCAAAGATGTGCGGGTTAGGTGGATTGGCCATGCTAAATTGCCCGTAGTGTCCTAATAAAAGTAAGGTTAAGGGGGGGGGGGTTGTTGGGTTACGGGTATAGGGTGGATACGTGGGTTTGAGTAGGGTGATCATGGCTCGGCACAACATTGAGGGCCGAAGGGCCTGTTCTGTGCTGTACTGTTCTATGTTCTATAACTCTTCTTCACATCAACAAAAGAAACGTCCCGAGGCTTGATCCTGGTGGCCACGTAGGCTGATTCTGCATCTGACGGAAAGCATCTTCTGCAAGCTGGATGCCCTGTGTGGAACTTGGTGCAAACATTCCAAAATAAAGACCAGATACAACCTTCCTATTCATCTAAAAAAATAATTAATTTTTCCAATTAAGGAGCAATTTAGCATGGCCAATCCACCTACTCTGCACATCTTTGGGTTGTGGGGATGAGATCCACGCAGACATGGGGAGAATGTGCAAATTCCACACGGACAGTGATCTGGGGCCGGGATCAAACCCGGGTCCTTGGTACAATGAGGCAACAATGCTAACCACTGCATCACTGTGCCGCCCTCAGACCTTCCTATTCATAATATGACAAATACAGCGATCTGAGTTGCATCAGAGTCTGGAAACTCACAATGATCTTCATCCACCAAATAAAAATATTCAACCCGGAGACTCAAGAAGAACCCATTGAAGAACTTGAAGATCATGACCTCTCCCCAGCCAAACCAGTCCTTTTTCACCCCGATCCCCAGGCAGTAACTTTTAAAGAGTTGCATGCTGTGGCCACCAGGTGTCAATTTGTTAAAAATTGGGAAAAATTAAAATTTAAAAATGAAAGTGGGATAAAAGAAAATAAAAAGGACAGATCACTGAAGATGTTGAGATACTAATTAGCATATCAATGACAAAAGCAAGTATTTACCGAGATGACTATAAGAAAATAATGGGGAAAGAGAAAAGGTAACTTCAAAGTGGGGAGATGAGGAAAGTGACAATTATGTGCCAAAAGCCGACTCCACCGGGTGGATAACATCAAAGGGAAAGGATGGCATAACCATAGCACAATGACTGGGATTAAAGAGAGACAGACACAGACAGAGACACACCCAGTTGCAGACACAAGTTTCCCGAAAATAAATTGTTGCCAAACAGGCAGCGGTTAAGGTCAAAATTACCATGGCGAAGGCCTGTTTAGCTCACTGGGCTAATCGCTGGCTTTGAAGGGAGACCAAGGCAAGCTGGCAGCACGGTTCGATTCCCGTAACAGCCTCCCCGAACAGGCGCCAGAATGTGGCGACTAGGGACTTTTCACAGTAACTTCATTTGAAGCCTACTCGTGACAATAAGCGATTTTCATTTCATTTCCTAAAGATGGCAGATGTAACTGTGCCTGGTTTACAGAAAGTAACTAAAAGTCAATTACCTGAAGTAGCAGCTGGATTGGAATTAGGATTACCTGCAGGGCTAATGAAAACAGATTTTTGAAAACATAGTGAAGCATTTAAAATTGCAAGCATTGCCGGGTGAGTTCTCCAAAATGTGAGGTAATTAATTTGGCTAAAATTCAATTACAAAAAGAAATAGAAATGAAAAAACATGAACTAGAGATGCAGGAAAAGCAAAAAGAAAAGGAAACAGAGGAATGAAAGCAAGCTTTTAAAAGGAAATTGAATTGAGGAAACTTGATGTGGAAATGGAGAAGTTAGAAATGGCAGAAAGAGAAATGAAGAAAGAGAGGCAATTTCAAATTAAAATGTAGGCAGTTAAAGCAGAAGAGTTGAGGGAGCAGGTAGTTCTCAACATGAATCTAGTGGGGAGATTTTAGATTTGGACAGGCACTTCAGAAATTTGACGAAAAGGACATTGAGGCATTCTTAAATTCATTTGAGAAAATAGAGAGGCAAATGGGGCTGGATTCTCCATTATTGCGTCTATATCCCCACAGCGGCGTCAAAACGGGAGAGTTTTACGCCAGAAAAACTGGCATCAAAGGGACACGAATTCCCAGCCCTGCAGCGGGCTAGCAGGGACCCGGAGTAGATCTCGCAGCTTTTGTTGCTGATACGGCCCCCGCACTTCCGGGTCGGAGGCCGCACATGCGCTCGGCGGCGGCATGCATGACAGCGACCTCCAGCGGCCGCGCCGTGCTCCATGGTGGGTCGGACCGTGGACGTAGACCCAAGAAAGAGGCCCCCCCCCCGATCGGCTGCGCGCCTGACCCTCAACCCCGCACAAACATTCCCCAGCCGCCTATAAGGCTCCCCCCAGCATCCAATCGGCCCGCCCTCGACCAGGGTGGCTGCGGATCGAGTCCGCAGTCGCCATGAAAGTATCCCGACCGGCTGGAGCACATTAGTTCCACTCCGTTGGGACCTCGGCCGGTCGGGGGTGGAGAATGGCTGAGCGGGCCTCCAGCAATGGCCCTAGGTAGGTCCCTAGCAGCGCATTACACTCCCCGAGTACCCCACTTTTCGGCGAACCGGCGCTGGTCCCGATTTCTTGTGGGAACATGGATTCTCCTCCCCCACGCCAGCCGCGATTTTGGCGCGAGGGTGCGGGGAATCCAGCCCATGATATTTGGACGATGCTCTCACAGCATAAACCTATAAATAGGGTGAGTGAAGGCTATGTGTCTTTGTCAGAGGAAATGTCTGGGGAGCATGATACAGTGAAGAAAGTATTGAGTGCTTATTAGTTAGTACTAGAGGCTTACAGCCAAAAATTTCAAAATGAAAGAAAACAGTCTGGACAGACGTATATTGAATTTCAAAGGTTGAAAAAATAATTTTGATAGGTGGGTTAGAGCATGAAAAATACAAGAAAAATATGAGGCTCCTGATGAAGTAATTCTGTTGGAAGAGTTCAAAGATTCATTACCTGCAGTGAGAAGAATTCTTGTGGAGGAACAAAGAATTAAAATTGCAAGGTAGGTTGCAGAGCTTGTGGATGATTATGCACTGGTTCATAGGTCAAAGGCTTTATTTCAATATACTTTTAAATCTGAGAAAGATAGAAAATGGGAAGGTATGGGAAAAGAAAGTAAAGCAAGAGAGTTGTTGAAAATTCCACGGAGACGTCACCTTACGTAATAAAGATGGTGCTGAGGGAATGAGATGTAAGAGCAGAAGTGAACCACTTGGTCCACTGAGTCTGCTTCACTATTCAATGGGATCATTTAAAAAAAATAAATTTAGCGTAACCAATTATTTTATTCCAATTAAGGGGCAATTTAGCATGGTCATTCCATCTAGCCTGTACATTTTTGGGTTGTGGACGTGAGACCCATGCAGACACGGGGAAAACTGCGAAGATAAGAGCACAGGATGAGAAAAGGGGAGGAAGTGGCATAGTGGTATTGTCATTGGACTAGTAATCCAGAGACCCAGGATAATGACCTGCAGACCTGGGTTCGATTCCCACCATGGCAGGTGATGGAATCTATACTCAATAAAATATCTGGAATTAAAAGCCTAACAATGGCCATGAAACCATTGTCGATTGTTGTAAAAATCTATCTGGTTAACTAATGTCCTTTAAGGAACAAAATCTGCCGTCCTTGCCTAGTCTGGCCTACATGTGACTCCAGACCCACAGCAATGTGGCCCAGCAAGCCACTCAGTTGTATTCAACCACTACGGAAACACAAAAAAGTAATGAAACCGGACGGCCCACCCGGCATCGACCCAGGCACTGGAAACCACAACGGCAAACCCAGCTCTGTTACCCCTGAAAAGGCCTCCTTTACTAACATCTGGGGGCTTGTGGCAAAGTTGGGAGAGCTGTCTCACAGACTAACTAAGCAACAACCTGACATTGTCATACTCACAGAATCATACCTTATAGGCAATGCCCCAGACACCACTATCACTATTCCTGTGTATGCCCTGCCTCACCGGCAGGACAGACCCAGTAGAGGTGACGGCACAGTGGTTTACAGTCGGGAGGGAGTTGCCCTGGGCATCCTCAACATCGTCTCTGGACCTCATAAAGTCTCATGGCTTCAGGTTAAACATGGACAAGGAAACCTCCTGCTGATTACTACCTACCGTCCACCATCAGCTGATGAAATCTGTGCCCCTCCGTGTGGAGCACCACTGAAGCGCTGAGGGTGGCGAGGGCACATAATATGCTCTGGGTGGGGTCTTCAATGTCCATCACCAAGAGTGGCTCTGTAGTACATCACAGACCGAGCTGGCCGGGTCCTAAAGGACATAGCTGCTAGACTGGGGTTGCAGCAGGGGGTGAGAGAACCAACAAGATGGAAAAACATTCTTGACCCCAGCCTCACCAATCTGCCTGCTGCAGATGCATCTGTCCATGACAGTATCGGTAGAAGTGACCACTGCACAGTCTTTGTGGAGACGAAGTCCAGTCTTCACATTGAGGATATCCTCCATAGTGTTGTGTGGCATTCCCACTGTGCTAAATGGGATAGATTTCAAACAGATCTAGTAACTCAAGACTGGGAATGCATGAGGCGCTGTGGGTCATCAGCAGCAGCAGAATTGGATTCAACCACAATCTGCAACCTCATGGCCTGGCATATCCCCCACTCTACCATTACCACCAAGCCAGGGGATCAACCCTGGTTCAATGTAGAGTGTAGGAGAGCATGTCAGGAGCAACATCAGGCACATGGAAAAATGAGGTGTCAACCTGGTGAAGCTACAACACAGGACTATTTGTGTGCCAAACAACATAAGCAGCAAGCAACAGAGGAAGCCAAGTGATTCCACAACAAACGCATCAGATATAATCTTGGCTGTACTGCCTCAGCCAGCCGTGAATGGTGGTGGACAATTAATCACTGGAGGAGGAGGGTCCACAACTATTTCCATTCTCAATGATGGAGGAGCCCAGCACTTATGTTCAAAAGACAAGGCTGAGGCATTCGCAACGATCTTCAGCCAGAAGTGCCGAGTGGATGAACCACCTTGGGTTCCTCCAGAGGTCCCCAGCATCACAGATGTGAGTCTTCAGCCAATGTGATTCAATCCTCGTGATATCAAGGGCTGAAGTCACTGGATACTGCAAAGGCTATGGGCCCTGACAATATTCTGGCAGTAGTACTGAAGACTTGTTTTCCAGAACTTGCGCACCCCTAGCCAAGCTGTTCCAGTACAGCTACAACACAGGCATCTACCTGGCAACGTGAAAGGTTGCCCAGGTGTGTCCTATACACAAGAAACAGGTCAAATCCAACCCAGCCAATTACTGCCCTATCAGTCTACTCTCCATCATCAGCAAAGTGATGGAAGGAGTCATCAACAGTGCACTTGCTCAGCCACAACCTGCTCACGGTCGCTCATTTTGAGTTCCGCCAGGGTCACTCAGCTCCTGATCTCATTACATCCTTGGTTCAAACATGGACAAAAGAGCTAACTGCTAGAGGTGAGATGAGAGTGCCTGCCCTTGACATCAAGGTAGCATTTGATTGAGTATAGCATCAAGGAGCCCTAGCTAAACTGGAGTGAATGGGAATCAGGGGGAAAACTCTCCACTGGTAGGAGTCATACCGGTTGGAATATGATTGTGGTGGTTGGAGGTCAATCATCTCAGCTCCAGGACATCACTGTCGGAGTTCTTCAGGGTAGTGTCCTAGGCCCAACCATCTTCAGCTGCTTCATCAGTGACCTCATAAGGCCAGAAGTGGGGATATTTGAGGATGACTGCACTGTTCAGCGCTGTTCGTGACTCTTCAGATAATGAAGCAGTCCACGCCCAAATGTAGCAAGACCTGGACAATATCCAGGCTTGGGCTGATATTTGTGCCACACAAGTGACAGGCAATGACCATCTCCTACAAGAGAGGATCTAACCACCGCCCCTTGACATTCAATGGCATTACTATTGCTGAATCCCCCACAGTCAACATCCTGGGAGTTACCATTGATCAGAAACTGAACTGGACTAGCCACGTTAATACTGTGGCTACCAGAGCAGACACGATAACGCACCTCTTGACACCCCCCCCCCCCCCCCCCCCCCCCTCCCAACAAAGCCTGTCCACCATCTGCAAGGCACAAATCAGGAGTGTAATGGAATACTTGCCTGGCAGCTCCAACAACACTCAAGAAGCTCGACAACGGTGTTTTTCAAACTTTTTGCCCGGGACCCATTTTTACCAACCGGTCATCCTTCAGGACCCACACCTATGCCGGCGACCTTCGCCACCCACCATTTCCTCTTAGCTTTATTGCGAGAGGTGAGCCTGGGCTTATATTCTATAGTCTGGAGTAGTGAAGAATGAGAAATGACCTAATTGTAACAGGCATTATTCTCTCAGGACTCCATAGAGCAGTTGCAGAATGTTTTCCTCAGATGGGTGGTTTACAGCCTGGGGATATAGTCTGCAAATTACAACGCAACGACTTTAGACATAGATGAGGAGGAATTATTTCACTCAAACTATTGTTAATCTTTTAACCTCTAAAATTCATTGTCAAAGAGAGTTCTGCAGGTGAGCCATTGAGTATATTCAAGACAGATGCAGGAAGACTGAATTGAATTTAAAAAAAACTTCTCCTGGGTCAGAACGGTGATGTCAGGAGGAGGCGGTGTTTCTCGCTGGGTTCTGGGCATGCGCACTGATGAACTAGCATGTATGCGCAGTGCGCCAGCATTTTAAAGGCGATCGCGGCTGTCATTTTTAAAGTCACTCGCAGCGGCCATTTTAAAAAGCCGGCTGCTGCGGCCGTTGCGGCTGAATTCACGTAATCGGGAGATTGCGGTGGATGGCTCCGCGAACCTCCCAACACCCACCCGCAGGTCGCGACCCCCACTTTGAAACTGCCTGCTCTACACCACGGTCTGAAGGGAAACTCGGGATGGGCAATAAATGCTGACCTAACTAACGATGCCCACATCCCGTAAATTGATTTAAAAAAATAGAGTTATCTGATACGATATTTAGTAAGCTGAATGAAGATAGAAAAGGTGAAGGGAAAGGAACAGATTTGTTTCGCTCAAAGAAATTTACAGAATTAGAGCTGGGTGATTTAAAATTAAAATAAATCTATTAAATGGCTTAGTCATCTCCCTCCTGGTCTTGGATATATCTCATTGGACTCTTGCTTAGTTTGGGCAGCACGGTAGCAGAAGTGGTTAGCACTGTGGTTCGATTCCCCGCTGGGCCACTGTCTGTGCGGAGTCTACACATCCTCCCCGTGTCTGCGTGGGTTTCCTCCGAGTGCTTCGGTTTCCTCCCACAGTCCAAAAACGTGCAGGTTAGGCGGATTGGCCATGATAAATTGCCCTTAGTGACCAAAAAAAGGTTAGGAGAAGTTATTGGGTTACGGGGGTAGGGTGGAACTGAGGGCTTAAGTGGGTCGGTGCAGACTCGATGGGCTGAATAGCCTCCTTCTGCACTCTATGTTCTATATTACTTCAGCCCAAGTAAGTTCAAAATGTTTCCTTTTTTCCATGACACCACTTCAACATTCACATCTTCCCTGATATTTTTCTCCATAATAAAGCTAAATGCAGCCTTATTAAATGCCTCCATCATTTTTTGATCACCATCTCCAAATTGCCAATCCTTCTTTCTCAAGGGTCCCACTTCAATTAATAATTCAGTTTTGACTGATCTATTTGTAAAATACTTTCATCCCTCTAATGTTTCTTTTTAAACACGCCTCATAATTCCTGTTAGATTTTCCATATCCTGTTCTTAATATCTTATTTTTTCTTAGTAGTCTTTCAGGTTTTTTATCACTCTTATTATGGTTAATTAGTTTCTAACTTTCGTATCCATGGCATCTGAAAAATAATTTTAGTTCAATAAATGTAGATCTTAATCACTGCTCCTGTTTTCTTGTGTTGAAAATAGAGGATCGTTCTCCAGTGCCACTCTATGATAACAATTCACACCTCCTCAGGATCCATCTTGGATTGGTCACGCTAAACTGCCACAGTGTCCAAAAGTTAGGTGGGGTTGCTGGGTTAGGAGGATAGGGTGGAGGCTTTGGTACAGTGCTCTTTCAAGGGCTGGTGCAGACTCGATGGGCCGAATGGGCTCCTTTTGCATTGTAAATTCTATGATCTATGAACTTTTATTTCTTTACTTGCCCATTTTGCCTTGCAACATCATCCCCTTTGTCATTTAACTACACCTTGCCTCTGCCCTGTCACAGGCCCTTTGTTCTATTCTTCCCCCACTCCCTCTTTCACTATCTCAATCCTTGCTTAAAAGCTGTTGATCTCTAACTTCTTTCAGTTCTGATGAAAGGACATTGATCTGAAATGTTAACTCTATTTCTTTCTCTGCACATGCTGCTTGGCCTACTGTGAGTTACCCAGCACATTGTTTTTTAATGTATTCTTTCATGGAATGTGGGCACTGATGGCAAGCCTAGCATTTGTTGCCCATTCCTAATTCATAGAATCATAGAATTTATAGTGCAGAAGGAGGCCATTTAGCCCATCTAGTCTGCACCGGCCCTTGGAAAGAGCACCCTACTTATGACCACAATTCCACCCTATCCCCATAACCTCACCTAACCTTTTTGGACACTAAGGGGCGCTCTTTCAGAGGGGCCATGCAGGTTTGATGGGTTGGATGGCCTCCCTCTGCACTGTAGGAATTCCATGTTAATGTCAATGATTGTGTCTGGGTGCTATGTTGCCATAACTGAACATCTGGAGATATGTGGAAGCAGTGAGAGATGGCAGTAAGACTGGCAGCATTGGAAAGGGTAACTGAATCTTAAACCCTAGTCCTGATTGTAAGAGAGGGATGATGGGTATTTGATGGGGCTGCAAGGCATTGAGCAACATGAGATGCTGGTGAAAAGTTGAGTTGGAGATATTGGGCGCAATGTAGCGACCACGTTCAGATCAGGGTGCGTCAAGTGAATAGCAGGAGAGGGGAAAATCGAGATTCACGCTGGGTACAAATCATTTTGCAATTCACCGCCCCACACCCAATGGCAAGTTCCGAATCTCACCCAAATATGGTGAAAATATAATTAACCCTAATTTGCAAGCATTTACATTTCATTAATGAGATTGACATTGAATGCAGTGACTTCCTGGGAATTACCCAAATCCCCACACGGGTATCATTTAGTACTCTTTTTTTTAAAACATGAAGCTGGCGCAATGGCTACAGAAGAGAACTGAGGGGGTGAGTGGTCATTTCCATTTTCCGGCATTCAGATCAAGTGTACTAGAGCTGCTGGCCCAGTACTCGGGGAGGGAGGGGAACGTCTCAGAGGTTCAGCTTGGTTGGGGGGCCTGAAGCGTTCCAGGTTGGGGATTGCCCCTGCGCTGGGGGAGTGAAGGGCTTCGCATCTGTGAGGCCTTCAAGCCATCTTTAAATATTGTGGAGACCCATAACATGGGCAACCCCAGATCCAGCCTGTCTGTCTTACCAAACACTTAGGACAGAGCCCTGTTGAAGCTTCTCTCCTGAAAGTCACCTACTTTGACTGTGAGCAACTCCAGCCTCTCAGCTTAAGGCTATTTAAAGTGAGAATTTAGCCTTGTTAGTTGTGAGAGCACTTCACGCTCCTCAACTCTAAGAACTTCAGCATCATTGAGGCAGCTGTCAACAGTCAAACAGTAAAGAACAGGGCTTCACCACTAATGACCCTCTCATGGCCAAAGGGAAGTGTGTGGATTAGTGGAGGGCAACTGTACATGACCTCCCTAATGTTCCCAGCAGAGATTTGGGTCTAGGGGCACCTGATGTGGGTGAGTGTGCAGGGTGTGAGTGTGCAGGGTGTGGATGGCACTCTGAGAGAAGGTGGGACAGTCATGGTGAGGGTAGGGGAGACTTGGGGGGTTGCAGGCCCAAGATGGCAGCCCGAACTGATGGTTGGTTTCTCTCCTCCTCCAATTAATTCCAGATAAAGCCATGTCTGCTGATACGGACCCTGCGGAGGTTACCCTTGCCAAGTTTGTGGCATTTGAGGTGGGCAGATGCCATAGAAGGTAGCAACAGCAGCGCAGGCTGGATTTCATAGAATTTACAGTGCAGAAGGAGGCCATTCGGCCCATCGAGTCTGCACCGGCTCCCGGAAAGAGCACCCCGCCCAAGGTTAACACCTCCACCCTATCCCCATAACCCAGTAACCCCACCCAACACTAAGGGCAATTTTGAACACTAAGAGCAATTTAGCATGGCCAATCCACCTAACCTGCACATCTTTGGACTGTGGGAGGAAACCGGAGCACCCGGAGGAAACCCACGCACACACGGGGAGGATGTACAGACTCCGCACAGACAGTGACCCAAGGCGGAATCGAACCTGGGACCCTGGAGCTCTGAAGCGATTGTGCTATCTACAATGCTACCATCTTATTTGCAGAGAGCTGAGGAGACACCCAGAAGGGGAGGCCAGCAACAGCACATTGTGTACAGAGATCGTTTGTCATTCCATGAACTAACGGACGCTATATGCCGCAGAAGACTCCATCTCAGAAGAGAGACAGTACGGCACCTGTGCCACATGCTCGTGGACATGGCACGCGTGAGGAGGAGGATACTTGCTCCCGGTAGCCATAAAGGTCACTGCAGTCCTAAATGTCTATGCCATGAGGTCATCCCAGGGCTCGAGCGGCGACCTGTGGGCATATCATAATCCTCAGCCCACAGGTGCATCCAGGAGGTGACAGATTCTCCTGGGCATCAGACGATATCACCTTCAAGCTGGAGAAGCATCACCAAGATACCTGAGTTGCAGGATTTGCTGCCATTGCTGGGATGCCCCAGGTCCAGGGGGCGATCAAGGACACAAAAGTTGTCTTGCGAGCACTGGGGCATTAGGGAGTGCTCTATATTAACAAGTTCCACTCGCTGAATGTTCAGATTGTGTGTGACCACCGCCTCAGAATCATGCATAGGTGTGTCCCTTACCCTGGGACCATGCATAACAGCTTTTTCCTGGGCATTCAGAGATCCCTGGTGCCTTCGAGGACCACCCCAGGGTGACAGGTAGGTTCGTGGATTTGTGGGGGGACAAGGTTTATCCGCTGATGACATGGCTGATGATGCTGGTGTTGAGGCCTGAGATTGAGGCGGAGACCTGATACAATGAGGCCCATGTTGGCACCCATTCTGTCATTGAGCAGTGCAATGGGCTGCTGAAAATGTGGTTCCGATGCCTGGGCCGCAGTACACCCCCCCCAGAGGGTCACCCGCTTTGTATTGGTCTGCTGTGCCCTCCACAATCTAGCACAGCAGAAGGGCGACTTGCTGGAGGAGGAGGCAGAGGGACATGTGGCCTTGTTGGGGAGGAAATGGTCCAGGAGGGGCTGGAGAACGAGCCCGAGTAGGAGCTGAAGGATGAAGGACAGGCTACGGCGAGGGTCCGACATGCGATGAGAACTAGGGAGACCACCTTGTTCCACCCTCCAAGGGTCTGTTTAACAACAATCCAGGGTGATGGGCCTGTGTTGGCAGGGTTAGCAGGTCACTATACAAGGCAGGA
The DNA here is from genome assembly GCF_902713615.1 of Scyliorhinus canicula. Taxonomy (NCBI): domain Eukaryota; kingdom Metazoa; phylum Chordata; class Chondrichthyes; order Carcharhiniformes; family Scyliorhinidae; genus Scyliorhinus; species Scyliorhinus canicula. The sequence continues at coordinate 135,819,032 of NC_052147.1, forward strand.
GAGTGATGATCACTCGCTGTGAGAAAAGCTCTGGTGCTCCTCAGAAACTCAAGTCTGACTCCTATCTTTCTTCTAACAGTGCGCTCACACCCATCCTCTGAACGGGTTCAGCATTGGGGGCTTTTGATCTTGGACCGCAGAGCCTGGGGGAGGATGGTGGGGGAGCAGAGGGGCACAGGGGGTGTGAGTGCAGGCAGGTCAGCTGTGAAGATGCACGTGACAGAGGCTTCACATGTGTGATGTGTGGAATGTTTTAATAGTGAACATTTGATGGTGACAGACTTCCGTACCCTATAGCTACAGATCGTGACCCAGCAGTGCGCACTCGGTGCTCCTCACTCTTCTTGATCTTTCATAGTCTAGAGCTATGTCTGGGTGTGTCCCCAGGATGCACATCAGATGTGGAGGCAGCCTGCTACTTTCTGTGCCCTGTGGCCTTTGATGCCCTTGGCTGACATCCTCTGGAGGACCTGGAGCTAGGGGGCCCTGACCGATATTACCTGTGTCACTGACGTCACTGTGCCACCCTGTTCTGCCTGCTGCCGTTGAGATGCGCCAGTGTCAGGAGGTGGGGATTCGCAAGAACTGGAGACCGCTGTAGTCACCTTGGCCCTGGTTGGTCTCCAGCGCTTTCTCCTCCCTGACGGGCCTATAGGTCTCTGGGGTACTCCATGGAACAGAGAGGCAGCTGGAGTGAGCTCCAGAGGCCTTTCAGTCATCTGGCGCTGCCAACCCTGGAGACTCCCCATTATCTGCACCACGGTGTCTATACCCTCAGTAATATTCCTCAGTGACTGGGCTATGCTCTGCAGTGCCTCGGCAATGCCCACCTGTGTCTGGAATATGTCGAGGCCCTCAGCCACAGTAATGACAGACTGAGCCATGCCTGGGACAGCACCACCCACAGACAGCGTGCTCCAGGTTTTCCATGGTGGTCGCCACACTGGCAGTTTTGGCCTTGGTGCCACATACTGTTGGCACCATCTCCTGTGCCTGAAGCCTTTGGGACGCCTCAAATCAGCTGTGCACACATTGGAATTTTGCTCACATCGCCTTCTGAATCTCATGGCTCTGACCTCTCATCTGCATCAGCTCTGGGAGAACCTTGTCCAGAGGCTCGACATCTGGCTAGAATCCAGCTGTGTCCTGGCATCCAGCAGACCTCCAACTGAGGTCTTCCTTGGATGTTCATGCATCCACCTGATGTACATCTGCAACTGTGTGGTGCTCACAAGATTGTGCCCCCGAAGCGTGTCTACCAAATTGGGTGCTGTGATGTCTTGCCAGTGGTCTCCACAAAGTTCTCCTCCAAGGTGTTCTCTTGAGTAGCAGGGGCAGGGTGTGACTCTATGTGGCCTGGCCTCATCAGATGGAGATCCTGCGAGACAATGGTCAGTGAGAGGAAAGGATCATTTTGTCTGACATGAACAACACACTTGAGACAGGTCATCTGGGTGAAGGGACAGTGGATCCTCATCTCTCTGGTGCAGACCAACCTCACTGTTGGTGTCTGCTGTATGCACAGAAACATACATAGAATATAGAAGCAGGAGTAGGACATTCAGCCCTTTGAGCCAGCTCTGCCATTCATTATGATTATGGCTGATCATCAAGTTCAATACCTGATCCTGCCAACACCTCCATATCCCTTCATTCCTTTAGCCCCGAGAGCTATATCTAATTCCTTCTTGAAATCACACAATGTTTGGCCTCATCTACTTTCTGTGGTAGTGAATTCCACAGACACACCACTCTCTGGGTGAAGACATTTCTCCTCACCTCAGTCCTAAAAGGTTTACCCCTTATCCTCAAACCATGCCCCCTAGTCTGGACTCCCCCACCATCAGGAACATTCTTTCTAAATCTACCCGGTCCAATTCTGTTGTAACTTTACAAGTTTCTATGAGATCCCCTCTCTTTTTAAAAAAATTTGTGTACCCAATTTATTTTTTCCAATTAAAGGGCAATTTAGTGTGGCCAATCCACCTAGCATGCACATCTTTGGGTTGTGGGAGCAAAACCCATGGACGATACCGGGATCGAACCTGGACCTCAGTGCCATGAGGCAGCAATGCTAACTGTGTCACCGTGCTGCCCTCACCCTCTCACTCTTCTAAACTCCAATGAATATAACCCTAACCGATTTAGTCTCGCCTCATATGACAGTCCAGCTATCCCAGAAATCAGCCTGGTAAACCTTTGCTGCACTCCCTGCATAATAAGAACATCCTTCCTCAGATAAGGACACCAAAACTACACACAATACTCTGGGTGTGGCCTCATAAATGATCTATATAATTACAGTAAAACATTTCTGTTCCTATACTTATATCCTCTCGCTATGAAGGCCAACATACTGTTTACCTTCTTTACTGCTTGCTGTACCTGCGCATTTACTTTCAGCGACTGATGCACAAGGACACCAAAGTCTCGCTGAGTATCCACCTCTCTCAATTTACACCCATTCAAATAATAATGTGCCTTCCTATTTTAGCTACAGAAGTGGATAACCTCACATTTATCCACGTTATACATGCATGTGCCCACTCACTCAGCCTGTCCAAATCCCGCTGAAGCATCTTTGCATCCTCCTCACAGCTCACCTTCCCATCCAACTTTGTATAATCTGCAAATTTGGAGATAATACATTTAATTCCCTTATCCAAATCATTAATATATAATGTGAACAGTTGGATTTCTAGCACAGATCCCTGCGGTACCCCACTAGCCACTGCCTGCAAATTCCAAATCTTGCTTCTTGTCTGCTAACCAGCTTTCTATCCATATCATGACACTATCTGCTTTGTGAGAGCTTGTCGAAAACCTTCTGAAAGTCTAAATAAACCACATCCACCAGTTCTGTCTGGTCAACTCTACTAGTTCCATCTTCAAAGAATTCCAATATATTTGTCATGCATGATTTCCCTTTTGTGATTTCCCACACTGACTCTGTCTGATTAAACCACAGCTTTCCAAATGCTGTGCTATGAATTCCCTGATAATGGACTTGAGCAACTTCCCTATTATCGACGTTAGACTCACTGGTTTATATTTTCTCTCTGCCGTCCTTTTTGAATCACGGCTTCCAATCTGTAGGAACCATTCCAGAATCCAAAGAAACTTGGAAAATGACCACCATTCCTCAGGCAATCCTGTGATTTCCAGGACCCGTTTCTCACAGGGAGTGAGGTCTCTAATCTCTGGAAATTACCCCCCCCCCTCTTCCCCCCCCCCCCCCCCCCCGCCCCCCTCCCCCCCCCCCCCCCCCCCCCCACCCCGTCATTGCCTTTCTCGTTTATTATGGGCTATCTTCTCCTGTGGGGACAAAGAGAAGGCATTGTGAGCCACACTCTTGCTGAGTCAGGGGGCTGTTGTGGCTAAATTCGACAATGCAACACTGTCGCATCAATGCAAAATGCCAGTTACCTCACTTCTGAGCCCTTAAAAGTATATTTTTTTACATTTTGGATGGACCCTAGCATCACAAAACCTCTTGAATACTTCCTCGAGGCTAGCTAAGTGGTCTTCTGGTGTAGTCCCGGTGACTAGCACGTCAGCAAGGTAAACCATCACTGTGGGAATTCCCATCATGCACTGGAAGATACCATAGGCTGAAGCAATGCTGAATGGCAGTCAGGAACACTGGATAAGGTCTTTGTGGGTAGCGATTGTAGGAAAACTCTGAGACTCCTCATCCAACTCTGGTTGCAGGTAGGCGATTAGTTTTGATTAGGTGAGCCTCCCCCCACCACCACCACCACCAGCTTAGCGTAGAGGTCTTCAATTTGGGGAATTGGATACCAATCAACCTGGTTAGCCTGATTCATGGTCAGTTTATAGTCCCCACAAACCATTTCGACCAATCAGGTTTAAGGACAGGGATTGTCGGGGCACCCTCTGAAAACTGAACCAGATATTCCTTATAACCCAGGATCCATCCACGGAAGCTATATGATGAGGTGAACATTTGAGACATCTGAGACTGCCGACGAATGACCAATGGCAGCTGTGTGGGAAACTTCCACACTTGCATGAGTTTTTGCAGAAGTTGTAAGTGAGTTGCATGTTGAGATAATGGAGCCCTTTCTGTTAATGAATGTGACCACTGGCTTCGACAACATCTAACTGGCCACAATCTACCTCTCCCTGGGCCTCAGGCCATATCCACAGAAGCAAAATCACAACCCTTTGAGCCTGACTGGTATATCCATGGAGAACTCAATGTAGTCAGCTGATCTCACGCGTTGGCACGTTACGCAGGCATGGGCAGCCGATTGTAAGATTATGCAAATGTGCTGAGCTGATACCTGAAATGAGCTGGAAGCACAGAAAGAGACTGACTAACATCTTCACTACCATGGGCACTGGATGCTGCTCACTGCCTGGAGCCCAAGGTCCTCTTCCAGAAGTGTCTGTGACCAGCTGCTGAGAGAATTACAGCCTTCAATGATCTTGCTGCTCTGAAAGGTCCGTGAAGCTGAGCTTTTGCTCTAAACCCATGCTGCAGTCATCCTGCGGTGCTCTACTGCCTGTGGCTGCCCATGTAGCTTTCTTTCTTCCCTCTTTCATGGATCAGTCGGTCACTGAATAAATGGACTCCGTGAAGTCCTGTGCCCATCGTTACTGTGGTCTGACCAGCCCTAGCGTCTGACAGGTTATGTTGACCCAAATAAAATACTTTATCATCCCTGACACTGTTTTTCTCAAAGAAATACTTTGTTCAGTAAATCTCTGAAAGAAACATTACAAAAAAATGTCAAATTGTTATAGCAGTAAAGTGCAATGATATTCACATTTTCTCCAGAGGTCAAGATGCACTCCGAGATGCTTCAATTCGGTGATGAGAACATTACATCCATTTCAATATTTTCTTTACAGGGAGTACAAATTATATATATTGGTCATGTTGCACTCTGAGGTGCTTCAAGATAGTTACTTACAGTTAGGATTAAGCACACAGTCCAAATCATTTTATATAGTTAACAACCCCTTGGCCTACATTGACAGAAAGACCTTAGACAGTGGCATCTCCCCATTGCACCTTGGTCTGACTGCCCCAAGCTTGAGTGTGTCCCTCAGCACCTGCTCCTGGTTTTGAAATGTGCCAATCTGCAACACTCGATCGAGCACAATCCTTTTCACTGGAAGATCAGCATGTTTCGGCAGATCAAAGAGCTCTTTTCACCGAGTTGATGATCCCCCAGCAGCAGTTGATGTTTGTCTCAGTGTATGTCCCTGGGAACAGCCTGTAGAGTACAAAATCCTGCGTCACAGAGATGCTCGGGATTCAGGATGAACTTCGACAAATACCACTGCATCTCTCTCCAGACCTTCTTTGCAAAGGCACATTCCACAAGGGGGTTTGCGACCAATTCATCCTTCCCGTAGCCACTTCGAGGGCAGCAAGTGGTGGCGCTGAGACTTTGGGCATGCATGAAGGACCTGATGGGTGTGCTCTTATCATCAAGCTCGGTCCTGGTATTTGTTTGAAACTTCTGGTAATGAGGCATTCTACCAGATGATTCAGACAGTCTGCTCGGTGAACCATTCGACATGTCTCCTTTACCCCAAGGGCCTCTAGGTCATTGTGACCATTGCCTGATCGCCATGTGGTCAAAGGTGTTGTCTTGCACAAATGTTTCCACGAGGGACAGGTGATGTGGCACAGTCCAACTACTTGGAGCGTTCTGTCGGATCGTGGCAAGACCTGTCTTTTGCAACACTGAGGACAAATAGAACCTCAGTACATAGTGACACTTGGTGTTTGTGTACCAGGGGTCCATGCACAACTTGATGCAGCTGCACACAAAAGGTGGCCATCAGGATGAGGGCACCATTAGGTACATTTTTTCCTCCCTTATCCAGTGATTTGTGCATGGTATCCCTTTGGATGTGATCTAGCTTGGATCTTCAGGTGAACTTGAGGATAGCTCAGGGGACTGCTGTGGCACAGGATCAGGGTATGGGTGTACAGCAACACCAAAAGTACCTATCATAGAACTTAAAATGCAGAAGGAGGCCATTCGGCCCATCGAGTCTGCACCAGCTCCTGGAAAGAGCACCTACCCTAGGTCAACACCTCCACCCTATCCCCATAACCCAGTAACCCCACCCAACACTAAGGGCAATTTTGGACACTAAGGGCAATTTATCATGGCCAATCCACCTAACCTGCACATCTTTGGACTGTGGGCGGAAACCGGAGCACCCGGAGGAAACCCACGCAGACACGGGGAGGATGTGCAGATTCTGCACAGACAGTGACCCAAGCCGGAATCGAACCCGGGACCCTGGAGCTGTGAAGCAACTGTGCTATCCACAATGCTACCGTGCTGCCTCATGCCTGATGACAAGGTTTTTGCCCGCAATGGGGAGGGACGTTGCTCCCTCGTGCGATTTCTGGCTTACCTTGGAGATACACTCCTCCCAGTTTTTGATGCCACCCCGAACATTATCTCCAACATCTTCAGGTAATCTGAATTGATGGTGAAGGGGACAAAGGACCCACTGGCCCAGTTGCCAAAGAACATGGCCTCACTCTTGGCACAGTATACCTTGGCTCTCGAGGCCAGTTCGAACTAGTCGCAGACGTTCAAGAGTCTGCGCACTGACAGCGGATCCGAGCAAAAGATGGTGACATAGCTCATGTGCAGGGAGGCTTTAACTGGAGTGCCTCCACTGCCTAGGATAGTCACTCCTCTTCAGCCTGCCTGACTCCAGATTTAATCTGCGTGTTGTTCTCTGCTTTGCTTTACCTGGATGGCTTGGGTGTGTTGTGTTGAACAAAGAACAACAAGCTTTGTTAACAAACAAAACTATAAATTTATTTACACTACTTACTATGATTCATTCCTAAGGTAGAAGGTTACTGTATTAAACTATGCTATCTCTAACTAACATAACTCTCAAGTACACAACTGCTGTCTCTCTTATGCCTCATCTGTCCTTCTGTATCTTCTGTCTGAATCACAAGGCTCAGCATCATCCCTTATATACTCATAGGACTAGCTCCCTCTAGTGGCTATCTGTATACATTTCATTAACCCTTACATTGCCTTAATTTATGATAATACCACATCCCCTTTCTTTCTGAAGAAAAATTATTATACTTTGTTTGAGACATTTTTCTTTAAATCTTTTGTCATGCAGTATTAATTATAAATGCATTACCCTGTTCTATTACTAATGACTATACATGTCATACTATCCGTCTTGTTACTGTTTCTTGTCTATAAGAGAATTGGATATTGTTGCAAATAGATATCAAAATCATTGTCTGTTCATCACAAGAAATTGAGCACTAGTTAACAATTTTTAAAAACTTGTTCAAACTTTTTGTTTATAGTCCACAAGTTTGAGTATGCGCTCAGTCTGCAGTGTGATAGTCTGTTACAGTACCAACAAGTCATCAGTCCAATCCATCAATTGCCCGAATGGATAAACCATGTTCGTTATCTGATGTGGTTTCTTTCTGTGCTTGTGATGCTGTTTATGTGTTTCCTTTGTCTTCAAAACCTGTTTGGTTTCTGGTCTTTGAGAAAATACCAACTCATTTTTGTTGGCATGACATCTTTTTTGTCCAAACAATATCCTGTTCTTCCTGACATTGGTGCCATTATGTGTGAATTTTGTATTGTTTCCACAAGCATCTGTGCGTGTTACCTCAACCTGTGGTTGTGTTACACACACTGTCCTGCAGTCCCTTGCTCTGTTGCCATATGGATTGCTTTCCGTACTGTAGGGTCTGTCAAATGTGACTGCAAGTTCAAACACTTTCTTGTCATTGCATTGGACTGTGCTGTTTAGTTGTCCTTCAGTTTCACAGTCGTACCTTTGTGTACAATCGATTGTTCCGTCATCACTCTGTGTGCTCAAGATCAGTTTCTTCTGGCTAGATTGATTCATTTTCAACCTTTATACTATAAGTATATTATCTGATGTTTCGCTGAACTTTATGGTATCAGGTTCCTATGGATGATGTGATGCACTGTTGAGGTTTGTGACGTCAGTCCCTTCTGTATCTCTGTCTCTTTTTCTCTTCTATCTGACCCACAAGGCTCAGTATCATTCCTTACATACTCACAGGACTAGTTCCCTCAAGTGGCTGTCTGTATACATTTCATTAATGCTTGTATTGCCTTAATTTATGATAATACCACAATCTGAAAGCTTTCTGATTCCTACCCAATGATTGAGACTGATTTACTAATGTTAGTGTTGTGCAGTTGTATCCAATCTTGGAGCGCACCTCCATCAAGTAGGTGTGCGATATGCTGTCGAACACCTTCTTGAGGTCTAGTCTGATGAGGCAGGTGTCCATCCCCCTATCCTGCACGTAGGCAATCATATCCCTGAGTAGTGTGAGGCTATCAGAGATTATCCTGACAGGTACAGCACAAGTCAGGGTGGATCACTGACTCCAGGGCAGAGTTGACCCGATTGGTGACGACCTCGGCTAGAATTTTATAGTCCGCAGTCAATCGTGAAATAGGTCATTGATTTCTAATTTCTTCCTATTCCTCCTTCCAGTTGTAGATGATGGTGATAATGCCTTTCCTTATAGATTCTGACATATTCCTAGCTGGAAGCATACTCTCGCGCACTTCCAGCAGATCTGGGCTGATCCAGTCCCACAAAACCGAATACAGTCAGCCAGTTAGATGTTGCTTCCAGGAGTTTTACTCAACTGTAAGGACTTGACTGCCTTTGGCAGCACATCCAGAGTTAGCGGTGTGTCCAGGCTCACCACTCACTGTCGCCTAAGACGTCCGTGATAGATGACAGGAAGGACTGGGAGGCCATACTGGCTTTTAGCTTCAGGAAATACAACCTGGCATAAAAGGATTTGCTGATCCTCAGAATGCCAGATTGCTGACTTTGAGTGTCTTCTTAATTCAGGCTGCCAATCACAGAGGTCTCTGTGCACTTTTTGGAAGGAGAAACGTGAGCACGTTTCATCTGTTCCACGGAGAGGACTCTGGACCAGAAGATTACCTTGGAGGCCTCCGAAGTGAAGAGGCTTGCTGGCTCTTCACCCCTTTGAGATTTGCCTTGACATCAACCCCCAACAGCTGGAACAAATTCTGTGTTGCTTTTCTGGAGTCGGGACATTTCCCCTGTCTCTCTTGTTCTTTCTGAACACATTTAAGGATAAAAAGCCTCTGATGTTCCACTTGGGGCGGCATGGTAGCAGAATGGTTAACACTGTTGCTTCACAGCGCCAAGGTTCCAGGTTCGATTTCCGGATTGGGTCACTGTCTGTGCGGAGTCTGCACGTTTCCTCCGGGTGCTCCTGTTTCCTCCCACAAGTCCTGAAAGACATGCTGTTAGGTAATTTGGACATTCTGAATTCTCCCTCTGTGTACGCGAACAGGCGCCGGAATGTGGCGACTAGGGGATTTTCCTTCATTGCAGTGTTAATGTAAGCCTACTTGTGACAATAAAGATTATTATTATTATGATTGCTTCTCACCAGAGCCACAAAGACTCAAAGAAGGCTTTCACTGTTCTCCAAACCTTATAATCCCTTTTGCGTCCCTCGATGTTCTCTGGAGTTAGCAGTTTCACATTCAGCTTACATGTGCCCCTGCTCACACTCTGGTTTTCCTGGAGGTGACAGTGGGCCAGTAGGAGCCTTTGGTCAGAGAAGAAAACCAGCTTGATGTCAGTAGATCTGTCTGTGAATGCACGGGACACAAACAGGAAGTCTATCCTGGAGCAGGTGGACCCATCTGGCTACGATCATGTTTATCTACACTGCGCTCCGTTTGCAGAGTGGACATTTTGATACAGAAGCTGGAAAAAGTTCCCAGACACGTTTTACAGCTGTCGTATCAAAATGTCCACTCCTTCATGGCAGGTGTCAGACAATGTAAGGGGTCACCGCTGCTGCCACCCCTTTTTGTAGTCATGACTGCATTTACCTTTCGTTGCACAAGAGCTTTTTGCAGTCCAGTTATCTCAACTGAGTGACTGATATGTTGACCCAGAGTGGGGCCGGTGCAGTGCCCAAAAGATCTCATAGCCGTCTAAAATACCTGTTGTGTGGAGATGCCAGCGCTGGACTGTGGTGAGCACAGTAAGAAGTCTCACAGCACCAGGTTAAAGTTCAACAGTTTATTTGAAATCACAAGCTTTCAGAGTGCTGCTCCTTTATCAGGTGAAGTGGAGGCAGGTTCACAATCAGAGCATAAATAGGAGAGACACAATTCTAAGATAATTACAGATTGGAATGTGAAGAATGGTTAATGTGAGTCTTTACAGGTAAATAAGTCTTTACAAGAACAAACAAACAGTGTGAGTGGAGTGAGTGATAATCACAGTAATCAAGGTGTGAATTGTCTCAAGCCAGGAATTTGTAGGATTCTGCAAAACCGGGCAGTTTGGTGGGGGTTAAATGTAAAGTGACATGAACCTGAGATCCTGGTTGAGGCCTGCTCATGCATGCAGAACTTGGCTACCAGTTTCTGCTTGGCGATTCTGCAGTGTTGTGTGTCTTGAAGGCCGCCTTGGAGAATGTTCACCCGAAGATCGGAGGCTGAATATCCTTAACTGTTGAAGCGTTCCCTGACTAAGGGAACACTCCTACCTGGCAATTGCTCTGCGGTGTCTGTTCATCCAATGTTGTAGCGTCTGCATGGATTCGCCAATGTACCTCGTCTTTGGATATCCTTTCCTGCAGTGTATGGGGTAAACAATGTTGGCTGAGTTGCATGAGTATGTACTGTGTACCTGGTGGGTAGTGTTCTCATGTGTAATGGTAGTATCTATGTCAATGATCCGGCATGTCTTGCAGAGATTGCTGTGGCAGGGTTGTGTGGTATCATGGTCACTGTTCTCGTGAAGGCTGGGTAGTTTGCTGTGAGCAATTGCCTGTTTGAGGCTGGGTATTTGTTTGAAGGCAAGTAGTGGAGGTGTGGGGATGGTGTTGGCGAGATATTCATCATAATCGATGACATGCTGAAGGCTCTGAAGAAGATGTCGCAGTTTCTCTGCTCCGGGGAAGTACTGGATGGCGAAGGGTGCTTGTCGATCGTGTCCCATGTTCGTCTTCTGAGGAGGTCAGCGTAGTTTTTCGCTGTGGCACGTCGGAACTGTCGATCGATGAGTCGAGCGGCATATCCCGTTCTTATGAGGGCGTCTTTCAACGTCTGTAGGTGTCTTTCGCATTCCTCCTTGTCTGAGCGGATCCTGTGTCTACGGGGATTTGTCCATGCTTCTTTAACGTGCTTAGAGTGGAAGCTGCAGAAGTGGAGCATCGTGAGGTTATCCGTAGGCTTGCGGTAAAGCGAAGTGCTAAGGTGACCATCCTTGATGGAGCTGCATGTGTCTAAGAATGCAACTGATTTTGGAGAATAGTTCATAGTGAGTCTGATGGTGGGATGGAACTTGTTGGTATCATCGTGTAATCATTTCAGTCATTCTTCACCGTGAGTGCAAAAGGAGGAAAATATTGCCGATGTATCTAGTGTATAGCATCGGTTGAAGATTCCTTGCGGTGAAGAGGTCCGGCTCGAACTTGTGCATGAAGATGTTGGTGTATTGACTTGGTGCCCATGGCTGGTCAGTGTGTCCGGATGAAGAACTGGTTGTCGAAGGTGAAGACATTGTGGTCTAGGTTGAAGCGGATGAATTGTAGGATTGCGTCTGGAGATTGGCAGTTGTCGGTGTTGAGTACTGAGGCTGTTGCAGCAATGCCATCATCGTGGGGGATGCTGGTATAGAGTGCCGAGACGTCCATTTTGATGAGGAATGTTCCTGGTTCAACTGGTCCACGAGTTTCTGTAAGAAATGAAAAATGAAATGAAAATCGCTTATTGTCACAAATAGGCTTCAAATTAAGTTACTGTGAAAAGCCCCCAGTCGCCACATTCCGGTGCATGTCCGGGGAGGCTGGTACGGGAATTGAACCTGCGCTGCTGGCTTGCCTTGGTCTGCTTTAAACGCCAGCTATTTAGCCCTGTGCTATACCAGCCCCTAATAATTGCTTATTGTCACAAGTAGGCTTCAATGAAGTTACTGTGAAAAGGTCCTAATCACCACATTCTGGCGCCTGTTCGGGGAAGCCAGTACGGGAATTGAACCCGCGCTGCTGGCATTGTTTTACATTACAAGCCAGCTGTGTAGCCCCCTTTGCTAAACCAGGAGTCAGTAGTGTCACGACAGAAGCTGGGGGTTCCTTGTACGGTGGGTTTCAGAATGCCTTCGATGTAGCCAGAGAGGTTCTCACACAGGGTCCTGTTGCCTGTGGCCAGGTGTGCTGGCTTTGTGTATCTTCAGGAGGCAGTATAGATCTCCAACGTGAGGAGTATGGGGGCTGAGAGCATGTAGGGTGCTCTGAAAGTCTGGATCAAAGGTCTTGATCAGTCTGTTGAGTTGGTGGATGTGTTCTTTGGTCGGATCTGCGGTTAACTGTCTGTAGTGTTCCTGGTTGTTCAGTTATCAGTACACTTCTTTGCAGTAGTCTGTTCTGTTCAGCATGGTGGTGGCTCCTCTTTTGTCTGCTGGTTTGATGACAATGTTACGGTTGGTGTTGAGAGCGCGGATGGTGTTGCGTTGTGCCTGGGTGATGTTCGGAGCTATCTTGTGAGCATGGCTGCTGAGTCTGGCATTGACGCACCTCCTGATGGCTTGATCTAAGGTAGTGGCCTTCCGGAGGGATCCAATTCGACTCTTTCCTCTTCGGTTGCTGCACTGCGGATCTCTCTGTTGGGTCATTGGTTCGATGGTCGTCTCACTGGGTTCATTGTTGACATCTTGGCATAATTAGCTGTTAATACAGTAATTACCTGTTAATTGCTCATAACTGCTCATTCACCTCTTCTGGGTGGGTGGTTACTCCCACTGTACACCGCCTCCAGACAGTTCGCTTGAAGGTGGGAATGTATTGGAGATTTGACCCAAGCAAAACCTTTGCAATTTTCCCAGACCTGCCTCCAAACTCAACTCCATGGGCCAGGAAGATTCAAACCAATGAGTTCAGCTTCCTTCTTTAAGAGGCCATGATGTGGAGATGCCGGCGTTGGACTGGGGTGAGCACACTAAGAAGTCTTACAACGCCAGGTTAAAGTTCAACAAGTTTGTTTCATATCACTAGGTTTCGGAGCACTGCTCCTTCCTCAGGTGAATGAAGAAGTAGGTTCCATAAACATATATATAGACAAAGTCAAAGATGCAAGATGCTGCTTTGAATGCGAGCATTTGCAGGTAATTAAGTCTTTACAGATCCAGAGACAGGGGTAATCCCAGGTTAAAGAGGTGTGAATTGTTTCAAGCTAGTACTGTTGGCAAGATTTTGCAAGCCCAGGCCAGATGGTGGTTGGGTTGGTGGTGGTGGTGGTGGTGGTGGGGGGGGGGGATGTAATGCAACATGAATCCAAGGTCCCGGTTCAGGCCGTACTCATGTATGCGGAACTTGGCTATAAGTTTCTGTTCGGCGATTCTGCATTGATGCGCATCCTGAAGGCCGCCTTGGAGAAAGCCGGAGATCAGAGGCTCAAAGCCCTTGACTGCTGAAGTGTTCCTAGACTGGAAGGGAACATTCCTGCCTGGCGATTGTTGTGCTATGTCCGTTCATCCGTTGTCGCAGGTTCTGCATTGTCTTGCTTGGTCTTGCCACGCTTCGGGACATCCTTTCCTGCAGCATATGAGGTAGCCAACATTGGCTGCGTCGCACAAGTATGTATCGTGTACCTGGTGGGTGGTGTTCTCATGTGTAATGGTGATATCCATGTCGATGATCTGGCACGTCTTGCAGAGATGTTCATGGCAGGGTTGTGTGGTGTCGTGGTCGCTGTTCTGAAGCTGGGTAGTTTGCTGCAAACAATGGTTTGTTTGAGGTTGCGCAGTTGTTTGAAGGCAAATAATGGGGATGTGGGGATGACCTTGGCAAGATGTCTGTCTTCATCGATGACATGTTGAAGGCTGCAAAGAAGATGTCGTAGTTTCTCTTCTCCGGGGAAGTACTGTACGACGAAGGGTGCTCTGTCGGTTGTGTCCCATGTTTGTCCTCTGAGGAGATCGGTGCGGTTATTTGCTGTGGCGAGTTGAAACTGGTGATCGATGAGTCGAGCTCCATATCCCGTTCGTACGAGGGCATCTTTCAGCATCTGTAGATGTCTGTTATGTTCCTCCTCGACTGAGCAAATCCTGTGTATACGGAGGGCTTGTCCATAGGCGATGGCTTCTTTAATGTGTTTAGGGTGGAATCTGGAGAAGTGGAGCATCGTGAGGTTATCGTGAGCGAAGTGCTCAGGTGACCGTCCTTGATGGAGATGAGTGTGTCCAAGAATGCAACTGATTTTGGAGAGCAGTCCATGATGAGTCTGATGGTGGGATGGAACTAATTGATGTCATCATGTAGTCATTTCAGTGATTCTTCGCCCTGGGTCCAAAGGAAAAAAATGTCATTGATGTATCTCATGCATAAGGTCGGTTGATGGTCCTGTGCGGTGAGGAGGTCTTGCATGAAGATGTTGGCATATTGAGGTGCGAATTTGGTCCCCATGTCTGTTCAGTGTGTCTTGTTGTCGAAGATGAAGACGTTGTGATCCAGAATGAAGCGGATGAGTTGCAGGATTGCGCCTGGAGATTGGCAGCTGTCAGTGTTGAGTACTGAGGCTGTTGCAGCAATGCCGTTGGCATGGGGGATGCTGGTGTAGAGTGCCGAGACATCCATTGTGACGAGGAATGTTCCTGGTTCAACTGGTCCATGGGTGCTGAGTTTCTGGAAGAAGTCCGTTGTGTCGTGACAGAAGCTGGGTGTTCCTTGTACGATGGGTTTCAAGATGCCCTCGATGTAGCCAGAGAGGTTCTCACACAGGGTCCCATTGACTGATACGATAGGACGGCCTGGTGTGTTGGCCTTGTGTATTTTCAGGAGGCAGTAGAGACCTCCAACATGGTGGAGTATGTGGGATTTGAGCACATAGGATGCAAGATCTTGATCATTCTGTTGAGTTGGCAGGTGTGCTCCTTGGTCAGATCTGCGGGTAACTGTCTGTAGTGTTCCTGGTTGTTGAGTTGTCGGTACACTTCTTTGCAATAGTCCATTCTGTTCAGTATGACGGTGGCCCCTCCTTTGTCTGCTGGACTGATGGTGATGTTGTGGTTGGTCCTGAGAGTGTGGATGGCATTACGTTGTGCTTGGGTGACGTTCGGGGCTGTCTTATGAATGCGACTCTTGAATCTGGCATCGACGGCTTGAGCATACATGTCGAGTCTAAGGCAGCGCCTTCTTGAGGGGTCCAATTCGACTCTTTCCTCTTCGGTTGCCGCACCGCAGATCTCTCGGTCTGCTGTTCTGGTTCATTGGTCGTCTCATTGGGTTCGCTGTCGGTCTCTTGGGGTCTGTGGAAGAACTCCCAGAGCCTCATTCACCTGATTAATTCCTCCCTGTCTGCCGCGAGATGATGGGATCCATATTGGTGGTGGTGCAGAAATTGAGCCCTCTGCTGAGGACTTCGATTTCGTCTGGTTGAAGGGTGTAGTCTGACAAGTTGACAATAGATTTCACTGTATTGTTTTCTACTGTGGCACCTGGGGAGGCTTGGTTGCTGCTGGTGGTCATGCCTGGTTTCTCAAGCTTCCTATTCTTGGTGTGCATTTAGGTGGCGTAGTATCGTTGTCTCATCTGTTTGACAGTGTTCTGCAGCTGATTTGCTGCGTCCTGAGCGCAAGTTGAGATTATGGACTCGATCTTTGTTTCCAGGTTGTGGCGTCTGCTGTAGGCTGGTGTACGAGGTGGTTGAGGAGTGTGAGAGAGGTGTGATGGCAGAGTCTCTCAGCGTAGTCTGTGTTGTAGGTCGACTTGAGTGGGTTTGTGATCTGTAGCCCTTTTGGGATCTTGTCTGCTTTCTTGCATCTTTGTAGAAACTTAATGTCAGTGTCTATATGCGCAATCTTCTTGGAAATCCTCTCCATTTTGATGCAGCAGACCAGCTGTGGAACACCGCCAAACAGATAATGATCTATAAAGAGTTAATTACCTGCCAATGGTTGCATTTGAAGCATCAACTTGCATCTTTGACTTTGTCTATATTTATGTTTCTGGAACCTACCTCTTCATTCACCTGAGGAAGGAACAGTGCTCCGAAAGCTAGTGATTTGAAACAAACCTGTTGGACTTTAACCTGGTGTTGTAAGCCTGCTTACTGCTCTTTAAGAGGTGCAGATAAGCTGCAATACAAGTTAGCCACACACGTAGCCACACACGCTGTTGCATCCTCTGTTTAGTATTCAGCCACTCAGCAGTAAATTCAGCTTCTGGGTTGTATGTTACAATCATTCAAATGAGATAGCAGCACAAACGCTGGCTGCCTGGCTCAACGGGACTGGGTGAGGGTTGGACGAATCAGCCCCCCCACCCCCCCACCCCCCCCACCCTCCTCCCGCCCCACCGTCTAACAGAGGGAGCAGTTGAATTTCTCGCTAATTTTGTGCACGTCTGACGGTCTTAAACATGATTGTATACTAGATGCGGGAGTCCAACATGCACTGGATGTAGATTCTTCCAATATCATTTTCATACCTTTGTAGGATCTGAGCTCTGCAGAAGGAATGTGTCCAGTAGTATAGTCATGAGGTTTGCCCATAAAAGTAAGAGACAGAGTCAGACAGGTAATCTCACTCCTCAGTTATGTTAGAAGATAAAAGGGTAAAGTAATCTAGACGTAATGGAATACAACCAACAACCTAGGGTTTGTAAGTTTAAATACCAGAATAGCAAATTAGGAAACTGAAGTCAATAAATTTGACAATTTGGAAGCTATCATCAACTACGTAACAGTTGTCCTTCATGTAAAGTAATTCTATCCGTCTGATATTTATGTAATTATATAGCTGAGATTTGCAGCCCTCTTAAGTACCCCAGTTATCTTGGAAACTCAGTTGTGAAATAATGGCTGCAAAATAGATCAACAAAAGAATATTGGAAAAAGATAACTTGCCATGATCCAGGGATTCATTAGGACAAGGTTAGGCAATTCCAGCCCAGTTGACCTGACAAGATGTTCTTCATTAACATTTGGGAACAAATACTCAAATGAAGTTCCACTGATGAGATGGACCCACCAGAGATGGGAACACAGTGGTATACAGCTGAATGAGTGAGGATTTCAACGTCCTCAACAGTTTCGATTCTCTGAGACAGTGGAAGCACCAAAGCTGTACATATTTAGTTGCAAAATAACCAAGGCTTGGAACTGAATATTCCAGGGGTATTGACATTTCAGTCAGATAGGATGGAAAAGGAGGTGGGGTAGTCACGTTAGTAAAGGATAACATCCAAACCACACTTGCACATTTAGGAGGAAGCGGACCTGTTACAGTACTGGGGTACAGTACTGAGGAGTACAGGGCAGTCACTGTATAACACTGGGGTACAGTACTGAGGAGTACAGGTCTATCACTGTATAACATTGGGGTACAGTACTGAGGAGTACAGGTCTGTCACTGTATAACATTGGGGTACAGTACTGAGGAGTACAGGTCTGTCACTGTATAACATTGGGGTACAGTAGTGGTGGGTACAGGTCTATCACTATATAACACTGGGGTACAGTACTGAGGAGTACAGGTCTGTCACTGTATAACACTGGGGTACAGTACTGAGGAGTACAGATCTGTCAGTGTATAACACTGGGGTACAGTACTGAGGAGTACAGGTCTGTCATTCTGTAACACTGGGGTATAGTACTGGTGAGTACAGGTCTGTCACTGGATAACACTGGGATCCAGTACAGGTGAGTACAGGTCTGTCACTGGATAACACTGGGATCCAGTACAGGTGAGTACAGGTCTATCACTGTATAACACTGGGGTACAGTACTGATGAATACAGGTCTGTCACTGTATTATACTGGGGTACAGTACTGAGGAGTACAGGTCTGTCACTGTATAACAATGGGGTACAGTATGAAAAAAAAATGAAAATCGCTTATTGTCACAAGTAGGCTTCAAATGAAGTTACTGTGAAAAGTCCCTGGTCGCCACATTCCGGCGCCTGTTCGGGGAGGCTGTTACGGGAATCGAACCATGCTGCCAGCTTGCCTTGGTCTGCCTTCAAAGCCAACGGTTAGCCCAGTGATGTAAACAGCCCCTGTACTGGTGGGTACAGGTCTGTCACTGTATAACACTGGGGTACAGTAGTGATGAGTACAGGTCTATCACTGTATAACACTGGGGTACAGTACTGATGAGTACAGGTCTGTCACTGTATAACACTGGGGTACAGTACTGATGAGTACAGGTCTGTCACTGTATAACACTGGGGTACAGTATGAAAAGAAAATGAAAATTGCTTATTGTCACGAGTAGGCTTCAAATGAAATTACTGTGAAAAGTCCCTGGTCGCCACATTCCGGCGCCTGTTCGGGGAGGCTGTTACGGGAATCGAACCATGCTGCCAGCTTGCCTTGGTCTGCCTTCAAAGCCAGCGATTAGCCCAGTGATCTAAACAGCCCCTGTACTGGTGGGTACAGGTCTGTCACTGTATAACATTGGGGTACAGGTCTGTCTCTGTATAACATTGGGGTACAGTGATGAGTACAGGTCTGTCACTGTATAACACTGGGGTACAGTACTGAGGAGTACAGGTCTGTCACTGTATAGCATTGGGGTACAGTGATGAGTACAGGTCTGTCACTCTGTAACACTGGGGTACAGTACTAGTGGGTACAGGTCTGTCACTGTTTAACACTGGGGTACAGTACTGATGAGTACGGGTCTATCACTGTATAACACTGTGGTATAGTACTGATCAGTACAGGTGTGTCACTGTATAGGACTGGGGTACAGCAGTGATCAGTACAGGTCTGTCGCTGTATAACACTGGGGTACAGTACTGATGAGTAGAGGTCTATCACTGTATAACACTGGGGGACAGTACTGAGGAGTACAGGTCTGTCACTGTATAA
The DNA here is from genome assembly GCF_902713615.1 of Scyliorhinus canicula. Taxonomy (NCBI): domain Eukaryota; kingdom Metazoa; phylum Chordata; class Chondrichthyes; order Carcharhiniformes; family Scyliorhinidae; genus Scyliorhinus; species Scyliorhinus canicula. The sequence goes on from NC_052147.1 coordinate 135,837,946, forward strand.
CATTGGGGTACAGTAGTAGTGAGTACAGGTCTGTCACTGAATAACACTGGGGTACAGTACTGATGAGTACAGGTCTCTCACTCTATAGGACTGGGGTACAGTACTGAGGAGTACAGGTCTGTCACTGTATAGCATTGGGGTACAGTGATGAGTACAGGTCTGTCACTCTGTAACACTGGGGTACAGTACTAGTGGGTACAGGTCTGTCACTGTTTAACACTGGGGTACAGTACTGATGAGTACGGGTCTATCACTGTATAACACTGTGGTATAGTACTGATGAGTACAGGTCTGTCACTGTATAGGACTGGGGTACAGCAGTGATCAGTACAGGTCTGTCGCTGTATAACACTGGGGTACAGTACTGATGAGTAGAGGTCTATCACTGTATAACACTGGGGTACAGTACTGAGGAGTACAGGTCTGTCACTGTATAACATTGGGGTACAGTAGTAGTGAGTACCGGTCTGTCGCTGTATAACATTGGGGTACAGTACTGATGAGTAGAGGTCTATCACTGTATAACACTGGGGTACAGTACTGAGGAGTACAGGTCTGTCACTGTATAACATTGGGGTACAGTAGTGGTGAGTACAGGTCTGTCCCTGTATAATGCTGGGGTACAGTACTGATGAGTACAGGTCTGTCACTGTATAACATTGGGGTACAGTAGTGGTGAGTACAGGTCTGTCACTGTATAACACTGGGGTACAGTAGTGATGAGTACAGGTCTGTCACTGTATAACACTGGGATACAGTAGTGATGAGTACAGGTCTGTCACTGTATAATACTGGGGTACAGTATTGATAAGTACAGGTCTGTCACTGTAAAACACTGGGGTACAGTACTGATGAGTACAGGTCTATCACTGTATAACACTGGGGTACAGTACTGATGAGTACAGGTCTGTCACTGTATAACATTGGGGTACAGTAGTGGTGAGTACAGGTCTGTCACTGTATAACATTGGGGTACAGTACTGATGAGTACAGGTCTATCACTGTATAACATTGGATACAGTACTGATGAGTACAGGTCTATCACTGTATAACATTGGGGTACAGTACTGATGAGTACAGGTCTATCACTGTATAACACTGGGGTACAGTACTGATGAGTACAGGTCTATCACTGTATAACACTGGGGTACAGTACTGAGGAGTACAGGTCTGTCACTGTATAACACTGGGGTACAGTAGTGATCAGTACAGGTCTGTCACTGTATAATACTGGGGTACAGTATTGATAAGTACAGGTCTGTCACTGTATAACACTGGGGTATAGTACTGGTGGGTACAGGTCTATCAATGTATAACACTGGGGTACAGTACTGATGAGTACAGGTCTATCAATGTATAAAACTGGGGTACAGTACTGATGAGTACAGGTCTATCACTGTATAACATTGGGGTACAGTAGTGATGAGTACAGGTCTATCACTGTATAACTCGGGGTACAGTACTGATGAGTACAGGTCTATCACTGTATAACACTGGGGTACAGTACTGGTGGGTACAGGTCTTTCAATGTATAACACTGGGGTACAGTACTGAGGAGTACAGGTCTTTCAATGTATAACACTGGGGTACAGTAGTGATGAGTACAGGTCTATCACTATATAACACTGGGGTACAGTGCTGGTGGGTACATGTCCGTCACTGTATAGGACTGGAGTACAGTAGTGATGAGTACAGGTCTATCACTGTATAACACTGGGGTACAGTACTGAGGAGTACAGGTCTGTCACTCTGTAACACTGGGGTACAGTACTGATGAGTACAGGTCTGTCACTGTATAACACTGGGGTACAGTACTGAGGAGTACAGGTCTGTCACTGTATAACACTGGGGTACAGTAGTGGTGAGTACAGGTCTGTCACTGTATAACACTGTGGTATAGTACTGATGAGTACAGGTCTGTCACTGTATAGGACTGGGGTACAGCAGTGATCAGTACAGGTCTGTCGCTGTATAACACTGGGGTACAGTACTGATGAGTAGAGGTCTATCACTGTATAACACTGGGGTACAGTACTGAGGAGTACAGGTCTGTCACTGTATAACACTGGGGTACAGTACTGAGGAGTACAGGTCTGTCACTGTATAACACTGGGGTACAGTAGTGGTGAGTACAGGTCTGTCACTGTATAACACTGTGGTATAGTACTGATGAGTACAGGTCTGTCACTGTATAGGACTGGGGTACAGCAGTGATCAGTACAGGTCTGTCGCTGTATAACACTGGGGTACAGTACTGATGAGTAGAGGTCTATCACTGTATAACACTGGGGTACAGTACTGAGGAGTACAGGTCTGTCACTGTATAACATTGGGGTACAGTAGTGGTGAGTACAGGTCTGTCACTGTATAACACTGGGGTACAGTATAGATAAGTACAGGTCTATCACTGTATAACACTGGGGTACAGTACTGATGAGTACAGGTCTATCACTGTATAACATTGGGGTACAGTACTGATGGGTACAGGTCTATCAATGTATAACACTGGGGTACAGCACTGGTGGGTACAGGTCTATCAATGTATAACACTGGGGTACAGTACTGATGAGTACAGGTCTATCACTGTATAACATTGGGGTACAGTACTGATGGGTACAGGTCTATCACTGTATAACATTGGGGTACAGTACTGATGGGTACAGGTCTATCAATGTATAACATTGGGGTACAGTGGTGATGAGTACAGGTCTGTCACTGTATAACATTGGGGTACAGTACTGAGGAGTACAGGCCTATCACTGTATAACACTGGGGTACAGTACTGGTGGGTACAGGTCTTTCAATGTATAACACTGGGGTATAGTACTGATAAGTACAGGTCTGTCACTGTTTAACACTGGGGTACAGTACTGATGAGTACAGGTCTATCACTGTATAAGACTGGGGTTCAGTACTGATAAGTACAGGTCAATCACTGTATAACACTGGGGTACAGTGCTGGTGGGTACATGTCTGTCACTGTTTAACACTGGGGTACAGTGCTGATGGGTACGGGTCTATCACTGTATAACACTGGGGTACAGTACTGATGAGTACAGGTCTGTCGCTGTATAACATTGGGGTACAGTACTGATGAGTGCAGGTCTGTCGCTGTATTTCACTGGGGTACAGTACTGGTGGGTACAGGCCTGTCACTGTATAACACTGTGGTATAGTACTGATGAGTACAGGTGTGTCACTGTATAACACTGGGGTACAGTACTGATGAGTACAGGTCTGTCACTGTATAACATTGGGGTACAGTAGTGATGAGTACAGGTCTATCACTGTATAACTCGGGGTACAGTAGTGATGAGGACAGGTCTGTCACTGTATAACATTGGGGTAAAGTACTGATGAGGACAGGTCTGTCACTGTATAACATTGGGGTAAAGTACTGATGAGTACAGGTCTATCACTGTATAACATTGGATACAGTGCTGCAGGGTACAGGCCTGTCATTGGTTTGGGAAAAACTGTGATTATAATTAGAAGGCTAAGCATTACTCCACAGCAGCGGTAAAGTACACTGGTAGAAGTATGCTTTTATTCCATTGTGCATTAGTAATAACACAAAATATGTCTTGAGACAACACTGTGCTACAAACAGTCTCTTGTGGCTTATTATGATGTTGTAAATTATAATATTTACCTGTTGCGAAAATCATTGTTTTACATTCTTGTCTCCTGGGATTTTGACTACAAGACACTGATTATTAATATCCAACAATTTAACAGTATTTGTTTAAAAGCTGCAGGGCTGATGTGACCCCTGGGGTATGGTCCACTGCATGAGCACATCGGGAGCTTGCCTCACCAGATTCATTTAACTAATTACCACAGACTCCTTATGCTCCTGGTAGACAGTTTATTGGGTATATTGACTGATATCATGCACAGTAGTTAAGGAGCTCCTCCTTAATGGCATAGTCCCAAGATTGCACTGATTCATTCCGTGACTATGCTTCACTGAATCGAGAAACAAATAAATTGAGTAACAGATATCCAATCTGCAAAACAGCAGAGAAACGTCGAACAGTTACAGAAGAAGACCATTCAGCCCATTGGGTCTATGCTGACTGAAAGAGAAATTTCTATCAATTTTTTGTATATTCTAGAATCTGGGATCAACAGAATATTTGTGGGGTTCATTATATCATACAGTAGAGTAATCGGAATGAGGTTGGCTGGTTACACAATTAATTGGAGGATTATAAGTAGAATCCTCTCTGTCCCTCTATCAAACCTTTCAGAAGAGCATCAAAAGTATTAGCTCTGGTCCCTGACAATGCTGTGAACACAATGGGTCCAATTTTAAAGAGGTGGGCGATGGCAGGGAGTGGTGGTGCAGCGAGGTTGCTTGCAATCCCCAAAATGACTGGCAAACCCAGGAAATCCAGATAAGGATGTCAATTTAACTCTAAACACAACATTATCCGAATTTCCATCAGAGTCCTGGTCAGTTTCTGGAAGGCACAGAAGCTCAGAAGGAAGAGGCCACAGGAAGCAAGTGAGGCAGACCTGGTAGTTTTGGAAGGGAGTGTTCAGCCTTCGGGGGCTGCATGGGCAAAAGAGACCCCAGTTCTCACAAGGAAACCTAAAATAAAGTTTAAAAGTTGCCTGCCTAGCTGGCCAATGATCTCCCTCCTGACAGAACTGGCCTAATGGGAAAGTCACCTCTGTTCAGACCTCGGACTTAGCAGACGGGATCCCAATCTGCAGATTTAAGGAAGATTCCACCTCTTACCTAATATTACAAAAGTGACGACCCTTCAAAAGTACCTCATTTGTTGTAAAGTACTTTGGGGCAGCTACATTTTGTTGCTCAGCTTGATCAGGAATTGTAGCAATCACAGAACTATCTCCAACTTGAATCAGTTGTTTAGCTGCTACTACTGTCTCCTGCATGTCTACTGTAGCCACCTGGGTTGACCACTTCCTCACACAAAATGGAAGAATGCAAAGGTTACAGGGAAAAATGGACATTGGCAAAGAAACAAGCAGTTTGCAGAATCCCCTGTATTCAACTGCTACAGAAACCCGACAGAATTGTAACTAACGAGCTGCGCATATTAAGTGAGCGATTCACGGTGATTCCCAGGCACAATGGACACAACAGTTAACTGCAATCGCTACATTCTATGGCAGATCAGACATCCCGGCGCCAGTGGAGTCTGAGACAAAGGACACCAATAAGGTGTAAGGAACCGCCCGGTGATCGAGGAACAGCCCCGTTATCGGGGAAATTCAAATCAATCGATTGGGAAGAGACCCAATCGATTGCAGGTTTGTAGAGGGTCCGCCCAGAAGGACGCGAAGCCCCTGGGACCTATAAAAGTCAGGTCCCAGGACTGATTCTTTCTTCTTGACCAGCCGGCCCTCCCAGCAGAACACCTTTGCAGCAGAAGACCTTGAGAAGGAGAGGCCTGGTCAGCAGCCGCCATCAAGTAAGTGTCATACAATGCACGCTACGAGAGTAGACACCCCTGACCCCTTTAGTCCACACCAACTGGAAGCCTGCGGATCCAGGACAAAGCAAGAGGCCATTGTTCCCTGATCCGGCAGTTCCCTTATTCCAGATAAGTATTGGCCTGTTAGTGGTAGGAATAGCCTAGTCTTTTAGTTGTATATGCATAAATAGTAGATAACTGTATTATAATAAACGTGTCTTGTTTGAACTTACTAACTGGTGTATTGAGTTATTGGTCTGAACTTGAACTTGAATCTTGTGGCGGTATCTTAACGATAACTGGCAACTCTAGAGCTAAGGAATAAAACAGAGCCAAATTGAGTGCAAAGCACACTCACCCAGAACGAGCAACACTACTGAATTCAGCAGACTAGAATTAAACCTTGTGTGGTATTATATATGCCAGTAAACTAAGGGTTAATATGTATGCACAGAGAGCCACTAGAGGGAGCTAGTCTCAGAGGTACACGAGAGAGAGGGCAGAGCATTGTGGGACAGGAGCTGAGCTAGGAGTATTGAAGGTAGTGAGAGAGCAAGAGAGTTTACTGAGTTAGTGAGTTCGATGTTAGATGAATGTAGTTTATGTGTATTTAATCAACTGTTAGTTCTTAGGGATATTTGTCGGATCTAATTCTAGCATCAAATAAATAGTTTTGTTAGTTTACAAGACTCATTGTTCTCTGATCAACACTACACATCAAAGCCATCTGGTTCGAGCAAGGCAGAGAACAACATGTGGTGATCCTCGCCTGAGTCACCAGGGGGCAGCGCGGGGACACCCATAAAAGGAACGCCGAAGGCCCGCCTCCGCCACTTGAAACCGGAGGGGTTGGAGTGGCAAGAGGTGCAAGTAACTGAAGGGTGCTAGTCTGTTTGGGGCCTAGTTGCAGAACATTGAAGAGCAGCCTTTTCAATCTGTAATTTATTGTGGGACACAATAAATCATCCTTAACCTAAAGACGACTTCGAGCATTCTTTCAAGAAGCATAACATGGTACAGGAGTGGCTTCTCTGAACAGAGGGAACCAGCGCTACCAGCAAGACAAAGAAAGAAAAAGACAGCAGACAAAGAAGAAGCACCAGCAACAGGCAGGCCACCAGACTTTGCAGCCTCTCAACTTCAGACGACTTTCTGCAACAATGGAACACACGCTACTTCCAGCGCCAATGAGAGCTACAGGTAATTTAAATTATAATTGGAAAATGTTCAAACAACAATTTGAAATGTACTTGTTAGCTCAGGACTTACATACAGCCACCGATGGAAAGAAAATTGCACTTTTAATCAGATCGGGTGGCCAGCAACTGGTAGACACATATAACTCTTTCACATATGCGGATACTGAAGACAAAACTAAGTTTCAAGTGATAATGGCAAAATTGGATGAACACTGTAAGTCTCAATCCAATGAGATCATTGAAAGATTCACCCTCCGTCACAGACTCCAAAAACAAGGGGAGACTATCACCCACTTGGTCACAGAGTTACGCTTGCTGGCACAAGGCTGCAACTTTGGTGATTTAACAAACTCACTCATCAGAGATCAGCTAATCTATGGTCTTGCTGACAAAAAACTAAGAGACTCACTATTACTTCAAAACGATTTAACACTAAAAACTACCATAGAAAAATGCTTGTTACAGGAGCAGAAAATGCAGCAGGTACAGGAGCTATTTGAAAAACATTCCTTACAAAACACCCACCACGAGGACGATATAAAGATGGTGAATTCCCCTCACAGGTCGTCTCTTCCGTTTTCCAGGCCGTCTCTTCCGTTCTCTGGCCCGTCTGCGCATGCGCAGCATCTTGAAAGACGCGAACCCGGAAGTGATCGGTCCGCGCATGCGCACTATTCACAATACCGGCCCTGGTCTGAAAACCGCAATGCGCATGCGCGAACGCAGCATACGCGTGACGTCATGACGTGTCATTACTGCGGCTCCTCCCACTTAAAAGGGCAATGTCCTGCCCAAGGAAAAAGATGCAGAAAGTGTTCAAAAATGAATCACTTCGCCTCCCAATGTCAATCCACAGCTAAATTTCACTCGTCCACTCAACGGCATGGCAACCTGAAAGTCCGCACAGTTGATGTCACGAACACTCAGGCTCCCGACGACAATTTTTCCGACCATGAAGAATTCAACTCCTGGGAGCACACGTACAGCATTGGCATTATTAATGCCACAGCGGGACCACAGGAGCTGACGACACAACCTCGACACGTGCATGCCATCAACTCTGCAAGTGAATGGACTGCCACGGTGCACGTACAGGACTTCCCCATCACATTCAAACTGGACACGGGAGCCTCAGCAAACTTGCTAACGAGCAAAGATCTCGCATCGGTCCCAGGGACGCACGAGGTGTTACCTGCAGCATGCAAGCTCACTGACTACAACGGCAACCCGATCATCTCAAAGGGATCCTGCCACCTACAAGTTGCCAACAAAACTGTCGTAACAGGCCTACGCTTTGAGATTGTGGAAGACAACAGGTCCTCGCTGCTCGGCGCTCAAGCCTGCAAGGATTTGCAGCTCATTCAGCGGATTTTCATGCACACGGCTGCATCATCACGCATTTACGAGGACATACAGCTGCTACTCACCGACTACCCCGACGTTTTCTCGGGCATGGGTACACTGCCCTACACGTACAGAATCTTGCTCAAAGAGACAGCCATACCGGTTGTTCATGCCCCACGGAGGGTCCCGGCTCCATTGCGGGACAAGCTAAAAGCCGAACTTCAGCGTCTCCAGACTCAAGGCGTCATCTCAAGAGTCACACAGCCGACTGACTGGGTCAGCTCGCTGGTGTGCGTCAAGAAGCCATCTGGTGAACTTCGGATCTGTCTAGATCCCAAAGACCTGAATAAGAACATTCGCAGGGAACACTACCCGATCCCCAAGCGCGAGGAAATCACGAGCGAAATGGCAAAAGCTCGCATCTTCACCAAGCTTGATGCCTCACAGGGTTTCTGGCAAATGCAGCTCGATGAGTCCAGCCGCCTGCTATGCACCTTCAACACGCCGTTTGGAAGGTACTGCTATAATCGGATGCCCTTCGGCATTATATCTGCATCCGAAATATTCCACAGAATCATGGAGCAGATGGTAGAAGGCATCGAAGGCGTACGTGTCTATGTGGATGACATCATCATATGGTCGGCGACGGAGAAAGACCATATTGCGAGGGTGAAGCAAGTCTTCCAGAGGATCCACCACTTTGGACTCAAGCTCAACCGGGCCAAGTGCACTTTCGCACAGTCCTCTCTGACATTCCTGGGCGACACAATCTCAGAGCACGGGGTGAAGCCGGACGCTGAGAAGATCGCTGCAATTCAGAGCATGCAGCGACCACAGGACAAGAAAGCGGTTCTAAGGTTCCTGGGATTCGTCAACTTCCTTGGTAAATTCATACCCAACCTGGCAGCACGGACAACGGCGTTGAGGAACGTGACAAGGAAGGACACGGAGTTTGCCTGGACCCAGGCTCACCAGGCTGAATGGGATGATCTAAGATACCAGCTGATGGCAGCTCCAACGCTTGCATTTTTTGACCCGGTGAAACCTACCAAGATCTCCACTGACGCCAGTCAACATGGGATTGGTGCTGTGCTACTGCAACAGGATGACCAGTTGGACTGGGTTCCAGTGGCTTACGCTTCACGGGCGATGACCGCCACAGAGTGCAGGTATGCACAGATAGAAAAGGAGTGCCTAGGGCTAATAACAGGAGTGACCAAATTCCACCACTATGTGTACGGTCTCCCCACTTTCATCGTGGAAACGGATCATAGGCCGCTGGTCAATATCATTGACAAGGACCTCAATGATATGACGCCGCGCCTACAACGCATGATGATGAAGTTGCGCAGGTACGACTTCACGCTGGTCTACACCCCTGGCAAGGACCTTGTGATAGCTGACACGTTATCACGAGCCATGGACGCTGACAACCCGCCACTGGCGTCCATCAATGATGTGGAAGCTCATGCACAGTGGTGCAAGGAGACGCTCCCGGCAACGGACGAGACGCTGCAGCAAATTCGTCAGGCGACACAGGAGGACGCCACCCTCCTTCAAGTCCTACACAACCTGCAGCATGGCTGGCCAAAGGGGCGGTGCCCACAGTTCCAGAATGTCAAGACTGAACTATCCGTGGTCGATGGCATTATACTGCGGAACGACAGGATCGTCATTCCAATGGCTCTCCGGGCGGACATCCTCCACAGGATTCACGAGGGGCACCTTGGTGCCGAAAAATGCAAAAGGAGAGCGCGCCAATCTGTTTACTGGCCAGGGATTAACGAGGACATCACCAACATGGTGCTCTCCTGTGACACGTGCCAAAGACATCGACCGGCACAATGCAAGGAGCCACTGCAGCAGCATGAGATGGCCACGTCACCATGGGACAAAGTGGGCATTGATTTGTTCCACTCCATGGGCCGCAACTATGTCCTGATCATTGACTACTTCTCCAACTTCCCGGAAGTCCTGCAACTCCCGGATCTCACAGCAGCAGCCGTCATCAAGGCCTGCAAAGAAACTTTCTCCAGGCATGGCATCCCACGGACGGTCATGTCCGACAATGGTCCTTGTTTTGCCAGCTGGGAGTGGACGGACTTCGCCAAGATTTACAATTTCCAGCACATAACGTCGAGTCCCCACTTTCCGCAATCGAATGGCAGGGTGGAGAAAGGTGTCCACATAGTTAAGCAACTCATCAGCAAGGCTGCGGACTCAAAATCTGACGTACACTTGGCCCTCCTGTCGTACCGTTCGTCACCTTTGAGCTCGGGACTATCACCAGCTCAGATGCTTTTCAACAGGGATGTGCGGACAGCTTTACCAGCGCTACACTTCACCAATCCTGATCACTCGCCTGTCCTGGATCAAATGCGTCAACAGCGGCAAGCGCAAAAGCAGCACTATGACAAGCAGGCCAAGGCACTGCCACCGTTGGCCATCGGCGACACAGTGAGGCTGCGAAACCCAGCTGGGGGTTGGTCCAAAATGGCGGTGGTCCTCCGCCTAACATCGCCACGGTCCTACGTCGTGCAGTCGGATGATGGAACAATGGTTCGACGAAATCGGCGAGACCTTCTGAAGGTCACACCTCGTCCACGGGTCCTTCCGACACTCGATCTGCAGGACACACTGGATCCACAGGACACGGTCATACATCTTCCTGACACCCCAGCAGCAGAGGACACAAACGACCCTGGATCTCCAAGCCCACTCAGGAGGTCTACACGGATCAGACGTGCACCTGACCGTCTGAACCTGTGAACATGGACTGACAAATGCATCGCCCTGCCCTGTTCTGTGTATATATATATAAACCTAACTCTTTACCTTTGTGTTTTACTACAGCTCTGCAACTACGAAAAAAAAAAAAAAAAAAAAAAGTGAAGAAGGGGGATGTGGTGATCCTCGCCTGAGTCACCAGGGGGCAGCGCGGGGACACCCATAAAAGGAACGCCGAAGGCCCGCCTCCGCCACTTGAAACCGGAGGGGTTGGAGTGGCAAGAGGTGCAAGTAACTGAAGGGTGCTAGTCTGTTTGGGGCCTAGTTGCAGAACATTGAAGAGCAGCCTTTTCAATCTGTAATTTATTGTGGGACACAATAAATCATCCTTAACCTAAAGACGACTTCGAGCATTCTTTCAAGAAGCATAACACAACACACCTTGAACCTTCCAGGTTTGCAGATCAACTTACTGAAAGTTTCTTTCAAGAAATACATTTGGTTTGAAATGGGCTAGAGATGGCACAATATTCTTTCATTTCAAAAGGTTCTGAATAATAGGCTTCACATTACTTAGAACATAGAACATACAGTGCAGAAGGAGGCCATTCGGCCCATCAAGTCTGCACCAACCCACTTAAGCCCTCACTTCCACCCTACACCCATAACCCAATAACCCCTCCTAACCTTTTTTGGACACTAAGGGCAATTTTAGCATGGCCAATCCACCTAACCTGCACATCTTTGGACTGTGGGAGAAAACCAGGGCATCCGGAGGAAACCCACGCAGACACAGGGAGGACGTGCAGACTCCGCACAGACAGTGACCCAGCAGGGAATCGAACCTGGGACCCTGGCGTTGTGAAGCCACAGTGCTAATCACTTGTGCTACCATGCTGCCCAAATTATTCGACATAACGTTCCAAATCCTGTTTCGCAAACAAAATATTCATCATTTCAATATTTAACGTCTGAAAGTAATCAGAAAGCTAAATTAACAGCTTCTGCTCTGCATTTCTTAGTTGTCAGCCTTCTTCACAGCATTGGAGCTATTTGTGCAGTTCTACCTTGGGCTCCTGACAACATCAGCTGCACCAACAGCAGGGGGAGCAATACCAGCAGAATCACAGGCAGCTTTCTCTTCAACACCTGCAGCTCAACAGGATGGGGAAGAAGAACTTAGAGCTTCGGTACCCTGGGCTTGGATTTGTACGCTGTAAGGTGCAGCTGCGGCCATCTCCGTTGTGTAAATAAAAGGGTATGGTGTTGGAAGAATGGACTTGGTGAGATTATTACATTTGCAATGAGGAATAAACAAGTTTTTTTCTCCAAGTAATGTTCATTGTTGAAAACAAGTGGCTTTTCCAGTCAGAAAAATAATGGTAAATTTGAACTAAGATAGGCAGAGAAGACTGGGTCCCATATGCAGAGCACATGGGTTACTTCTGGGCTAATAATATTGAGGGAGATGAAAAGCAGAAAGTGATCTTACTGACAACATGCAGGGCCCTGACAGTCAGTGTGGTAAAAAGTCTGACCTATCAAGATGCCCCTGACTCGAAGACTTTTAACGAGTTAGTAGACTTGGTAAGAAACCAGTATGATCTGAAGCCCTCTGTTATACTCCAGAGTTACCGCTTTAACACAGCAGAGAGGACCCCAGGGGAATCTGTCACTGAATATTTGGCCAGATTATGAAAATTGACAAAACATTGTGAATTCAAACCATCCTTGAATAAAATGTTGCGAGACAGTTTGGTATGCGGAATCAACAACTTGACAACCCCAAAAATATTATTGGCAAAACTCAACCTAGATTTTTAAAAAGCCAGCGAAATAGCTCTACCACTGTAAAAGGGCTCAGGAGTTACAAGGGGCATCAGACAGTGATGCCCTCCGGTGAGAGGGAGGAGGCTCGTGTAAGAGTGACCATTCCTTAACTGAGGGCGCTTGTCTAAGTAAGATGTCAGATCATCCATTACAGTATTGGAGCTCAACTTGCTCCTCCCTCTAACCGGAGGACATTGCTGTCTGATGCCCCTTGTAACTCCGTTGGCTTTTTAAAAATCTAGGTTGAGTTTTGCCAATAATATTTTTGGGGTTGTCAAGTTGTCAAGGAAATGCAATGAAAGCCCTAAGGAAACTGCTGTGGAAGGTCGGAGATGTCAGACGATGGACCATTGTAAGCACTGCCAAAGGGCACAGCCAAAAGAACAAGTTATAGGAAAATGCAAAACACATGCTGTTCAGGGAATAAGCCAAGGCCAGTCCAGGCCCACACCATGCAGGTATACCTGGGGAGATTATAAGCTAACAGTCAATCGGCTTTCCAAGCTATATACCCCATGCCTCGAATTGAAGACTTGTACGCCAAGTTAGCAGTGGCCAGAGTTCACTAAGTTGGATGTGAGCCATGCCTATGAAGGAACGATGCATCTAAATCATATCATCACCATTAAGCCGCCCCAATAATGGTAAAACTGCTGGTAATTCACCTACCGGCACATTTTTTTGGGTTATAGGGGGTGAGACCCACGCAGACACAGGGAGAATGTGCAAACTCCACACGGACAGTGACCCGGGGTCGGGAGCAGCAATACTAATCATTGCGCCACCGTGCTGCCCTCAACATTATCAATCTCATTTAACTCTGGGTTTAGAAGGCACAAAGGCCAGACTAACCAGCTACACAGGAGAATCATTATGAATTAAGGGCACCACAATGACCCCAGTGACTTCTCGGCAGCAATCAGCCTGACCCCCACTCATTATTGTGAGGGGATAGGGACCAAGCCTAATGGGGAGAGATTGGCTCCTGTGGATCAGGTTGTAGTTCTTCAGACTTGGCGGAGAAGGACTAAATGAATTCATCAGCAATACCCTGAAGTTTTCCAGGACGGACTTGGGAAAATAATTGGAGCCGAAGCCAAGAATTATGTCGATGCTGATGCTATGCGTAAATATTTTAGACCGAGACCTGTTCCATATTCCCTGTTGGAAAAGTTGGAGGCTGAACTTGGGTATCTGGAAAATCTAGGCGTAATAAGGCCTGTACAGTTCAGAGAGTGGGCCGTACCTGTTGTCCCTGTTCTTAAACCAGACAAAACAATCCGTCTCTGGGGAGATTATAAGCTAATAGTCAATCAGGTTTCAAAGCTAGACAGATGCCCTAATCAAATTGCCTCAAATCAATGACCTGTATGCCAAGTTAGCAGGTGGCCAGACGGTCACTAAGTTGGATATGAGCCACACCTATCTTCAACTTGAATGAGAAGACTTCCTGCAATTATGTTACGATCAACACGTACAACAGCCTATGTGCGTATACTCGCTTGCCCTTTGGGGTCTCATCAGCATACGCCATATTCCAATGAATCATGTAGAACAGACTCCAAGGGCTACCCACAGTGGCGGTGTACCTGGATGACGTCATGGTCATGGGGACTTCAGAACGTGAATGCCTGGTGAACCTAGAACATGTCTTGTGGAGATTCTCAAGAACTGGGGGGCATCTGAAGAAGGAATAATGTGTTTTTCAAGCAGATTAAGTGACCTATTGGGCTATTGGGTGGATAAATAAAAAAATGAAATGAAATGATATGAAATGAAAATCACTTATTGTCACAAGTAGGCTTCAAATTAAGTTACTGTGAAAAGCCCCTAGTTGCCACATTCCGGCACCTGTTCGGGGAGGCTGGTACAGGAATTGAACCTACGCTGCTGGCCTGCCTTTGTCTGCTTTAAAAGCCAGCTATTTAGCCCTGTGCTAAACCAGCCCCTTAAAAAAGGATTTAAAAAGGTTTACATCCAATGGAGGACAATTTAAAGGTCATCAAGGAAGCACCAACTCCAAGAAACACCACAGGGTTAAAATCCTTCCTGGGATTAGTCAACTATTCCAGGAAATTTATCCCGAAGTTGACCTTGCATTCCTTACTACAGAAGTACCAAAGATGGTCTTGGGAGACACCAAAGATAGAGGTTTTCAATAAGGTTAAATAACAATTGCTGTCTCTCAACCTACTGGTCTATTTTAATCCTCAGAAGGAACTTGTTTTGACATGCGATACTTCCCCTTACGTGGTTGGGAGCGGTACATTCACACCGTTGGAAAGACAAAATGGAAAAGACAATGGCATACGCTTCCAGGGCCCTTTGGGATACCGAGTGGAGGTATTCCAACATTGAGAAAGAGAGTTGGCGGTCGTGTTTGGTGTAAAGAAATTCCACCAATATGTCTATGGTAGGCATTTCATAATGGTAACCGGCCACAAGCCCTTATTGGAACTTTTAAAAGAAGATAAGGCAATTGCCCTTATTGCCTCCGCCCAGATACAGCACTGGGTTCTGTTACTGCTTATAGCTACGTTTTCGGGAACCACCCTGAAACCCGGATAGCTAATGCCGATGCGTTGAGTTGCCTCCCGCTGCCCACAAGCCCAGCTCCTTTATCAGCATTGAAAGAGGTTGCAATGACCTAAATTATTTAGAGACTTTGTCGGTGACCGCAAGGCAAATTAAAGCCTGGACACTAAAAGACCCAACTCTGTCTAAACTGAAGTAAATTATCCTGAATAGTGGATTCTGAGGACAATCATCAGAAGAAATGAAACCCTATCTGACTAAGAAAGACAAACTTGGTTTTGAGAACAGTATCATTCTCTGGGCATCCTGAGTAGCTGTCCCTCACCCAAGGTGGTGTCCGATAATTATGGAATTACATACAGGCCACCCTGGAGTATTGAAAATGAAAATGCTCGCCTGGAGCTATGTCTGATGGCCCGGTGTTGAGTCCAACATCACAGACTTGGTGAGATGGTGCGATCTATGCCAAGAGAATCAAAAACTCCCTCCTTCAGCCTCCCTACATCCATGAGAGTGGCCATGCAGATCATGGGTACGAGGTTATGCTGACTTTGCTGGGCCTTTTATGGGTTCCATGTTTTTGATCCTGGTAGATGCACACTCCAACTGGTTGGAGATACACCCCGTGAGTCGTGTCACTGTGCTTCCTCAGAGTATGTGACTTTGAGGAGTCCCCCAAGGCACCTGTAAGTGATCAAAAATATGTGTTTGAATGCTCAAGTTGAGAGCGATCCCAGTTATCACTGTGTTCATCATCATTTTTCATTGTTTTTTGGCACCAAGTCAATATTCGTAAGTGTTGTATGCCACATGGTTATACAATATCTAATTCTGTTACCATGCAGTTGGGAGACCCCACCAAAGTTTCCATGGACCATGCATACTGAGACTCTGCTTAATGTTACTGCATTTCCCCCTGCAGCAGTCAGAGCTGCCATGCCTGAGTTGGGGCCACTGCCACAGGCTTCCCTGCCTCTCCCTGGTGTTCTGTTATGAATGTGAGAAATGGAATGTGCTGAGAGGTTGGAAGGACAACATTTGTGGAGGCTCACTGTGAGGGAAGAACAGCAATAAGATGAGAGTGAGTGTGAGCATTGGCTGCTCAGATGGGGATTTGAGAAGATGCCTCGGAAGGGAGAATATAAGAAACAGAGCAGGAATACATTATTCAGCCCTTACAATCCACAACATAATGTCCAGGAATGTATCTGACAAACTAGGACAGATTTATCACATTGATACTCCATCTGCCAAATATCTTGCTCTGTCTTAACAGATGTAGAATGCTTCCATGTTGACTCTTTTGGTGTCCCTTTCAATAGTGCAGATTTGGCAGTTAGGTATGGGTCGTCATCTCAGCCGCTAAAATTACAAACATTCAAACCCTCCATCACCGACGAACAGTGGCAGCCATGTGTACCATCTGCAAGATGCCCTGCAGTAACTCCCCAAGGTTCCTTAGACAGCACCTTCCAAACCCACGGCAACTACCATCTAGAACAGGGGTGGGCAAACTACGGCCCGCGGGCCGCATGCGGCCCGCCAAAGGTATTTCTGCGGCCCACCAAGTCATTAAAAAAAAAAAAAAATTTTTTGAAAATTTTTTTTTTTTTTTTTAATTTTTTTTTTAAAGGTTAATGGGTGGGGGGGCTGTTGGGTTACTTACTGGTATAGGGTGGATACGTTGACTTGAGTAGGGTGATCATTGCTTGGCACAAAGTCGAGGGCCGAAGGGCCTGTTCTGTGCTGTACTGTTCTATGTTCTATATGAGGCGCCCAGAATCATAACCGGGTGAAGTAATTATTTTACTTAATATACTATGCGGCCCTTTGTGAATTGTGAATTTCTGAATGCGGCCCTTGCACGGAAAAGTTTGCCCACCCCTGATCTAGAAGGACAAGAGCAGCAGATAGCAGGAAATTTGCTAGTGCTCTTCGGGGGAGTTTAAACTAATTCAGCAGGGGGATGGGAACCTAAATTGTAGTCCCAGTGCACAGGATGTTGAGAGTAGTGAGGTCAGGGATAGGGTTAAAAGTTCGAAAGAGGGCACTGGCAAGCAAGACGCTGGTTTGAAGTGTGTCTACTTCAACGCCAGCAGCATCCGGAATAAGGTGGGTGAGCTTGCAGCATGGGTTGGTACCTGTGATCTCGATGTTGTGGCGATCTCGGAGACATGGGTAGAGCAGGGACAGGAATGGTTGTTGCAGGTTCCAGGATTTAGATGTTTCTGGAAGAACAGAGAAGATGGTAAAAGGGGGGGGGGGGTGTGGCATTGTTAATCAAGGAAAGTATTACGGTGGCAGAAAGGACGTTTGAGGACTCGCCTACTGAGGTAGTATGGGCCGAGGTTAGGAACAGGAGAGGAGAGGTCACAGGATAAAAGAGCGCAAGGAGAGCGGCGGGGACACAGGCTAAATGAGCGCGAGGAGTGCGGCGGGGACACAGTGAAAGAGCACGAGGAGAGCGGCGGGGACACAGTGAGAGCGAGGAGAGCGACGGGGACACAGTGAAAGAGCGGGAGGAGAGCGGCGGGGACACAGGATCAAAGAGCGCGAGGAGTGCGGCGGGGACACAGTGAAAGAGCACGAGGAGAGCGGCGGGGACACAGTGAAAGAGCACGAGGAGAGCGGCGGGGACACAGGATAAAAGAGCGCGAGGAGAGCGGCGGGGACACAGTGAGGGCGAGGAGAGCGGCGGGGACACAGGATAAAAGAGCGCGAGGAGTGCGGCGGGGACACAGGATAAAAGAGCGCGAGGAGAGCGGCGGGGACACAGTGAAAGAGCGCGAGGAGAGCGGCGGGGACACAGGATAAAAGAGCGCGAGGAGTGCGGCGGGGACACAGGATAAAAGAGCGCGAGGAGAGCGGCGGGGACACAGTGAAAGAGCGCGAGGAGAGCGGCGGGGACACAGGATAAAAGAGCGCGAGGAGTGCGGCGGGGACACAGGATAAAAAAGCGTGAGGAGAGCGGCGGGGACACAGTGAGGGCGAGGAGAGCGGCGGGGACACAGTGAGGGCGAGGAGAGCGGCGGGGACACAGGATAAAAGAGCGCGAGGAGAGCGGCGGGGACACAGTGAGAGTGAGGAGAGCGGCGGGGACACAGTGAAAGAGCGCGAGGAGTGCGGCGGGGACACAGTGAGAGTGAGGAGAGCGGTGGGGACATAGTGAGAGTGAGGAGAGTGGCGGGGACACAGGATAAAAGAGCGCGAGCAGAGCGGCGGGGACACAGTGAAAGAGCGCGAGGAGAGCGGCGGGGACACAGTGAAAGAGCGCGAGGAGAGCGGCGGGGACACAGGATAAAAGAGCGCGAGGAGAGCGGTGGGGACATAGTGAAAGAGCGGGAGGAGTGCGGTGGGGACACAGTGAAAGAGCGCGAGGAGAGCGGCGGGGACACAGTGAAAGAGCGCGAGGAGAGCGGTGGGGACATAGTGAAAGAGCGGGAGGAGAGCGGTGGGGACACAGTGAAAGAGCGCGAGGAGAGCGGCGGGGACACAGGATAAAAGAGCGCGAGGAGAGCGGTGGGGACATAGTGAAAGAGCGGGAGGAGAGCGGTGGGGACACAGTGAAAGAGCGCGAGGAGAGCGGCGGGGACACAGGATAAAAGAGCGCAAGGAGTGCGGTGGGGACACAGTGAGAGCGAGGAGTGCGGCGGGGACACAGTGAAAGAGCGAGGAGTGCGGCGGGGACACAATGAGAGTGAGGAGAGCGGCGGGGACACAGTGAAAGAGCGCGAGGAGAGCGGCGGGGACACAGGATAAAAGTGCGCGAGGAGACCGGCGGGGACATAGTGAAAGAGCGCGAGGAGTGCGGCGGGGACACAGTGAAAGAACGCGAGGAGAGCGGCGGGGACACAGTGAAAGAGCGGGAGGAGAGCGGCGGGGACACAGTGAAAGAGCGCGAGGAGAGCGGCGGGGACACAGTGAAAGAGCGCGAGGAGAGCGGCGGGGACACAGTGAAAGAGCGTGAGGAGAGCGGCGGGGACACAGTGAAAGAGCGCGAGGAGAGTGGCGGGGACACAGTGAAAGAGCGCGAGGAGAGCGGCGGGGACACAGTGAGAGTGAGGAGAGCGGCGGGAACAAAGGATAAAAGAGCGCGAGGAGAGCGGCGGGGACACAGTGAGAGTGAGGAGAGCGGCGGGGACACAGTGAAAGAGCGCAAGGAGAACGGCGGGGACTCAGTGAAAGAGCGCGAGGAGTGCGGCGGGGACACAGTGAAAGAGCGCGAGGAGTGCGGCGGGGACACAGTGAGAGTGAGGAGAGCGGCGGGGACACAGGATAAAAGAGCGCGAGGAGAGCGGCGGGGACACAGGATAAAAGAGCGCGAGGAAAGCGGTGGGGACACAGTGAGAGTGAGGAGAGCGACGGGGACACAGTGAAAGAGCGCGAGGAGTGTGGTGGGGACACAGTGAGAGTGAGGAGAGCGGTGGGGACATAGTGAGAGTGAGGAGAGCGGTGGGGACATAGTGAGAGTGAGGAGAGCGGCGGGGACACAGGATAAAAGAGCGCGAGCAGAGCGGCGGGGACACAGTGAAAGAGCGCGAGGAGAGCGGCGGGGACACAGTGAAAGAGCACGAGGAGAGCGGCGGGGACATAGTGAAAGAGCGCGAGGAGTGCGGTGGGGACACAGTGAAAGAGCGCGAGGACAGCGGCGGGGACACAGTGAGAGTCAGGAGAGCGGCGGGGACACAGTGAAAGAGCGGGAGGAGAGCGGCGGGGACATAGTGAAAGAGCGCGAGGAGTGCGGCGGGGACACAGTGAAAGAGCGCGAGGAGAGCGGCGGGGACACAGTGAAAGAGCGCGAGGACAGCGGCGGGGACACAGTGAGAGTCAGGAGAGCGGCGGGGACACAGTGAAAGAGCGGGAGGAGAGCGGTGGGGACATAGTGAAAGAGCGCGAGGAGAGCGGCGGGGACACAGGATAAAAGAGCGCGAGGAGAGCGGCGGGGACACAGTGAAAGAGCGCGAGGAGAGCGGTGGGGACACTGGATAAAAGAGCGCGAGGAGAGCGGCGGGGACACAGTGAAAGAGCGCGAGGAGTGCGGCGGGGACACAGTGAAAGAGCGCGAGGAGTGCGGCGGGGACACAGTGAAAGAGCGCGAGGAGTGCGGCGGGGACACAGTGAGAGTGAGGAGAGCGGCGGGGACACAGGATAAAACAGCGCGAGGAGAGCGGTGGGGACACAGGATAAAAGAGCGCGAGGAGAGCGGCGGGGACACAGGATAAAAGAGCGCGAGGAGAGCGGTGGGGATATAGTGAAAGAGAGTGAGGAGAGCGGCGGGGAGACAGTGAAAGAACGCGAGGAGAGCGGCGGGGACACAGTGAGAGTCAGGAGAGCGGCGGGGACACAGGATAAAAGAGCGCGAGGAGAGCGGCGGGGACATAGTGAAAGAGCGCGAGGAGAGCGGTGGGGACACAGGATAAAAGAGCGCGAGGAGAGCGGCGGGGACACAGTGAAAGAGCGCGAGGAGAGCGGTGGGGACACAGGATAAAAGAGAGCGAGGAGAGCGGCGGGGACACAGTGAAAGAGCGGGAGGAGAGCGGTGGGGACATAGTGAAAGAGCGCGAGGAGAGCGGTGGGGACACAGGATAAAAGGGCGCGAGGAGAGCGGCGGGGACACAGTGAAAGAGCGCGAGGAGAGCGGCGGGGACACAGTGAAAGAGCGCGAGGAGAGCGGTGGGGACACAGGATAAAAGAGCGCAAGGAGTGCGGTGGGACACAGTGAGAGCGAGGAGTGCGGCGGGGACACAGTGAGAGCGAGGAGTGCGGCGGGGACACAGTGAGAGTGAGGAGAGCGGTGGGGACACAGGATAAAAGAGCGCAAGGAGTGCGGTGGGGACACAGGATAAAAGAGCGCGAGGAGAGCGGTGGGGACACAGTGAAAGAGCACGAGGAGAGCGGCGGGGATACAGTGAAAGAGCGCGAGGAGAGCGGCGGGGACACAGTGAAAGAGCGCGAGGAGAGCGGCGGGGACACAGTGAAAGAGCGCGAGGAGAGCGGCGGGGACACAGTGAAAGAGCGCGAGGAGAGCGGCGGGGACACAGTGAAAGAGCGCGAGGAGAGCGGCGGGGACACAGGATAACAGAGCGCGAGGAGAGCGGCGGGGACACAGTGAAAGAGCGCGAGGAGAGCGGCGGGGACACAGTGAGAGCGAGGAGAGCGGCGGGGACACAGTGAGAGTGAGGAGAGCGGCGGGAACACTGGATAAAAGAGCGCGAGGAGAACGGCGGGGACACAGGATAAAAGAGCGCGAGGAGAGCAGCGGGGACACAGTGAAAGAGCGCGAGGAGAGCGGGGGGGACACAGTGAGAGTGAGGAGAGCGGCGGGAACACTGGATAAAAGAGCGCGAGGAGAACGGCGGGGACACAGGATAAAAGAGCGCGAGGAGAGCGGCGTGGACATAGTGAAAGAGCGCGAGGAGAGCGGCGGGGACACAGTGAAAGAGCGCGAGGAGTGCGGCGGGGACACAGTGAGAGTGAGGAGTGCGGCGGTGACACAGGATAAAAGAGCGCGAGGAGAGCAGTGGGGACACAGTGAAAGAGCGTGAGGAGAACGGCGGGGACACAGTGAAAGAGCGCGAGGAGAACGGCGGGGACACAGTGAAAGAGCGTGAGGAGAACGGCGGGGACACAGTGAAAGAGCGCGAGGAGAGCAGCGGGGACACAGTGAAAGAGCGCGAGGAGAGCGGTGGGGACACAGTGAAAGAGCGTGAGGAGAACGGCGGGGACACAGTGAAAGAGCGCGAGGAGAACGGCGGGGACACAGTGAAAGAGCGCGGGGAGTGCGGCGGGGACACAGTGAGAGTGAGGAGAGCGGCGGGGACACAGGATAAAAGAGCGCGAGGAGAGCGGCAGGGACACAGTGAAAGAGCGCAAGGAGAGCGGCGGGGACACAGGATAAAAGAGCACGGGTCAGCAGCGGGGACATAGTGAAAGAGCGCGAGGAGAGCGGCGGGGACACAGGGTAAAAGAGCGCGAGGAGGGTGGCGGGGACACAAGATAAAAGAGCGCGGGGAGAGCAGCGGGGACATAGTGAGAGCGGGGAGAGCAGCGGGGACATAGTGAGAGCGAGGGGAGAGCGGCGTGTTTCAGCAGCAAGAGGAGAGGGAGTGCTGTCCAGGGGACTGCCGGGAAGGTGAGTGACTGATTGTTTAATTTAAAAACTTAATTCGTCTATAGGCGGAGTGCACGTGGGACTGCTGGGTAAGTGAGGTACATATTTGTGTGGTTGCTTTACCCGAAACACTACTTAGGTAGTGTCTCCCACCCATCCTCCACCTCTAACCAAAAAAAAAAGTTCTGTCTGTCGGATTGCTAAACTAACAAGTTTTCTGTTGTTGTTTTCTTTTGGTTTTTCAGTAGTTGGGAAGTTAGTTCAGTGGGAATGGATGCTAGGGCAGTTGAATGTTCATCCTGCAGAATGTGGGAGGTAAGGGTCACCTCGAGTGTCCCTGCTGGCTACATCTGCGGGAAGTGCACCCAACTCCAGCTCCTCGAGAACCGCGTTGGGGAACTAGAGCTGGAGATGGATGAACTTCGGGTCATTCAGGAGGCGGAGGGGGTTGTTGAGAGGAGTTATAGGGAGGTAGTCACACCTCAGGTAAAAGAAGAAGGTAGATGGTTACCATCAGGGGAACGAGAGTGAACCGGCAGGCAGTGCAGGGATCCCCTGTGGTTGTTCCCCTCAATAACAAGTATACCGTTTTGGATACTGTTGGGGGGGGGACTTACCAGGGGTAAGCAATGTGGCACAGGTCTCTGGCACAGAGTCTGTCCCTGTTGCTCAGAAGGGAAGGGAGAAGAGGAACAGAGCACTTGTCATTGGGGACTCCATAGTTAGAGGAACAGACAGGAGGTTCTGTGGGAACGAAAGAGACTCACGGCTGGTATGTTGCCTCCCAGGTGCCAGGGTTTGTGATGTCTCTGATTGTGTTTTTGGGATCCTTAAGGGGGAGGGGGAGCAGCCCCAAGTCATGGCCCACATAGGTACCAACGACATAGGTAGGAAGAGAGATGGGGATTTGAGACATAAATTCAGGGAGCTAGGGTGGAAGCTGAGCGCTAGAACAAACAGAGTTGTTATCTCTGGGTTGTTACCCATGCCACGTGCTAGCGAAGTGAGAAATAAGGAGAGGGAGGAGTTGAACACGTGGCTACAGGGATGGTGCAGGAGGGAGGGTTTTGGTTTCCTGGATAATTGGGGCTTATTCTGGGGTAGGTGGGACCTCTACAAACAGGATGGTCTTCACCTAAACCAGAGGGATACCAATATCCTGGGGGGAGAGATTTGCTAGTGCTCTTCGGGGGGGTTTAAACTAATTCAGCAGGGGGATAGGAACCTAAATTGTAGCCCCAGTGTACAGGATGTTGAGAGTAGTGAGATCAGGGATAGGGTTAAAAGTTTGAAAGAGGGCACCAGCAAGCAAGACGCTGGTTTGAAGTGTGTCTATTTCAACGCCAGGAGCATCCGGAATAAGGTGGGTGAGCTTGTAGCATGGGTTGGTACCTGGTATCTCGATGTTGTGGCGATCTCGGAGACAGGGGTAGAGCAGGGACAGGAATGATTTTTGCAGGTTCCAGGATTTAGATGTTTCTGTAAGAACAGAGAAGATGGTAAAAGGGGGGGGGGGGGGGGAGAGGCATTGTTAATCAAGGAAAGTATTACGGTGGCAGAAAGGACGTTTGAGGACTCGTCTACTGAGGTAGTATGGGCCGAGGTTAGGAACAGGAGAGGAGAGGTCACCCTGTTGGGAGTTGTCTATAGACCACCGAATAGTTCCAGAGATGTAGAGGAAAGGATTGCAAAGATGATTCTCGACAGGAGCGAGAGTAACAGGGTAGTTGTTATGGGGGACTTTAACTTTCCAAATATTGACTGGAAATACTATAGTTCGAGTACTATAGATGGGTCAGTTTTTGTGCAGTGTGTGCAGGAAGGTTTTCTGACACAGTATGTAGACAGGCGAACAAGGGGCGATGCCACATTGGATTTGGTACTGGGTAATGAACCCGGCCAGGTATTAGATTTAGATGTAGGTGAGCACTTTGGTGATAGTGATCACAATTCGGTTATGTTTACTTTAGCAATGGGCAGGGATAGGTATATACCACTAGGCAAGAATTATAGCTGGGGGAAAGGCAATTATGATGCTATTCGGCAAGATTTAGGATGCATAGGATGGGGAAGGAAACTTCAGGGGATGGGTACAATCGAAATGTGGAGCTTATTCAAGGAACAGCTACTGCGTGTCCTTGATAAGTAATTACCTGTCAGGCAGGGAGGAAGTCGTCGAGCAAGGGAACCGTGGTTTACTAAGGAAGTTGAAGCACTTGTCAAGAGGAAGAAGAAGGCTTATGTTAGGATGAGACATGAAGGCTCAGTTAGGGCACTTGAGAGTTACAAGTTAGCCAGGAAGGACCTAAAGGGAGAGTTAAGAAGAGAGAGGAGGGGACACGAAAAGTCGTTGGCGGATAGGATCAAAGAAAACCCTAAGGCTTTCTATAGGTATATCAGGAACAAAAGAATGACTACAGTAAGATTAGGGCCAATCAAGGATAGTAGTAGAAAGTTGTGTGTGGAATCAAAGGAGACAGGGGAAGCGTTAAATGGATACTTTTCGTCAGTGTTTACACTGGAGAAAGACAATGTTGTCAGAAGAGAATACTTAGGTACAGTCGACCAGGCTAGATGGGATTGAGGTTCACAAGGAGGAGGTGTTAGCAATTTTGGAAAGTGTAAAAATAGATAAGTCCCCTGGGCCAGATGGGATTTATCCTAGGATTCTCTGGGAAGCCAGGGAGGAGATTGCAGAGCCTTTGTCCTTGATCTTTATGTCGTCTTTGTCGACAGGAATAGTGCCGGAAGACTGGAGGGTAGCAAATATTGTCCCCTTGTTCAAGAAGGGGAGTAGAGACAACCCTGGTAATTATAGACCTGTGAGCCTTACTTCGGTTGTGGGTAAAATGTTGGAAAAGGTTATAAGAGATAGGGTGTATAATCATCTTGAAAAGAACAAGTTGATTAGCGATAGTCAACACGGTTTTGTGAAGGATAGGTCATGCCTCACAAACCTTATTGAGTTTTTTGAGAAGGTGACCAAACAGGTAGTTTGAGGGTAATGCGGTTGATGTGGTGTATATGGATTTCAGTAAGGCGTTTGATAAGGTTCCCCACGGTAGGCTATTGCAGAAAATAAGGAAGTATGGAATTGAAGGTGATTTAGCGGTTTGGATCAGTAATTGGCTAGCTGAAAGAAAACAGAGGGTGGTGGTTGATGGCAAATGTTCATCCTGGAGTTCAGTTACTAGTGGTGTACAGGATCTGTTTTGGGGACACTGCTGTTTGTCATTTTTATAAATGACCTGGAAGAGGGTGTAGAAGGATGGGTTAGTAAATTTGCAGATGACATGAAGGTCGGTGGAGTTGTGGATAGTGCTGAAGGATGTTATAGGTTACAGAGGGACATAGATAAGCTGCAGAGCTGGGCTAGGAGGTGGCAGATGGAGTTTAATGCGGAAAAGTGTGAGGTGGTTCACTTTGGAAGGAGTAACAGGAATGCAGAGTACTGGGCTAACGGCAAGATTCTTGGTAGTGTAGATGAACAGAGGGATCTCGGTATCCAGGTATATAAAACCCTGAAAGTTGCCACCCAGGTTAATAGGGCTGTTAAGAAGGCATTTGGTGTGCTAGCCTTTATCAGTAGGGGGATTGAGTTTCGGAGCCACAAGGTCATGCTGCAGCTGTACATAACTCTGGTGCGGCCGCTCCTGGAGTACTGCGTGCAGTTCTGGTCACCACATTATGGGAAGGATGTAGAAGATTTGGAAAGGGTTCAGAGGAGATTTACTAGGATGTTGCCTGGTATGGAGGGAAGGTCTTACGAGGAAAGGCTCAGGGACTTGAAGTTGTTTTGGTTAGAGAGAAGAAGGCTGAGAGGTGACTTAATAGAGACATATAAGATAGTCAGAGGTTTAGATAGGGTGGACAGTGAGAGTCTTTTTCCTTGGATGGGGATGACCAACACGAGGGGACACAGCTTTAAATTGAGGGGTGGTAGATATAGGACAGATGTTAGAGGCAGTTTCTTTACTCAGAGAGTAGTAGGGGTGTGGAACGCCCTGCCTGCAACAGTAGTAGACTCCCCAACTTTAAGGGCACATAAGTGGTCACTGGATAGACATATGGATGAAAATGGAATAGTGTAGGTCAGATAGGCTTCAGATGGTTTCACAGGTCGGCGCGACATCGAGGGCCGAAGGGCCCGTTCTGCGCTGTAATGTTCTATGTTCTATATCAAAGCACTGACATTAGGATTGGAAAGTCGGCACCTCACGTTTTCTACACAGTCCAGTTTTTGGTATCCCATTCATTCCAAAGGTTTTATCAGCAGTATTTTGTGGTTTTACAACAGAGTTGAGAGACAGCCCATTCAAATGGGTTACAATGAACTGAAATAATTCAATTGATCCTCAGTCAACCCTTAAACCAATTGGATGGAGTATCATCGCCATGCAGTGATCAACAATGAGCCTAGAAATAAAAACCACCTTCAATGAGCACCATATAGAATTGTCTGTTGTCAGAGAGGTAAATGCCTACTCAAACAGAGGATCATTTTTAAATGATTTCCATGTGGATTTGCACAGAATCCAATGACAGCTCCTGTCTTCTGAAGTTTAATATAATCAAAGCAAATGCTGATTACTGCCTGTAAATGGGCCAGTTATTCAAAAAAAATCACCACATCACTGCAGTGGCAACAGATCCTTAAAGTCATAATTATTTTATGTGGAGGGCCTAATTTTTTCCAAAGTTTTCCTTTTCATATGCAATTCTATCAGATCTGGATATGCACAGCAGTAAACAATGCAGAACTCTGGTTAAAAGCTGTGAGCCCAGGGGAAAAAGTTGAATTGGCTTCAATTGCAAATCCAAAAGGGGTGTTCGAACATTAACATTCAGATGTTGTGTGAAAATCAGTGCAGAAGAATTAAGAAACGAGTACAAATTGATCTGTCCTATTATTGACCCACCTGTTCCATTCCAAAGTACTGACAGCATATTTTTGTGAAAACTAACTTTAAGATATAGCCTTCCTTCAAGTAAGGGATCGACCACTGGGTGGAGTAGGAATGATGGGTTAATAGCCTTTCTTTCTTCAAAGTTTTTAAACTGCAGGAGGGAAAAGAAAGTCAACTTCACAGAGCAGAATACTGGCCAAGTAAGGCATTACTGTGGAACTATGTGGTATTAAATAACAGAAAACAAGCAATTTTTAAAAACTAAATTTAAACAATTCTTTTTTTTTTCAATTAAGGGGCAACTTAGCGTGTCCAATCCACCTACCCTGTATATCTTTGGGTTGTGAGGGTGAGACCCATGCAGACACAGGGAGAATGAGCAAACTCCACACGGACAGTGACCCGGGGTCGGGATTGAAACCGGGTCCCCGGCGCCGTGAGGCAGCAGGGCTAACCACTGCACAACCGTGCTGCCCAGAAAACAGGCAATTTGACTGAAATGAAAACAGAAAATGCTGGTGTCACAACCAGCATGGTGCTTACGGGGTGGCACAATTAGACTTCCCATAAACCTTGATGAATACGAGCTCCCCCGTTAAGGGGGCGGGGAACTCGAAAGCATGTTCAATTATCTCTTGTATAAGGTCGGCCTGTTTTGGTACCGACGGGAGAAAAACGGCAGGGATCTTGTTTCATAGAATTTACAGTGCAGAAGGAGGCCATTCAGCCCATCGAGTCTGCACCGGCTCTTGGAAAGAGCACCCTACCCAAGGTCAACAACTCCACCCTATCCCCATAACCCAGTAACCCCACCCAACACTAAGGGCAATTTTGGACACTAAGGGCAATTTATCATGGCTAATCCACCTAACCTGCACATCTTTGGACCGTGGGAGGAAACCGGAGCACCCGGAGGAAACCCACGCACACACGGGGAGGATGTGCAGACTCCGCACAGACAGTGACCCAAGCCGGAATCGAATCTGGGACCCTGGAGCTGTGAAGCGATTGTGCTATCCACAATGCTACCATGCTGCCCCTTTAATCTTTAATGTATTGTAGTTTAATAGTTTATTGTAATAAAACTTTATTTCATTTTAATTACTTGATGTGAACTGCTTTGAGGTCTACACAAGCTGGACAAACACAGCAGGTTTGGTGGCACCTACGGAAAGAGAAGCAGAGTTAGCATTTCAAATCCATAAAGCTCTTCTTCAGAACTGAAGAGGGATAGAAATGCAATGAATTATATAGTTGAAGAGAGGGGTGGCGGAAGCGGGCAAAATACAAGGACAGGGATATATCCGACTGAGTTTATCCAGCATTTTCTGTTTTTATTTCAGATTTACAGCATCTGCAGTATTTTGCTTTTATTAGGTCATTTGACTCATCTGGTCTATGCCGGTGTTTATGCTCCACACAAGCCTCCTCCCACATTACTGTTGTAGTGGGGTTTGGGACATAATAATAATCTTCATTATCACAAGTAGCCTTACGTTAACACTGCAATGAAGTTACTGTGAAAATCCCCTAGTCGCCACATTCCGGCGCCTGTTCGGGTACACAGAGGGAAAATTCAGAATGCACAATTCACCTAACCTGCACGTCTTTCGGGACTTGTGGGAGGAAACTGGAGCACCCAGAGGAAACTCATGTAGACATGGGGAGAATGTGCAGACTCTGCACAGACAGTGACCCAAGTAGGCAATTGGAGCTGGGGCCCTGGGGCAGTGAAGCAGCAGTGCTAATCACTGTGCTACCATGCCGCCCGTCAGGATTGATGTGAGACTGAGTACAGCACAGTGATCTAAGAAGGTACCTGACCCAGAGCCAGGAGCAGTATGTCAATGGACAGAAATGTGTAAAGACCTGGGATAGAGTTAGTTCCATACCCTCTAATGTATATATGTATATAATTATGAGTTGTTCATAAAGATTTGCAGTACTCAAGAGTACCACCAAGACAACTTCATGGTGTCGGAAGCAGGATCCTTCATGGTGGCAGTGTTCAGGTCAAAAAACCTTATCCTCACAAAACAAAGAAAAACAGATTCTGACCTGAAACAAACTCCCAACTGAAGTTACAGATACTGAGGAAATCTATGAGAAACAAAAACTTCGAGAGAGAGAGAGAGAGAGAGAATAGCTTGGAAGTGAAATGGTAGAAGTTTTACTCCAGCATAAAACTCCATTGAATTTCCCTTGAAAGTTCAGCTTCACAAATCAGAGCACACAGACTGCAAGGGCAGATAATATTTTCAGATTCAAGGCCAGCAAGTCTGAATTGAGATACTTGTAATATCCCGCAAGGGATTTACGGGATGGGAATGATTATCTTCTCCGTGGCCCTCGCGGAGTACGAGCTGTCCTGCTGAGGGGCAGGGGGATCTCCATCAACCTTTGTATAAAAGGTTGGCCAGTGAAACACCGACCAGAGAAGGAACCTGGTAGGGATCTGCTGGGTAGTGCAAATACCGTTAATATAAATAAACCTAAGTTCTTTATTTCACTCAATTTGAACTCCCCGTGTCCTTATTAAAAAAAACATTTTCATTAATTCAGTCAGGAATGCCGCTTGAAAGAAACCCGGGCTGGATTCTCTGTCGGCGGGATCCTGTGTTTTGCCAGCAGCGCACTCACGCCCGCGGAAGCCCAGTTGGACGGCTGGTGGGACAGAAGAACCCGCTGCCTCTCTCCAAACCTCATCTCTAACTCTGAGTCTCAACACGTGGCTCTCAAGCTCAGCAAAGAAAAACAAAATGTTGTCTACTTCGGGTACCATGTGACTGCTTGATTTCCTAAAGAGCAAGCCTGCAGTTCTTTTCTACAAGCCCTGACTTGTGGGACCATGCGGGCCCAGGAATAGGTAAGACCGTGGGGACTTGAGGCCGTGAGGGCTGTTTGATCCAGGGCCAGGGAGGCTTGCAAAAAGCCAGGGCCATGGGGCCCCAAGAGGAAGGCGAATGAGTGTGGGCGAAGGCGTGGGCGAGGGTGGGCAGGGGTGGGTGAGAGTATGGATGTGGGGAGCATGTGGGTTGGGTGAGGGTGGGTGAAAGTGGGCCCACCCCCACCCAGTCACAGCTTTCCTTGGGCCCCCCGAGCCACAGCACCCCCCCCCCCCCCCCCCCCTCTACAGCCAGATCAACTGTTGAACCCCTGAACAAGTCAACCCAGTTTGGGAACCCCCGTTGTGGACAATTCACTCTCTGACCTTCTACAAATTACCACTAATTAAGTTAAGTCGGCAGCCGTCGACCCTCAAAATCATTGCAGAACCGTCTTCTTCAGGCAGAAATGCGCTGCCACCATTTTGCAAAGCCTGCCAGCGACCAACAAGCCTGGGGAGATCCATTGCTCAGCAGTGAACAACCCTGCAACCTCAGAAGCCTGTAATCTCCAAAAGCTGTACCCACCCTTTTCAGAATCTTCAAACTGGTTCACAATTCCACCCTTCCAGCTCCACGGGGAATCACTCGTGACCCAGACCAGTCACAAAATTGGAGATTTTTTGAGGAAAAAAGTCCTAAAATATAGCATTGCTGTAGGTCTAAATGACAAAATCGGAAATGGAACAAGTCAATACACTGCTTTACTCAATTGGGGCAATTGCAGATCACATAAGTGGATGACAAGTTATTGATGAGTCATCTGTTAAAAATTTAATGATGTTTTAAAATACTTTAACGTTTTTTTCAAACTGAGAGCCAATAAAATATTGTAGAAAGCCAAATTTAATAAGACAGCTCAACTGCCCAGGGAACCTGTCCATTCACGATCTCCACAGGCTAGCCGAAGGAAATTAATTCAAAATCTGAGCTCATCCAAGACAGATTCATGGTGGGTGTTCTGGACCAGGTTTACCCAAACATTTGCAGTCACCACATGTCCAGAAGGAATATTTTTGACCTCCCAAGAGTACAGAAGAAACTCCTGAGAATCATCCTTATTTTGTTGAAGAATTAAACCACAAAATATATTATTAATTGCAATAGATGCAACATACCAAAACAAACTTAAAAGATGTTTCTATGTCTTATATGTACATATTTATTATAATAAAAGTGTTTGCTTTTCACAAATGCTTCCAAGTCTTATTTTCTTTTTCTCATTTTCAATGGGAGCACCAATGTACACACACTCCTTCAGCCATACCCACTACCACCCTCACTCACTATCACCCTTACCCACACCCTCACCCATTCTCACCCTCACCCACTCTCAATCTCACCCACCCACTCTGGTGCCCACCCACCCTCAACCAACCCACATGCTCCCCACACCCATACTCTCACCCACCCCTGCTCACCCTCACCCACACCTTTGCCCACACTCATTCGCCTTCCTCTTGGGGCCCCAGGCCTTGGCTTTTTGCAAGCCTCCCTGGCCCTGGAACAAACAGCACCCCCTCCCCCCCCGCCACACCGGCCAGGCTCTTCTCGTCCCAGCCCCCCGCCCTTCCCCCGGCCTCAACACTTCCTGGGCTCCTGCAGTCCTGGCTGATCTCCAGACCCCCACCTCAGTTCTTCTCACGTCCCCACGGTCTTACCTATTCCTGGGCCCGCATGGTGCGGTCTTCTCACAGTTCCCTCCACCCAGCCACAGCTCTCCTTGGGCAGCCCCCCCAGCCACAGCCTGCCCCCCTCCCCCACCCCTCTGGCCAGATCAACTGTTGAACCCCTGAACGAGTTAACCCAGTTTGGGAACCCCCATTGCAGACAATTCACTCTCTGACCTTCTACAAGCCAAAAATGATCTTATCCTCGACAAGGCGATGCAGCCAGTTAGACTGCTTGAGCTATACAAACAACACAGGATCATCCTGAGGACAGCGAACACTCCATGGGCTACAAAAATACTTTTATTTCATCTGATCAGGTCGCTAAAATGTCAGAAACCATTCAAGCCAAGGACCATTCAACCATTCAAGCTAAGATTTAGGGCAGCACAGTAGCATTGTGGATAGCACAATTGCTTCACAGCTCCAGGGTCCCAGGTTCGATTCCGCCTTGGGTCACTGTCTGTGTGGAGTCTGCACATCCTCCCCGTGTGTGCGTGGGTTTCCTCCGGGTGCTCCGGTTTCCTCCCACAGTCCAAAGATGTGCAGGTTGGGTGAATTGGCCATGATAAATTGCCCTTAGTGTCCAAAATTACCATCAGTGTTGGGTGGGGTTACTGGGTTATGGGGATAGGGTGGAGGTATTGACCTCAGGTAGGGTGCTCTTTCCAAGAGCTGGTGCAGACTCGATGGGCCGAGTGGCCTCCTTCTCCACTGTAAATTCTATGAAAACAAATCCTGCACTGTCCAGGAGAGTGACTTTGCCAGAGCTGCGGTACCAGGTGCACTCAGATTAGTGTCCTGTGAGGACAGCCCAGTCATTCCACTGCAATTGATAGGGACATTTTGGTAAACTGCACAAGTCAAAACCTACCACCACGCAGACATCCCAAAGGTAATCCACGAGATTGAGACCGAGAACCCAGCAAACACACAGCAATGCTTCTTGGGTGACATTAGGCAATGCGACTCATCATTTTGGAATGCTGACATCCTGGTCAATGACCATCTTACAAATTTTAAATTAGATTCATGTGTCAGCAGTCCTGTCAAGGAACCATAGCTCCAAGGCCTTTGGATTTGAATGATGGGCACCCCACTTTATGGAGCAGGGGGAATCTGACTCCCAGTCATAATCTTGGAACCACTAAGGTAAAGCAGCAAACAGATCTTTGAGCTGATATACTTTGTCTAGAATCAGCCTTTCTCTCTTCTGAGCATGCATGCCTGCATTGTTTTGGATCACCTCATATGGCAGAAGATGTCACGCCTACCTTGCCATTTGCCAGTCAAAACAGCACAGTCCTTTAAACACAAAAAAGTATTCAGACTCTGATTTTGCCTGTGGGGCTGGATTCTCCGTTCAGGAGACTACGTGCTCCCACCAGTAGAGCTTGCTACTGGTCTCAGTTGGAGCCAGGAGAGGTGCCCAGGGATAATTCCCTCTCCTTCACCGTGCTCATTTATGCATGGAGGAGAGCTCTCCGGATTCCAGATTACTTAAGATGCATTGAAGCGTGAAGGGAAAGATAGGTCCACAATCCGCCAAGCATCTGTCTCAAGTAATAAAACTGTCAATCACTGGCTAATGCACATATCGCTGTTTGAAATTGAATGGAAGATTTGTATTCCAAAGGCTGTTGAGGGATTTGAAGCTTTTTGAAGTAGGCTTGGCTTTCGAGGAAGCCTCTGACACTTGTAACAGCTGCTGTTTTAAACACTTTTGTCTGAGGCAGCAGATGTTAGGGAAGGGTGAGTGACAATGCATTGATGTTTAACACTACTGCCTGGACTGCTCTTCAGCTTTCAGGTAGTGTTCTCTGTTTGGGGTCTCTGTTGGGGTGCTGGAAGGGTCAGTGGGTGGGGAGCTCAACAGGGGCAGGATTTGTATTGAGGGGGCCTTCCAATGGACTTTGGGGGACACATCAGTTAGACACTGACTCCCTTGACCTACCACAGGGTCCACCGCGTCAGGACCAAACTTGGGAAAACTTGAATCAAATCCTCCCAGGAGGATTTCCCACTGTGGAGCCAGTGCATAAAGTGGGGGCGGGGCAGGGGGGGGGCACAGTCTTCCAGCCCATTAATCAGATGCAAATGGATAAAAATCACCGATGTACGTCCTCCCACTGACGTGGGGCATGTTGCTCACTTGCACCGCGGCTGGGGGACTCGAGATTCGGAATGGGATTGGCGGCCGACACCAATCCCGTTTTTCAGCCAACACTCCATTCTCCGCCAGATCTGGAACTCTGCTACCGGAATCGGGCAATGGAGAATCTTTTTTGGGAAAGCTAGTTTGTCCATCATGATTCCAGGTTCTGGAAAGTCCTCAAAAGCCAGACCAACTTCCCGCACTCAAAATTTCCATAACACCTCCAATGGAAGTGGTATCAGAACATGCGTGCCAGCCTGAGGAGCCCCTACCTCCAACTAGGATGATAGTACAGTTAGTAGCCGCACCACTCACTATGTACACATCGCAACATCCAGCCAGTGTGCCAGAACCACAAGGAATTCTGGAATCATAGAATTTACACTGCAGAAGGAGGCCATTTGGCCCATCGAGTCTGCATTGACCCTTAGAAAGACCACCCGACTTAAGCCCACACCTCCACCTTATCCCCGTAACACAGCAACCCCACCGACCCTTTTTTTGTGAACACTAAGGGCAATTTAGCATGGCCAATCCATCTAACCTGCACATCTTTGGACTGGGGGAGGAAAGCGGAGCACCCGGAGGAAACCCACGCAGACACGGGGAGAACATGCAGACTCTGCACAGACAGTGACCCAAGCAGGGAATTGAACCTGGGACCCTGGAGCTATGAAGCAACAGTGCTAACCACTGTGCTACCATGCTGAACCTTGCAGCAGTCTCTCACCATCAAACCAAAGAGGTGAACATTCTCTTCAATTATCTTCTTGCCACTGGAATGCCATTCCTCAGCTTCAGAGAGCTTCCTGACAGCCCAAATGGAAAAGAAGAAGAGAAGACACTGCCAAGCAGGTGAATACCATTTTTGTCTGCACAAGAAAAGATTACGCAGAACAACATCATTTAATGCCAAACCAGTCAGGCTTGGTTTAACATCAAACAATGGGAGAAACAAATGAAAGCACACCCAGGTCCAAGCCAACAACATGTACCAGAATCACCAGAGCTTACTACTCTCTCAATAAAATAGTGAACAAGATTTGAAATGATTATAAGGCCTCTAGGGTGCCTGAACTTCTAACTTTAAGGACTTGAAGGAGGAAAATGGAGTTGTGAGAATGTTATTAATGTTCATACTGTATTAGCAATAACACTGTCACAAGACTTATAACAATGAAAGACTTGTAGTAAACAAAAGTAACTATATCCATGGGATATAATGTTAATCTTTCATTGTCGCAAGTAGGCTTACATTAACACTGTAATGAAGTTACTGTGAAAAGTCCCTAGTCGCCACATTTCGGAGCCTGTTCAGATACATAGAGGGAGAATTCAGAATTCTCAGGTGGTACAGGAATTGAACCCGCACTGCTGGCCTTGTTCATCACAAATCAGCTGTCTAGCCTACTGAGCTAAACCAGCCCTCTAGATATAGAATTGGGGGAGGTATAGTAGTAGGTTCTGGTAAAACAGGGCTAATGTGAGACAGCATACAGTACTACCCACAAAGTGATGTAAGAAAACACATGACTTCCTGTTAAGAAACTCAAGACTACAATGCCTAATTCATGGTGTCTGAAGCTGGATTCTCTGGTTACTTCACCTCAATCAATACATCTGCACACTTGAATCAGCATATCAAAATAGACTTCCTACTTGACTTAATAAAGCTGCTCCAGCCAAAACATTCTGGCTGGAATTTTCCGGTGGCTGGGATTCACTTTTCCCGCTGGCAGCGCACACCCTCCAGTGGGTTTGCCGGGCTTTGGGTTGTTTGGATTTGGGAAATCGCATTGACAAGTGACGGGAAAATAGAGTCCCGCCGCCAGAGAATGTCGCGCTGCCGAGAAACATGAAGGTGGGGGACCGGAGAATGCCGCCCACTGTAACTGATACTTATCCATTGACAGCAACATCACCACCGTCTGCATTCCAACTGTCTGCATTTTACAAGAACATTAGTTTTTAGGGCCAAATCAGTGGAGCCCACAGTAATATTCAAGCAGCTCATCTATTTTAAAGTGATTACAAAAATGATTAGCTCCTGTATCAATGCACTGACGTTAGAATTACACAGTCTGTACCTCACTGTTTAATGCGCAATCAGGTCCTATTCTTCAACAGGCCTTATGTGCAGCTTTTGTAGCTGCACAACATTGCTGACAGGCAGCCTATTCAAACAGATCATAATAAACTGAAATAATCCCTCATATGAACTGGGCCCTCAACTCAGGAGTGCTGCTTCTCCCCTGCTCTTTATCCACTCCTGTTTATGTCCATACACCTGTCACCAGCCTGCCCCTGCCCCTCTGCTTCAGCCTGAGAGCAGGCACTAATGGACCACAGCCTTTCCCTCCTCATTGATGTCAATAGTGGTTACTGTTGTACAAATTGCTACAAGATCAGAAATTACCATCCAGAAAATACGGTACCCTTAATCACTAGCAACAGATAGGTTTTGGGTTAATGGGCACCTGTTATAGTGCAGAAATCCTTCATTGAAAGTACATTTAAATTCCCAGTTTTAATTCCCTGTCAGGAATCGTTTGGCTGACCGTGACCACGTTGCATTAGTTTTTCTCGCCTTCTTTGATCTGTCTGCAGCCTTTGACACTGTGGACTGGATTTCCCCCAAATCAGGATGACTCGGGAGTCCTTTGAAAACAGCAGGCTCATCCTGATTCAGGGATTCCCGATCCCATTGCCAGACTGTCTGATTTTCGGAAGTGTCTTTAAAAGCTGTGGGCAGGTCAAAAGCCCAACCTGCCATTCCTGACCTGGATGGCTCCATTGTGGGGATTGGTGTGTCTTCCTCCTCCGTAATTTTCATGGAGTCAGGCTAGATTTTTAAAGAGTCATGGTTAATGGCTTCTCAGGGGAGTCATGAACCCTAGTCTGCATGATGGAGAGTTGAAAAGGTCATCCTTAAGCCTCCCATATATTGTGAGGGCCACAAAGAATTCAGCATGAGTTTGTAGATTCAAACAGAAAGTAACTTTATTTACAACAATACATACACAGCAGCAACCGTTCACCATTGCTTCTTACTCTAGCCAGTACCACACTGGCCAGTTATTTATACAGGTGCAAATGCTAATGATTGGCCCGCCCCCTCATTCGGGGAGCTCATGCCCCAATAGTCCCCAGCAACCACCCATGACTCCTAATGCAGCAGCACCAAGCTATGGCACTGCCATGTCCGTTGACCCACTGTATAGAATTAATGACAGTGACAGTAGGACATGTAAAATAATCTTTAAAAACAATCATTCATTAATTTTTAAAAGCCATTTCACTGCAGGGCAATAATGGTGTCAATCATCCAGACTCATTAAAATTTCAGCTGCAGAAAACTTCTCGATAGAACATAGAACATAGAACAGTACAGCACAGAACAGGCCCTTCGGCCCTCGATGTTGTGCCGAGCAATGATCACCCCACTTAAACCCACGTAACCCGTATACCCGTAACCCAACAATCCCCCCATTAACCTTACACTACGGGCAATTTAGCATGGCCAATCCACCTAACCCGCACATCTTTGGACTGTGGGAGGAAACCGGAGCACCCGGAGGAAACCCACGCACACACGGGGAGGACGTGCAGACTCCACACAGACAGTGACCCAGCCGGGAATCGAACCTGGGACCCTGGAGCTGTGAAGCATTGATGCTAACCACCATGCTACCCCCTCGATCTTATGCAAATAACCATTGTCAAATTGACAACAGTGATCAGAGAGCTGGAGCTGCCAATCAAGCAATGTTTTGCCTGGGGCTCAACAAAAGTAATGGACGTCTGGGTTCTCAGCCCAGCATACATAATAAGGCTTGGTTCAACTGTAACTCAGCATACTTAAGGCATGAGGACAAGAGTAC
The DNA here is from genome assembly GCF_902713615.1 of Scyliorhinus canicula. Classification (NCBI taxonomy): domain Eukaryota; kingdom Metazoa; phylum Chordata; class Chondrichthyes; order Carcharhiniformes; family Scyliorhinidae; genus Scyliorhinus; species Scyliorhinus canicula. The sequence continues at coordinate 135,875,640 of NC_052147.1, forward strand.
TGTGGTTAAAGAAAAACTGTTCAAATGATCGTTATAGAAACAATGGAGTTTCAGGAATCTCAATTAGGATCTTTATCCTGAAATGAAAATTGCTTATTGTCACGAGTAGCTTCAATGAAGTTACTGCGAAAAGCTCCTAGTCGCCACATTCCGGCGCCTGTCCGGGGAGGCTGGTACGGAAAGGTGGAGAAGGTGAGACAATGATGGGCAGACAATGGTTGGATTGGGTCTGGGTGGAGAGGGACTCCTGCGAGAAGTCATGTTGAAGGGCTATGATAACAGCCCCACTCCCATTTGCCCCAGGGAAATACACTAATTGCTTGGTGGTTCTGTCATCGATAAAGATCTGGAATCAATTACAGAAGCACTTTAGGTCAGGGCAGGTGTCAGTACTGGCTCCGCTGTGAAGAAATTATAGGTTTATGTTCAGATGGATGGACGCGATGAATGGGAGGTCGCAGAGGGCAGGGGCATGGCGAATGAGGGATCTATTTCTCATAGAACAGTTTGCAGATTTGGCGGTGCTTCGGGAGAAGTTTGACTTACCGAAGGGGAGTGAGTTCAGATACTTGTAGATTCGGGATTATGCATGGAAGGAGCTGCCCGCATTCCCCAAATACCAGGGGGTGAAGATTAGCTGCAGTCTCATATACCCCAATATTGTCATAGAATCGCATAACCACTGAATGACACAGTACAGAGGGAGGTCATTTGGTCCCTGGGTTCTACACCAGCCCTTTGGCAACGTTTTCCAATTAGATCTGCTCTGCTGTTCTTTCCATGATGTCAGTAACTTTCTCTTGTTCAAGTTTTATCCAATTCCCTTTCAAGAATTACAATTGAAGCTCCTTCCACCATCCATTCGGGCAACACGGTGGCACAGTGGTTAACACTTCTGCCTCACAGCGCTCGGGACCCATGTTCGATTCCGAGCTCAGGTCACCTGTATGTGTGGAATTTGCACAATTTCCCCGTGTCTGCGTGGGTTTTCTCTGGCTGCTCCAGTTTCTCCCAATAATCTAAAGATGTGCCGGTGAGGTGGGGTTATGAGGTCACAGGGGTAGGATGGGGGAGAGTGGGCCTAGGTAGGGTGCTCTTTCAGAGGGTTCAATGGGCCAAATGGCCTCCTTCTGCACTATAGGAATTTTAATTCTATCACAATAACTTAATATGTAAAAAATACTTCCTCAATGCCACTTGAAACAGACTCTCCTTATTTACTCTATTAAAACGGTTCATGATTTTGAAAACTGCTCTCAAATTTCCTCTTAAACTTCTCTGCTTGAAAAAGAACTATTCCCTGCTTCTCTAGTTTTGCCATAATGCTAAAGTCCCTCATCCCTGGTTTCATCCTAATACATTTCTTCTGGACCCTATCTAAGCTCTTGACATACCTCCTAAAATGTGGTGCCCTGAATTGAACACATTACTCTAGTTGAGTCCGAACAACTGTTTACTAAATGTTCAGCACGACTTCCTTGTTTTTGTTCTCTATGCTCAATTTATAAAGCTAATGATCCCATGTTCTTTTTTAAATAGCCTTCTCAATCAGCACAGGTTAAGCATCCCTTATCCGAATGTGGCCGACTGTGTAATGGATTTTTGAATTTTTTGAATTACGGAGTATATTGTGGAGGTGCACGCTGGGAACTGCATATGTGCGGAATATTGGTAACTGCACAGGTGCGGCATGCGTGGGAACTGCACATGTGCAGAATATTGGTAACTGCACAGGTGCGGTGCATGTTGCAAACTGCGCGTGCGGAATATTTGGAACTGCACAGGTGCTGCGCGCATTGGAAACTGCACATGTGTGGAATATTGGGAACTGCACAGGTGCGGCATGCGTGGGAACTGCGCATGTGCGGAACTTTGGAACTGCGCATGTGTGGAACATTGGGAACATTGTGCAACATGAGCTGGGAACTGTGCATCGCCCTGGAGTCTTGTGGGATTTCCCATCAAGTTGGCGCTCAAAAAAAGTGCAGATTTTGGAATTTTAAATTTTTCTGAATTCGGATAAGGGATGCTCAACCTGTATTGTGACCGTTAAAAAATTGTGCACACTTATTTCAGGTCTCTCTGCTCCTCCACCCCTTTAAACTTACACCAATTAGTTTTTGTTACCTCTCAATCTTGCTACCAAAATATCACTTCACACATCTCTGCATTAACCTTCAACTGCCATAGGGCGGCGCTGAGGACCCAGGTTCGATCCCAGCCCCGGGTCACTGTCCATGTGGAGTTTGCACATTCTCCCCGTGTCTGCGTGGGTCTCACCCCCACAACCCAAAAAGATGTGCAGGGTAGGTGTATTGGACACGCTAAATTTCCCGTGAATTAGAAAAAAAAAGAATTGGGTACTCTAAATTTATTTTTAAAAACTTCAATTGCCATGTGTCTGCTCATTTTACCATTGTGTCTCCTTAAGTCTGTTCCTATCCTTTTAATTCTGTACTACATCTCTGAATTGCTTGTCACCTGCAAACTTTGAAATTTTGTTCTGTATAGCCAAAGTCCATGTTACAAAGGCAGTGGTCTTAATACCTACCCATGGAAACATCACTGCAGGCTGAAAACAGCAGTTCACCACTAATATGAGCTTTCTGCCCTACCATCAATCTTATCTCCGTGCTGCCGCTGACTCTTAATCCTGAGGGTTTCAGTTTTGTTAACAAGCATTTTAACATGGTACTTTATCAAATGCCTTTAAAAAAAACACACATCGACCATACTATCCTTAATCAAGCTGGGTAGCCACAATTTGCCTTCAACAAATTCATGCTGGTTTTCATTTACTACCCCATACTTATCCAAGCGACCATTAATTTCTTGGGCTGGATTCTCCAGTCCCCCAGCCGTGTGTTTCTCGGTGGCGCACTGTGGTGGTAGAATCCTCTGTTCCCGTCACTTGGCAATGACCATTATATCAACCCCACGTTGCCGGGAAACCCATGGGTGGGGGCGTGCTGCCTGAGGAAATGGAGAAAATTCCAGCCCATACCACCAATGTTGGACTGACTGATCTGTCTTTAATGGGGTATAACATTGCAATCTCCCAGACCTCTGGTACCACTCCATACTTATAACAGATTGGAAGACTGGGGCCAGAGCCTCCGCAGTTTCTCCCCTGTCTTCCAGGTCCCCCAGAACCTAGCATGCAATTCATCCGAACAGGACTCCCAAACGTTTATGTATCTATCTTGTATTTATCTACTTGTATTCTATTCAATATCATGACTATCTCCTCCATAACTGATACATTGGCAGCATCCTCTTCTCAAGTGAAGATAAATGCAAGGTGCTCATTTAGTACTCAGCCATGCCCTCATTCATACAAGGTGATCTTTCTTTTGTTTTCATTGACCACACCCTTAACTTAACACCACTTTTATAAAAAGAATGTTTGGTTACCTTTATGTTAGCTTAACAAAAACAAATTGTTATGGAAACAAATCCAAATCCAACCTGCCAATCATACTTTTTCTTTACCCCTGTAATTTCCTTTTTTAGACATCTGTATTTTATGTATTCAGCTTAGTGTCTTTAATGCGTCCTTGCATTTGTCATTGCCTCCATTTTCTTTCCCATGTTAATCTCTCCAACTAGATAGTTATCCAGAGAGATCCAGCTTCAGATGTTCCATCTTTTACACCTCATAAGCATATGCTTATTCTGTACCTGAACCATCTCAATTAGAAGGGTTCCCCCATTTGTGTTTTGCTACAGTTCTTGTGAATGTTTTGCCTACCCTTCTGTAAGATCTCTTATTCTATCTTCTAATAAGCCGATTGCACAGTTGATTAGATGTGTCCAAAATACAACTTTATTGCTAATTATTCACTTTCTGCACATGAACTAAATCAAAACTTAAAAACGAAAGTCAAACAATAAATACATGAGTTGGTCAAAAACACGGCAAAGGAAATCATTAATCATAAAAGCAAAAGGAAATCACTTTAAAAGTAAACAAACGGAATAATTCATGAATTCGGGAAGGCAGGAACTCAGGAACGAGTCCTTGACCACGAGGTCTTAATTTTAAGGGCATCCTTATCTATGGTCTAGTCCCTCATTTACTCTCTTTGGTTTCTAATTCTCAACTGAGACCTCCTGGTTTGTTAAAATAGATTTCTATTACTTTGAGGACAATTTATGAATTACAAATTGGCCATTACTTAAGATTGACTGGTATCCGTCAGGAATAATTCAGTTCCTGCATGCGCCGCCTTACGAGAATAAACTTCTCATGCCACCGCTAGCCATCAACCTTGCTGTAACTAATTATTTGATACATTCTTATTACGAAATGCACTGAAATATAATGGTATATTCATTATATGAAACATTTGTTGAAACAATGTCTGAATTTCTACAGGCTAAAGTTCAATAGTTGATTCATTATCTGAAACAATGACTATCCTTTCATTTTGCATCATTCCATTCTTTATCTATGTACTCAATCAGTACCTAAAGACATCAATAAATCAATGAATCAATAAATCAATAATCGATCACCATCTTTAATTCCACAAAGGGTCTTCCAGGAGTACCACTTCTAGGTAGAAATAAGCCAGGAGCAGCACAGTAGCATAGTGGTTAGCACAAATGCTGCACAGCTCCAGGGTCCCAGGTTCGAATTCCGGCTTGGGTCACTGTCTGTGTGGAGTCTGCATGTTCTCCCCGTGTGTGCGTGGGTTTCCTCCAGGTGCTCCGGTTTCCTCCCACAGTCCAAAGATGTGCAGGTTAGGTGGATTGGCCATGATAAATTGCCCTTAGGGTCCAAATTGGCCTTAGTGTTAGGTGGGGTTTCTGTGTTATGGGAATAGAGTGGAGGTATGGGCTTGGGTAGGGTGCTCTTTCCAAGAACCAGTGCAGACTTGATGGGCCTAATGGCCTCCTTCTGCACTGTAAATTCTATGAAAGGAGCAAGGATGCACTGCAGTAACTCACCAAGGTTCCTTAGACAACACCTTCCAAACCTACGACCAGTACCATCCTGAAGGACAAGAGCAGCAGATACCTGGGAACCTCACCACCTGGAGATTCCCTTCCAAGTCACTCACCACACTGACTTGGAAATATATCACCATTACTTCACTGTTGTTGGGGCAACATCCTGGAACACCCTCACTAACAGCACAATGGGTGCACCTACACCTCAAGGACTGAAGTGGTTCAGGAAACCAACTCTCCACCACCTTTGGAAGGGCAACTAGGGATGGGCAATAAATGCTGGCCTAACCAGCGACGCCCACATCCTGGAAATGAATTTTAAAAAGTACATGAGGGGCTTCACAAATGAAGGCGATGGCAACATTAAACCACCTTCATCACAATGATTTGGAGCCTAAAACCAGGGCAAAGACGGCATTGCCAGTGGCTGTGAAGGTCACTGTTGCCTTTACATTCAGTCATAAACTCAGGGATTAGGAACCAACATGCCTTCAGATGTGGTATGATTCACTATGACCAATCACAGTGTTTTTTTGAGGTAATGGCATACAAATTGACCGGAGAGAGAACGGAACTAACGTTTCAATCTGCAGATTCTTTGTCAAGGCGTCATCCAGACTTTAAACGGTAGCTCCGTTCTCTCTCCACAGATGCTGTCAGACTTGCTGAGAGTGTCCAGTATTTTCTGTTTTTGTTTCCGATTCCAGCATCCACAGTAATTTGCTTTTATAAAATGATTGAGTTTGGTCTCTGGATTTCCAGTATTTGACCAAACTTCTCTTTGAAGGCTGCTGTAAAAGTTCCAAATATTCAGAGGTTCAAGATAAAACATGTGAATTAGTAAGAAAGTGAAAAAGAGGAATCAATAGTTGTTAGTTGGAAGAACGATGATGAAATGGGTGGAACAGAATATTGAATGAGGTACCTCAGGTCCCTGTGCTCGGAACTCTGAATTGCATCAACAATTTAGACCCAGAAACTAAATGTAAAGATGCTAATTTTGTTGAAGAAGCCTTTCATGAGTGGAGGAAGATGGGGGAAGGTTGTTGGAGGAGGTGGGCTCACAATTAATGACATAAAATCTGTAATGGATCAGAAAATGGCAGGTACAATTTAGTGCAACATCTAAGGTACACTTGGGAGGACTTTTAACTTGCTGACAGACAGCTTAAAGGGTTTAAAGATGGGAAGACAAGCCAAACGGCCCCCATCCCGGGAAAGACCCCAAGCTGAAACCCTCCAGTCTAGCCCGAGATCCCCCAACCCATACCTCCCATGAAGGAACCCCCACCCCACCCTGGAGGCAAGTGTAGCGAGGTTACTCATCCCCCTACCCCCCCCCCCTCCCCCCCGCTCCCCGTGGAGTGCAAACCACCATGTCCTCATTTCTCAGGACTTGCACCAATACCAGTGGCCTCTCGGGGGATGGGGAGGGGTGCGGGTGCATCACAGGAAGCCTTTGAATCGGGTATCCAACCCGATAATTTCATTCATAAAATGCAGATGAGGACTTTTCAGAAACCCCTCTTGTCTAACGGACAGGCTGGCAGACTCGCAACGGGTTTGACACCAAACATGAAACCCCCTTTTGCCCCACGCCTGATTCAAGGGGCCGCCGCCGATCCCACTGCTACCTAGCAGTCCCAGAGATGCCCCCCAACGTAACTCAATGTAAAATTCACCCAGTCTGGATGGCATATACCCTAGGTTGATGAGAAAATTAAGAGTAGAGAGGGTGGAGGCTCTGGACACAAACTTCCATCTTCTTCAGATATGGTTGCAGTACCAGAGGAGTGGAGGATTGCAAATGCTATACCTGCTTTAAAAGGGTGAGAGGGACAAATGCAAATAATACAGCTCAGTCAGCTTTGTGTTGATGTTGGGGAAAACCTTCGAGACAATAATCTGAAACAAAATTAATTGCCACTTGGAAAAATATGACTTAATAAGTGACAGCCAGCATGGATTTGTCAAAGGCAAGTCAAGTTTGACTAACTTGAGTTTTTGATGAAGGAATGGAGAGGGTTGGCAATGATGTGGAGTGTATGAAATTAAAAAAACTTTTGATAAAGTACTGCATAAACTTGTTTGGAACATTGAAATCCATGGGATTAAAAGGCAGTGGCAGCATGTATATGAAATTGGCTGTTTTTTAAACAGGAGGAAAGTACATGGCTGTGTCTCCCAATGGTCAGTATCAGGGAAGCCGCTCTTTTTGATACAGAGTGGTTGGCACAGCTGCTTCACAGCTCCAGGGCCCCAGGTTGGATTCCTGACTTGGGTCACTGTCTGCGTGAAGTCTGCACGTTCTCCCTGTGTCTGCGCGGGTTTCCTCCGGGTGCTTCGGTTTCCTCACACAGTCCAAAGATGTGCAGGTTAGGTAGATTGGCTATTCTAAATTGCTCCTTAGTGTCCAAAAAGGTTAGGTAGGGATACTGGGTTACGGGGATAGGGTGGAGGCGAGACTTTGGGTAAGGTGCGCTTTCCAAAGGCCAATGCAGACTCGATGGGCTGAATGGCCTCCTTCTGCACTGTAAATTCTATGCTTCTATGATTCTATGTTAATGATATGAACTTAGAAATACAGGGCATCATTTCAAAGTTTCCAGGTGACATGAGATTTGAAAATGTAGTAAACAATCAGGGGTATCAGACTTCAGGAGGACATGGGCAGACTGGGGAGGTGGCCAAACACATGGTAGATTCAATTTAAAGCCATGAAGTGCAAAGTGACGTATTTTGGAAGGAACATTATGGAGAAACAATATAAAGTAAATTATACAATTTAATGGGGATTTAGGAAGAGATCTGGAAGTATGTGCACACAAATCTTCGAAGGTGGACAGAACATTGAGAAAGCTTGTAGAGAGGCATACAGGTTCCTCAGCTTGAAAAAACAGAAGCAAGGAGCAGAAAAAATGAAGTTATGCTGAACCTATAACTGATTGGGCGCCATCTGGAGTATTACATTCAGTTCTGGCCAGCACTTTAAGGTGATGTCAATGCCTTAGAGAAGGTGCAGCAAAGATAGACTAGAATGGTACAAGTGATGTGGGACTTCAATTCTGATTAGTGCAAGGGTTGAGAATCAGAGGCTGTGGACTCAGCGTGACTGGCTCAGGAACTGGAATGCACTGCCTGAGAGTGTGGTGGAGGCAGATTCAGGCGTGGCTTTCAAAAGGGAATTGGATAGCTATCTGAATGGAAAAAACGTTTCAGGGTGATGGGAAAAGGTGTGGAAGTGGGACTGGTGGAGTTGTTCTTTCAAAGAGCCAGCGTGAACACAAGGAGCCAAATAGTTTCTCCCTGCACTGGAATCGTTCGATGATTCGCTGTGGAGGCACGAGACAATCATGCACTGTTCTCCTTAAAGATGAGAAGTTTGAGGGGAGTTTAAAAGAAGTGTTTAAAATCATGCACAGTTTTCATAGAATATATAACAACAACTTGTATTTTATATAGAGCCGTTAAACATAATAAAATGTGCCAGAGAACGTCACGGGGCTATTCCATAACAAAATATGACCCCAAGCCATATAAGGAGATCATAGAATCCCCACAGTGCAGAAGGAGGCCATTTGGCCCATTGAGTCTGCGCTGGCCTTCTGAAAGAGCACCCTACCTAGGCCCAAACCCTCACTATGCCGTAACCCTACCTAGGGCCAATTAAGCATGGCCAATCCACCTAACCTGCACATCTTTGGACTGTGGGAGGAAACCGGAGCTCCCAGAGGACACCCATGGAGACACGGGGAGAAAGTGTAAACTCCACACAATCATCCGAGCCCAGAATTGAACCCAAATCTCTGAGATGTTAGGGCAGATGATCAAAAGCCTGGTCAAAGAAGTAGGTTTCAAGGATAAGGAGTGAATTCCAGAGTTTAGGACCGAGGCAACTGAAGACACACCACTAATGGTTGAGTGACTAATATTGGGGAGCTCACAAGATCAGAATTAGAGGGTCTAGATTATCTTGGAGAATTGTGGGGCTCGTGGGAATTGCAGAGATTTAAAGGGGAAAGGCCGTGGGAAGTATTTGAAAACATGATGAGAATTTTAAAATCGAGGCATTGTTTACCCAGGTGCCCAAGTAGATCAATGAGCACAGTGGTAATGGGTGAATGGGATTTGGTGCAGAGACATGGGCAGCAGAGCTTTGGATGACCTCAAGTTTATAGATGGTAGAATGTAGGAATGAAGAATGTAGGAAGCTAGCCAGGAGTGCGAAGAATGACCAAGAGTAGAGGTAAATATGTCAAGGATGAGGAGAAAATGTTTCCACTGACAGAATAGTCGGTAAGAGTGGACACATATTGAAGGTCATTAGCAAGAAAAAGAGGCACAATGAGAATTTTTGTTTTTACACAGCACTTTCTATGATCTGGAGTGTGTTGCCTTAATGGGTGGTAGAGACAGAATTAATAATACTTATATGGCCCAGATCTTCCATTCTCTGGAGGGTCGTACCCCGGAGGATGTGCTGAGGTTCCTCCCTGGAAGTCCACCGACTGCCCGGGAAGTTCCAGCTTCCAATGGAGAATTAGCCTGCACCTGGAACCATCCCAACCTCCGATTTGAAGTTGGAGACTTCAGGTGGTTCCGTCTCTCTGAGAATAGTCAGCCAGGAAATGTTAGAAGAATTGAAACCAGTTCTAAGGTAACTATGATACTGACTCCCCTGACACTCCACTGACCAACTAATATCCCCACCCTCAATCCACCCCTTTAACTATACTTCCACATAACCCAAAGCCACCCCCAAATACTCCTGGATTACCCTCCAGACCTCCTCAACTCCGTTCCCCTCCCCACCTCCCCCCCACCCCTGACCATGCTTATGTCCCTTACATTTCTCTCCCGTCAAAGAGGCTGGGTCATTTAAACTTAACAGTTCACAGAAGCTGACGCTGTAAAAAGGGGCTGTGGTTTCCTTTACTTCAATGTTGCTGCACTGCACAGAAGGAACAATGGGAGCAGTTGTGCTGCACATTTCTCAGCTGGCCAAGGCCAGAGGTTCGAATGCAAAATATGCAGCTCGAGACTAAGGTAAGTAAGAAGGAGTAGAGTGACAATCCAATGGTTATTGTCACTCCATGGAAGCTTCAGGTCAATTGTTTTTAAATTGTGTGTGTCCCAATCTTTATTTTGTTTTCTGTATAATAATTTTAAAGTAATTTATAATTCCCATTTTAAACTCCTGCTTTGCTGTCTGTAAGGATTCTTCGATTTGACTCATTTACCAGCAGGCCTGCTACTTATCCTGTTTGCAAACACCATATAGGTCTTTTCTGGGACCTCTGGGTCTCTCAAGGACTGGTTTAGCACACTGGGCTAAATATCTGGCTTTTAAAGCAGACTACGGCAGGCCAGTAGCATGGTTCAATTCCCGGAACAGGTGGCGGAATGTGGCGACTACGGGCTATTCACAGTAACTTCATTTGAAGCCTACTTGTGACAATAAGCCATTTTCATTTCATTTTTCTGGAAGGTGGTTAATTCAAATTGACATAATGAAAGAGGCAATCTGAACTCTAATGCCTGCTTAAAATTATATGTGTGAACATTTTCAACGTGATTCATGAAGGCCATTCCTTCAACACTGACTGCAAAATCCAGACCAACATCTGTACTTCTGGGGGAGATGAAGGAGGGGAAGACAAGATTTTAGTTCCTGCATAATGAAGGCTATTTTTAAATCCGGCATCATAACATATTAATTGACATTTACAAACACATTCTAAAACTCAAACAGTGTCAACCTTGTTTGATACAATTAAAATTCAAATGCCGTGCATCCCAGGCAAAATGTGCACCCCACCCAGAAAGTACTCGATTATAAATCTCCGCGGGTAGAATAAATGGCAAATGACTAACGAGAAAGTCAAGGAAAGGAAATATATTCCCTTCAAAGTACTTCCTGCCTGAGGGGAAGCCTTTGCTGCTTACCTGCTCATAAGACAGCTGAAGATTTCTGATGAGATGCCGAGGGAGAAAGCCACAGCAGTTGACTAATATTCTTCCTGCAGGACACATTCATAACATAATGATTACTGTCTCAGAGACTGCATATTAATCTTTTAACCACGATTTGATTCTTATTTTTCAAACTTTCTTATTTCTGAAAAAAAAGCATTCCTCCAATGTAATAAAAGTTATAAAGAAAGTTTCTGTGCTGTCAAGGCAAAACCAGAGAGAGATCAAAAGTTATGTCTTTCAGATTTACATAATTAAACTTCCAGTCAGTCATTGCAAACTAGCAAGTGAGCAATGTAATATTTATGTATAGCTATTCCAAACACATGCAGTGAAGTCTTGGAATAAATCATAAAGAGATAAATTAAAAGAAAATTGAGTCTTTCATAAACATCTTGTAAATATTGAGAAATGTAAAATAACTTCTTAGCTGGTGTTAACTGTATCCCATCACTGTGGTGACATTGGGTAGGATTCTCTGTTGGGGAGAATAAGGCTTCCAATTTAGTGGACTCAAGTTAAAGTCCGTTGAATGGCACATTTAGGTGCAGCGCTGACAAGCACCCTGCTATCCAATGGCACTTTGTCTTTTTCTTGGCCTCAGGGAGTTTCTCCCTGTCGAGGCCGAACTTAGAGTGATTTCCTGCTGGTGAGCTTCAATGGCTCCTTGCAGATTGGGGCGCCATTTTGTCTGGGGATCTTTAACCCCTCCCTTTTAGACCCCCCCTCCCCTCGTTTGTTTGCCCACCCAACCTAATGGAGGTCCCTGGGAACCCCCTCATCCCCCCTCCACTTAGAAAAGGCACCCTCAGGCCTGACCCCTGGAAGTGCCATCCGGTCACTCCTGGCAGTGCCACGTATCCTGGCAGTGCCAATGTGCCAGAGTGAGTGCCAGGTACCACTCTGCCTATCCCTGGCCACCCAGGGGTCTCCAATTTCCTGGGAGTCACCCCCAGGTGCCGTTACAACTGGTCCACGATGGTGTGGGCCAGTACCTAAGGCCACCCTGGTGAGGTCACCCAGGCGCAGACGATGCGTTTCGGCTGCAACTCTTAATATTTAGGTGTGGATCTCGCCCAGCGAGGATGAGAGCCAGATCATGCCGGGCGCTGCGGGTTGGGTGGCACGCGCAAGGTTCCACGCCTGACATGGAGCCCAGTTTGAGGCTCACGTACAATTCACCCGCTGTGCCTGTATCCACATCAGGAGCAATGGGGGTCACTGAATCGTGCCCTGAGCGTTGCCACCGGGACTGAATTGCGTCTGGTTCATGTTCCCGGTAAGGGCGCTATTCGGGAAGCAAGTCAAGACATGCAAATGGGCCAGCACTCTGCCCATGTTAATTGGGAGAAATTCCCATTCCCGCTAGCAACTGATTCGCTGGAGCTGGAATTGGCACTGGAGAGCCGAATGAGCTGAAGCTGCTTATAAGCGGCCCACTCCCCACACACTCTCATTCCAGCCAAGAAGATGGAACAAAGGAAACCGGCTCCAAGATTTACCGAGTCAGAGCTTGATCACATGCTGGATACAGTGGAGGAGAGGAGGGACACCCGGTTCCCCAGGGTGGGCAGTGGACTCAAGCTCACCATTGTTACCACATTCTGGAAGGTGGTGACAGAGGTGATGAGTGCTGCCATCCTCACCAGGAGGACTGGTACCCACTGCTGCAAAAAGATGAATGACTTCCTCAGGGCTGCACAGGTGAGTTACCACCTCTGTGCCCCTGGCATCACTCTTGTCCCTCACTCCCAACATAACCCCTCAATCCCCGAGAAGCCAACCAAAACCCGTGTCTGCATCTCTCTTTAATCCCACCCTTCATCAAACCCCAACACCTGTATTGTCCTCTTTGGCCAGGTGCCTTGCACACTCATTCCACCAGCTACAGACCCCTTGTGTAACTTACCTCCATGCGACGCACCATACCCTGTGTGTCCCCGAGGACAAGCTGGCCCATAATCGCAGAGAGCACCAGAAAACTGGAGGCGGCTTCACAGACCTGCGAGTCCAAACCCCCAGGGAGCAGAGGGCGATGGGGCTAGCGGGTGAGGCTTCTCAATTCATCGGGCGGACCGCACCTCGTCATCAGGCAAAGCAAAGTGTGGAGGGGTTTGCCTCCTCATCAACTCCTCCTTGTGCTTGGATGAGGTGACCTACTGCCTCCTGGACCTGGAATACATGACTGTGAAGTACCTCCAGTACTACCTTCCACGTGCGTTCACTTCAGCCATTATCACAGCGGTCTACTTCTCACCCCAGGCGGAAGTGAAGAAGGCGCTGGATGAACTGTAAACAGATTTTAACAACAATGAAACAGTACACCCGGGGTCTTCAACAAGGCCAACCTCAAGAGTGAGTGTACTGCCAAAATTCCACCAGCACATCTCCTGTCCCACCAGGGGCGACAACACTCTTGACCACTGCTACTCAAAAATCAAGGACGCCGACCGTTCCATCTCCCGACCGCACTTTGGAAAATCAGATCATAAAATGGTGCTCCTTCTCCAGGCATACAAGCAGAATCTTAAGCGAGAGAATCCGGCTAAGAAAGTCGTGCAGTGCTGGTCTGAGAAGAGCTCCTAAGTGACTGTTTGGAGACAGTGGACTGGTCCATATTTAAGAACTCAACGACCAACCTAAATGAATATGCCACTACTGTCACAGACTTCATCAGCAAATGTGTGGACGACTGTGTGCTAAAGAAAGCAGTACATATCTTCCCAAACCGGAAACCATGGCTTAATCAGGAGATTACTCCCTACTGAAGGACAGGTCTGAGGTGTTCAAGTGTGGCGACCCTGACCAATACAAACATTCTAGGTACGACCTCTGCAAAGCCATCCGGGATGCCAAGAGACAATATCAGACCAAGCTAGAGTCACAGTCTAGCATTAAAGACTCTTGTCGAATGTGGCAAGGTCTAAACCACATAACGGGCTACAAAGCAAAGCTGAGCAGTATCTCTGGCAGCAGGGCACCCCGATGGACTCAATGCATTCTATGCTCGGTTCGAGCAGGAAACCATCAATCCACTGTCGAGTGCCCCAGCAGCCCAAAACACACCTATACCACCGTCACAGCTTCCGAAGCCAGATCGGCCTTCCTGAAAGTGAACCCTCGGAAGGCGACTGGTCCTGACGGGATCTGTGGTCGTGCACTCAGAGACTCGTTACATCTTCAACCTGCCCCTATTCCACTCCGAGGTCCCCACCTGCTTCAAGAAGACCATCATCATACAGGTGTCAAAGAAGAAACAGGCAACGTGCCTCAATGACTACTGTCCACTTCAATCGTAATGAAGTGCTTCGAGAGGTTGGTCATGAAGCACATCAACTCCATACTCCCAGAATGCCTTGATCCACTGCAATTCGCATATTGCCGCAACTAGTCGAAAGCAGACGCCATCTCCCTGGCCCTATACTCATCCCCAGAGCATCTTGACAACAAGGACTCCTACATCAGACTCTTATTTATTGACTACAGCTCCGCCTTCAACATCATAATCCCAGCCAAGCTCATATCAAAGCTCCAAAACCTAGGACTTGGCTCCTCACTCAGCAACTGGATCCTCAACTTTCTGACCCACAGACCTCAATCCGTGAGAATAAACAACAACATCTCCTCCACGATAGTCCTCAATACCGGGGCCCCGCAAGGCTGCGTACTTAGCCCCCTACTATATTCCTTATACACACACGATTGCGTGGCAAAATTTGGTTCCAACTCCATCTGCAAGTTTGCTGACGGCACAACCATAGTGGGCCGGATCTCGAACAACGACGAATAGAATACAGGAGGGAGATAGAGAACCTGGTGGAGTGGTGTAACTACAACAATCTACCCCTCAATGCCAGCAAAACTAAGCAGCTGGTCATTGACTTTAGGAAGCAAAGTGCTGTACACACCCCTGTCAGCATCAATGGTGCTGAGGAGGAAATGGTTGACAGCATCAGATTTCTAGGTGTGCACATCACCAAAGATCTGTCTGGTCCACCTATGTCGACGCTACCACCAAGAAAGCACAACAGCACCTAAACTTCCTCAGGAAACTAAGGATATTCGGCATGTCCACACTGACTCTTATCAACTTTTACAGATGCACCATAGAGATCATCCTATCGGGCTGCATCACAGCCAGATATGGCAACTGCTCGGCCCAAGACCGCCAGAAACCTCAGAGAGTTGTGAACACCGCCCAGTCCATCACACAAACCCACCTCCCATCCATTGACTGCAGCTACACCTCCCACTGCCTTGGGAAAGCGGACGGCATAATCAAAGACCCCCCACCCAGCTTACTCACTCTTCCAACTTCTTCCATCGGGCAAGATAGTCTGAGAAAAGTCTGAGAACACGCACAAACAGATTCAAAAACAGTTTCTTCCCTGCTGTTACCAGACTCCTAAACAACCCTCTTATGGACTGACCTGATTAATACTACACTTCTGTATACTTCACCCGACGCTGGTATCTATGAATTTACATTGCGTCCCTTATATTGCGCTATTATGTATTTTCTTTTTCATTTATTTTCTTTTCATGTACTAAATTATTTGTTTGAGCTGCTTGCAGAAAAACACTTTTCACTGTAACACATGACAATAAACAAACAAATCCATCAAGAAAAGACTGTCTCGGATGCAGAGCACTTAGCAACCAAGTGAGATCCCAATGCAAAATGATGTCCCTGGAGCAAGTGAATTACCCCTCTCCCACAGGCCACTCCTTCCCAAGATCTCACCATGTCTTGTCTTTTGTCTTGCAGGATCACCAACACCACAACGTTGGACTGTCCGGGCCTATCACTTCTGGAAAGTATGATCCATCACTGGTGGAGATGCAAACACAGAGCCAGGATTTACAGGAGGGGCTGTCTAAAGCCTGATCACCATCTACAAGGCAGGAGCCAGGAGTGCATCTCCAACAACACTCAAGAAGCTCAACACCATCCAGGACATAGCAACTTTGTGATTGGCACCCCTTCAACAAACATTCACTCCCTCCACCACCACCAACCAGTGGCAGCAGTCTGTACCATCTACAGGATGCACTGCAGGGACTCACCAAGGTTCCTACAGCACAAGGGAAGCAAAGAATGGGATCACCACCACTTGGAAGCTACCCCCCACGCCAACCACCATCCTGACCTGACAGCATCTGTACTTACACCTTAGGAACTGCAGCGGTTCAAGAAGGTAGCTCATCACCACCTACTTAAGGGCAATTCACTGTGGGCAATAAATGCTGGTCAATCAGCAACACCCACATCCCAAGAATGAATGAAAAAGAAATGTAAGTGTTTGTCGAAACTATCTGCTTCTGCATTACTAGCTAGCTTTCTCTTGTAGTCTTCTTTCTCCCTTTTTATTTTTTAGCCATGCTTTGTCAATTCTCAACATATGACGAATCTTCTGAGCTATCACTAACCTTTGCAGATATAATAATCTTTATTGTCACAAGTAGGCTTACATTAACACTGCAATGAAATTACTGTGAAAATTTGAATTTCAGACTCTTATTTAACTTAGATAAATCAAAAGCATTGATTAAATTAGCAGCTGCTCCAGTGTCCAGTTTGAACACAATTTCGAAACCATTAACTTGTAATGGTGTGTTCCATTCAGCTTCCGAGCTGATTGATTTTATTGGATGCAAGATCTGTGGATAGGAATTGCACTTTACAGTTGTCTAGTACTTCTCAACAATACCAACAAAGAAAGAATCTTCAAGAGAATAGGCATCTATATTATTAACATCAGGGTTATCCATCTTGAGGTATCTGCACTTGTATGAATGCTCTGCACATTCATATTTAAAAAAAAATAAAATTGGTTTTTGAAAGTGTGTCCCTTTTAATGTTGATCTGCACTGCACAGCGAAGTGATTCATTTTGCCACATTTAGAGCAAACATTTCCATGTGCCGGGGATTTTTTATGTTGGTGGGCGTGTCCACAATGTCCACACGTCATGACAGTGCTTTCGTCATGCGCAAAATGGCTTTGCACATGCGCAGAATGGTCTTCCGTTTTACGCTGGTTTTTGTAGTGCGCATGCGCAGAACGGTAATGTGCATGTACAAATCCTATATGGCACATCACCGGTGGCTTGAGCAAAAGTAGCAGTAGGCTGCTCAGGTCCCTGCTTTAACTGGTGGGAAACTCTTTGATTTTGAAGTATATAAAAAGGAAGAGAGTAACTAAAGTTGATCCGTTAGAGACAGGTGCTGAAAAAGTTATCATGGTGGATGAGGAAATGGCAGAGACATTGAACAAATATTTTGTGTCCGTCTTCACAGTAGAAGACACAAGTTACATCTAATCATATATCGTTAGAAGAAGAGGGGCAGCAAGGTAGCATTGTGGATAGCACAATCGCTTCACAGCTCCAGGGTCCCAGGTTCGATTCCGGCTTGGGTCACTGTCTGTGCGGAGTCTGCACATCCTCCCCGTGTCTGCGTGGGTTTCCTCCGGGTGCTCCGGTTTCCTCCCACAGTCCAAGGATGTGCAGGTTAGGTGGATTGGCCATGATAAATTGCCCTTAGTGTCCAAAATTGCCCTTAGTGTTGGGTAGGGTTACTGGGTTGTGGGGATAGGGTGGAGGTGTTGACCTTGGGTAGGGTGCTCTTTCCAAGAGCTGGTGCAGACTTGATGGGCTGAATGGCCTCCTTCTGCACTGTAAATTCTATGAAAAAAAAAGAAGAAGCGAGGGTAACCTCAGTGCTAAAAAGTGAGGAAATTAAGGAAATTAATATCAGCAGAGGAAAAGTACTGGAAAAATGTAAGTGACCAAGACCCGACAAATCCCCAAAATTGATGGTCAACGTCTTAGTGTTCTAAAAGAGATAGCTCCAGGGATAGTGCTGCTACTGCTGTGATTTTCCAAAATTCTCTAGATTTTGAAACTGTTCATAAGAATGTAAGCTTGTAAGTCAAGAAAGCAGGGAGAGAAAAAAAACCTGGAAATTTCAGACCAGTTAGCCATCAGTCATTGGGAAAATGCTGGCATCTATTATTAATGCATTGAGAAAATCACAGCTTTATCATGGTTTTACAAACAGAAATCTTGTTTGACAAATTTATTAGAGATTTTTGAGGATGTAACTGTTGGGTAGATATTGTGAAACCAGTAGATGCAGAATACCTGAATTTCCAAAGAGGGAGGTGAAAATGACTAGGGGCTTTTCACAGTGACTTCATTTGAAGCCTACTTGTGACAAAAAGCGATTTTCATTTCATTTCATTTTCATTCATTTCATCCCCGCCTCTCACAGCTCCAGAACCCAACTCCCGCCCCCTGCTCTCACAGCTCCAGAACCCAAGCCCCAACCTGTGGTCTCAAAGCTCCAGAACCCAACCTCCATCCCCTGCTCTCACAGCTCCAGAACCCAGCCCCCATCCTCTGGTCTCACAGCTCCAGAACCCAACCTCCATCCCCTGCTCTCACAGCTCCAGAACCCAACTCTCATCCCCTCCTCTCACAGCTCCAGAACACAACCTCATCGCCTTCTTTCACAGCTCCATAACGCAACCCTCATCCCCTCCTCTCACAGCTCCAGAACACAACCTCATCACCTTCTTTCACAGCTCCATAACGCAACCCTCATCCCCTCCTCTCACAGCTCCAGAACACAACCTCATCGCCTTCTTTCACAGCTCCATAACGCAACCCTCATCCCCTGCTCTCACAGCTCCAGAACGCAACTCCCATCCCCTGCTCTCATAGCTCCAGAACCCAACTCCCATCCCCTGCTCTCACAGCTCCAGAACCCAACCTCATCCCCTCCTCTCACAGCTCCAGAACCCAACTCCCGCCCCCTGCTCTTACAGCTCCAGAACCCAATCCCCATCCTCTGGTCTCACAGCTCCAGAACCCAACCCCCATCCCCTGCTCTCACAGCTCCATAACGCAACCCTCATCCCCTCCTCTCACAGCTCCAGAACACAACCTCATCGCCTTCTTTCACAGCTCCAGAACCCGACCCTCATCCCCTCCTCTCACAGCTCCAGAACCCAACCCTCATCCCCTCCTCTCACAGCTCCAGAACCCAACTCCCGCCCCCTGCTCTCACAGTTCCGGCAATGCTCTCTGCCACCACCCCCCCCCCCCCCCCACCTGTACTTGTAAGAACTCACATACTTGACTGTTTCCCTCAGGTTTTCTCCACGAGAGTTGGTCACCGTGCCTTGGGAAAAGTTTAATTTTCAATATACAACTACCCAGTTTCACCTGAGTACCTAAAAAATTGCCCCGCTCCCGCCCTATTTCTCTGAGAAAAGCATGATGGTGGTGCAATTGCTTCCTCCTGACGTAATACAGTAGTGTAAGTTGGCTATGATATTGAGCAATGGCTGACCTGCAACAGAAGCTTGAATATTCTGCACCATCAGGAGCGAGATGCTGATCAAGATGCAGTGCGTGGAAAGCCTGCAGAACTTCACTCTTTCTGATCAGAGAATGGGAAATGACAATGTGATAACCCTCACCAGACCCAGGGAGATAATCCAATTGAGCTCCCCCCACTGAGTGTTGGGGCTAGCAGCTGGGGCCCGTGAACCAGGTATCTAAATGCCGGCCGGGATTGGGACCGCCACGATCGGTAGTCCCAGCTGGAACTTAAGTGCTGTACGCCGAGTTGTGGTCTTTATTTTTGTTTGCAAAATAATCCTTTGTTGTTTAACCTTCTCGGGACTCCTAAGGACATTATAGGCAAAAAGATGAATCTGGCCAGAGCTCAGGCCCGGTGAACAGCCCCGTGGTCCATACAATTCTAATGTTGCCTCAGCTGCAGCTCAGTGAGGAGAAACATGTGGGGCGCGATTCTCCGCAAATGCGGCGAGTCGTAAAGGCTGCCGTGAAACTGGCCGTGTTTCACGGCAGCCTCCGCGCCCCTCCCGGGACCCGATTCTCCCCCCCCGGGCGGGGCTAGCAGCGGGGCCCCGTGAACCTCGGCATCGCGGGCTTAGCGACCGAGCGGCTGACGCGCACGATGACATCAGCCACGCATGCGCGGGTTGGACGGCTCCAACCCGCGCATGCGTGGATGACGTCAGCACGCATATGCGTCAAACCCGCGCATGCGCGGGCCTCATGCCCCTCAGGCCGCCCCGCGGACTGATCCTGCGGGGCGGGTGGAGGAACAAATAGTGCCAGCGGGTATCGGACCCGCTGCCCGCGAGTGGTGGCCCACCGATCTCAGGCCCATGCGTCCCTTGCACGGCCTCACCACGGCCGTGCCAATCGGTGCCATTGTTGTCCGGGACGGCATTTGTGGCCGTTTTCACGAACGGTGAGAACAGGTGTGTTTGCGTTCGTGAAAACGGCTGTAAAGGCCTGGGAACTCGGCCCATCGGCCTGGGGAGAATCGCTGTTTGCCGTAAAAACCGGTGAGCAGCGATTTTGTGTCGTGGGGCAGGCCGTGGGGGGGCGTGTGGGGCTGGGCCGGTGGGGGGGTGGGGGGGGGTGGTTGTGTGCGAAAATAGCGGGAGGGCTGGAAAAATGTCGGGAAGGGCCTTCCCGCTATTCTCCGACCCGTCGTGGGCAGCAGAGAATCGTGCCGGTGGATTTCAAAATGAAACAAGGAACATCTAGAACAAGGAAATTTCTGCGAGAGACATTGCACTGTGGCATTAATCAACATTGTTCTCAAGCGTGAATTTGATTTATTACCAATTGTTGTTTGACGACTGATATAATGTTAGGAACCCACCATTGTTTAAAACAGCTAGAAAAGTAGTGTGGCCACACTGTCAGCGGAATATTTAAACTGACATTTAAAAATGGTGTGTAACAAACTGGAATATCGATGTGCTGGTCTCTGAGATGTGATATGGTTTCTGGAGCATTTCACTGTTCTCCTAGTCTGTCCCATGTTTGAGGCTGGTGGTGACAAATGGCAGCTCAGCACGTTCTTCGAGAGGAAGTCATTTTGTGGGATTCACTGCCAATTGATTTGTTTTCAGCACCAGTTAGGGTACAGTTTGCACAGGTTGCAATCCCATCACCCAAGATGGCGCTGGAGAATGGCGACTCTCTGCGAGTTCTCTCACACAGATCCTCTTCCAACATCTCTTAAAACCGTACTAACCTTTTAAAAGTTAATTCTAATACTAATACTACCTCTAACCTTTCTGTTTTATGTTCCCTTGCATGTCTGAAGATCCTCCGATGTCCGTGGGCTGCCCACATGATCCATCCCGAACCGGCAAGACTCCTCCAGCAACCCGTTCCTGGCCTCGACCTGGAAGGCTTGACCAACCTGACGCAGGAAGACCCTACCAGCAACCCAAACCTGGACTAACGCCCCAAAACGGCGGAGACCCCAAGTAGGGACTGAAAGCACCGAAAGGTAGACCCGTCCTCGCGGAACCCTGGGGCATGGCAGGACCACAAACATGCTCGGGATCCCACCAGGCGCAAGCCTGAAATCGAAACCAGCGCGCAGACCCCACCAGACGCAACCACTTACCATCCACAAGGTCAGACTTCAGATCCCGGGAACATGCAGAAGCAGCCTGTGTTGTTCCTTGTGTCTTAATAAAGCTCGTAGTCTCAAAGTTGGAGTAGATGCTTTATTGTGGTTTTCGTTCTGTCTTCAGAGCTTAACTTACAGCTACCTCAAATGCTGCCTGCCTGTGTCTTGCTCCCTGTGTCTTGCTACCAGTTCTCCCTCTGTGAAGTGTGCCCTCACTTCCTGTCCCTCTGTATTTATAGCTCTCCGTGCCCTCTAGTGCTTGCTCAGTTGTATTGCATCAACACAGATCTACAATCACCACATCCCCCCTTTTTTCTTTACATATTTTCTGTACATCGTTAAAGAAAATTGTACAAAACAGTTAGATTACTTACGAAATGTGTATCTATACAAGTGATGGTGCTATTGCATATTTTACAAAGCCAATTAATATTTATGAGTCCAATCTTAATAAAAACATTTATGAGTCCAAACTTGATGAATTTGTTCATTGAGCTTTTTCTTTTTCGTTGTTGACGTGGTGATATCGATATTGCAACTCCGTTGTGAATGTTGTCGGTGTACTTGTTATTTTAAGTAACCAATACGTCATCCCATTGTGTTTGAATGGTCGAACCACTGACGTTGACTGACATGGACTTTTTCAGGTGCTTGTGGTATCATTTAGTATGTCATCTGCCTTGAAAGCTGGTGTGCTTGCTTGTTCTGGAGCAGATGTGAGTTTGTGAGATTCGTTGTCATCCATGGCATGTTTGTAGTCTTGTCATTGTTTTGCAGTGTGCTGTGGCATTGTCCTTCATGTGCAGAGTTGTACCATTTGTACAAGTTGTAGTTCATTGTTCTTGTTTCTGTCTTTGATGTTTTCGTTGTCGTTCTTGTTGCTGTTTGTCGTTTCTGTCTTGGTTCTTGTCGTGTTGTTGTCTTTGTTATTCTTTGTAGTTTTTGTTGTTGGCTTGTAGTTTTTGTTATTGCTGTTGTTCTTGTTTGTGCAGTGCTTCTTGCAATTTTTGTTCTTATCGCGCTTCATGTTGCTTTTGTGTGTTGTTATTGTTCTCGTTCTGCTGTGCTTCTTGTGGTTTTGTTTTCTTTTTGTGCTCAATGAGTGTCCCATGTGGATAATTTGAGTCATTGTCACAGTTATTGGTGCGAGTGTCCTTTGGTGTCTGTTACATTGAACGTTTCATCTAGAGAATGGAGAGAATGATCTGATGTTGCATTGATGCTGGTGACATCAGTCATTTGTGGTGGATTTGCTTCCTCTTCCTTGCTTCCTTGGTGCTCTTCTGGAGTAATTTGTGGTGGATTTAATTCATCTCCTTTGCTTTTTGGTGCTCATCTTCTGGAGTCAATTGCTTCATGATTTCATTTCTTGTTGGTCTTGGTGCTCCTCTTCTGGAGACAAAATCTTCACGATTTCTATTGACGCGGTCTCTCTGGACTCTGGTGCTCCTCTTCTGGAGTCAAAATCTTCATGGTTTCTATTGAGTGGTCTCATGGACTCTTGGGTGGCCCTACTCTGTGCTTCTGTACAGACGAGCTGAGAACTGTCACTCGCTGTGATCCTGTACCTCCTGTATGTCGAGTGTGATCATCTTGTCACCGTTTTCGCATGCAGTGGGTAGATGTACATTGTCTCTTCTTGATATGTGAGCTTGGTAGACTTTCATAGTCTTTTGCGGTTGCTCAGGACGATGGATTGACGATGGTGTTCACCAGGGAGTGTTTGCTTGCTTCCATTTTGGAGTCTTTCAAGAGCTGTCTGTGGAGGCTCGCGTCACTCTCGTTGTGGAGTCTTTCATCACTCTCACTGGAGCCTGTCATCGCTCTCTCTGTGGAGTCTTTCTGTGCGGCGAGTCTTCGTCTTGGGTATTGCTGTCATCCAATGTATCGACGATCTGCCATGGCACCATGGTGTTGGATTCATCTACCACGAGTAGAGTCGTGTTGAGCTTTGCGATGGTTGCTGATGCTGTGATCAACATATCCGAATAACTCAGCCATGTCTGAGTAGTATTGTTCGAAAAACAAATCATCTTCTTTTTTTCGGATTTTTTTTGTTCTCTTCACTTTGGGAGGTGCAGATGCTTGTTCCAGGATATTGTGAGAGTTATTTCAACTGGTGTAAGTTCAGGCGTTTTTCTGTCTTTTGAGGTAAGAAAATTGGGTTTACAGCTTTAAGTATCTGTTTTAATTTTAGGGC